>NC_062228.1:5950449-6270064 GCF_902686445.1 Sciurus carolinensis
CTACCCCAATTATAAATAAAATGCAGAATATAAACAACTTGCAAAAGAATAGTAAATAGTTAACCAACCCACAGAAAGAGGGACGTGAGTATGATTTAAAGGAACAAGTCCTGCCTGAGGGCACCAGACGACCACCAGCACTTTTAAGGATCTCAGAGGCCATCCACTATGACCAGCATGTGTGGCCAAAAGGCTGCGATCCTGAGAGGCCTGGCCACAGGCTGCCCAGGACGTGCCCAGGTGCAGGAAGCCGTGCCACCCCAGCCTGGAGGACACGCCCTCAGACCCGGCTGTGAGCAAGGGCCCCCATGGGGTTCTGTCCTGCCCTGTAGTGACTCAGAAGGCAAGAAAGTGAATACTCGCCCCTGAAATGCCCCTTCCCTGCCTGCCAACTTCTCAGCTGCCACCAGGGTTTAAGGTGATGCGTGGGGAAAGGGACGGAGTAGTCCTGCCTGCTTCCTCCTGTGGACTGGCCTTCTGCTGCTGGGCACAGACCTGGCCCCTGGACATGCTCTGGGGTCTTCTGATGGAGTCCTTTTATTTATTTATTTATTTTGGAGGTGGACACAATACCTTTATTTTATTTTTATGTGGTGCTGAAGATTGAAACCAGGGCCTCATGCATGCTAGGCAAGTGCTCTTACCACTGAGCCACAACCCCAGGCCGCTCTTTTATTTTAAAAACAAAACCGGTAACATAAACAATAGCATGCTGCTGCTGTGCACAAGCGCCTACTGCATACTTGGTAGGCACACTTCAGTGAGCAGAGTGAGCGCCGAATGATTCATGCGTTCGGTTGAAAACGACTAAGAATCAGCACGTGCCAGCTGGGCATACAGCAGGGTAAAGAACAAGCCTGTCCTTTCTAGCAGGGGGAGTCAATTAGCAAACTAAGGAACTCAGTCGGCTAGTGCAGGGCACGTGCTGGTGGGAACAGAGCAAGGGAAGGGACAGTAAGAGAGATGGGGAGGGGCCACGGTTCATTGTGCTGGCCAGGGAAGCCTGAGAGGGGACTTCCAAGAAGAGGGGAAGCCGCAAGGGCCACAGGGACACAGTGCATCCCGGACAGAGGAACATGGGGAGAGGCCTCCAGGCACAGCAAACTGGGCATGGCCACCAAGAGGCTTGGATCCCACCAGTGTGTGAGCCTCCACTTGCCACAGCGCCCTGGCAGACAGGCACAGGAGGTGCCATGGGATGCCCAAGGTCACGTGTGAATCACCCAGAGACCGGCCCGGCATGGCAGAGGCAGAAGGCACAGAGCTCCTTCCCAGGGAGAAGCGCCCATCAGCGGCCCAGGCGCTGCTAGGCCGCATGTGGGACAGCAGCTCTTCCTGGACACCAGGACACCCACCACCCACCACCCACTGCTCAGCACGTGTCCCCCGGCTCTGTCTCCAGTTTCTCCAGCTCTGCAGAAAGTTCTCCTGACTCGGCCACCGACAAGCTGAGAGCCTCCTGCAGTTGCAGCACCGAGCAGCGGGCCGCCGGCCCCGGTCCCAGGGGAAGCTCAGAGCTATCTGCAGGATTTAAAAGGTACTTGAGGAGACTGCAATAAGCCAGTGATTTATCTGTTGGGCTCCATCTATTGAACTGGCAGGAGAAGTCATTCAGGAAACGTTTCAAAATTAGTGATGGTCAACATTCGGCAGACATTAAGCACCTGCTCCTGCCTCCTGCCAAGCACGCGGCACACACAGGCGCGTCTACAAGGTGAACGCTGCGTTTGTTTCATTCTGATGTCTAGTAATTATGAAGCTGCTTGCAGTTGCCGTGAGGATAACAACGTGGCGCAGAATCCTGAGTGCCAAGACTGCAGCTTGAAACCAACTCCATCGCCCATGAGATGTGTGACCTTGGACCCCTAATGTCCTCAGCTGTCCTTGGCCTCGGTTCCTTTACCTGTAAAATGGGGCTCACCGGATTAAAGCGAGCGCCACAGAATACAGTATACACCCACCCAGCCGCCTCGGGGCCTGACGGGCACAGGAGAGCCGCCAGGTGGAAGCCACCAGGTCGCAGCATGGCTTCGGCACCCTGTGCCACGCAATGCTTTCACTGCAGCAGACAGACCAGGCCCACGCAAGCAGATGCACGAGTCCTTTCTAAAGGCAAAAGGCAACGCAGGTGAAGACAATCAACAGCTAACAGCATCCAGCGATCCGCACAGAAATGATGTTTCGGTCCATCGTCCTTTTCCTTTCCTAGCAGTGGCAGGGACTGGATCAGTCAGTTCGGGAAAAGCCACAGTGCTCGGCTTGACCTTCCAAAGCAGTCAGCATGGAAGGAAGGAGAACGAGTCCCGGACCCAACGGCACTCGCCAGGCCAAGGCGGGAGCCGTGGCCAGGCCTCCTCTGCAGCCTGAGCAGGACACCTCCTGCCCGTCAGCACTAGGCAAGCAGGGGGAGAGAGTGCTGTCCCAGGAGAAAGGACAGACAAGACAGGCAGCGGACTCAAGACCGCAGCAGCGCACTGGTGTCGCCAGGGTGACTCAGACAGTCTCACCAACTGGGCGACTTCAAACAGGAGAAATCTGCTCTCCCACAGGAGGCCAGAGGCAGAGGTCCCAAACCAAGGTGCAGGCAGGGCAGCGGTAGGCTTCGTGCCTCTCTCCCAGCTTCTGGTGGCTGCAGGGACCCCAGCTTCCCAGCTCCCTACTCCAGAATGACCCCCTCTGAAGCCTGATGATGTGTGTTCCCAAATAAGGTCACTCTCATGACACAGAAGTTAGAACTTGGACATAACTTTTAGGGGTCATCACTGAACCCTTCACAGTGACCGCCATAGTTGGAATATGGAATGTCCCCCTGGGCCCATGTGTTAAAGGCTTGTTCCCAGCCATGACACTAAGAGGTGGGCCCGAGCAGGGGGTCTGAGGTCACAGGGGCTGTGCCCTTCAAGGGGACAGTGGAACCCAGCCCCTTCCTCCTCCTCTCCTTCACATCTGGCCAGGAGGTGAACAGGCCTCTCCTCCTGCCACACACCCTCCTGCCACACTGTGCTGACCCACCAGGGCCCAGCAGGTCATGGACCCAAACCTCCAAAGCTCTCCTCTTCTCAAGTCGATCACCTCAGCTATCTGTCACAGCTGACCTGCGCAGCAGCCACCCCAGAGCATGGCAGAAGCAGCCCCCGGTGGCCAGTGGCTGACGCCCACAGCCAAGCGCAGACAGTGAGGAGTGAGGGTGGCAGGTGCACAGGGTGCTCCGGTCTGGGGACGGCAGAGGTCTGTTGCTAGTGCGAAGGGGGCTGTCTGACCGAGACCGTGTATGTAAAAGAGGGTGCCCGCCTGGCATGCAAGTGCCAGCAGGGATGCCACTAGGGCTGGCACCTGGAGGAGGCTTGCAGCGCCGACGCCGGTGATGCTGCCCCTTCCCGTGACACGGAGGCCTTGGAGGCAGTGCCACACAGGCCCCGGTGAGCAGGAGCGTGGGAGGGCGGGCGCCAACGGAGGAGCAGGCTCTCCAGAGCGGGAGGCAGGGACTCCAAGGCACTGCCGGGAGCGTCAGCGCAGTGCTGGGTGAGTCACCGAGTCAGACAGGCCGTGCGGATCCCACGGAGACAGATCCTCCCACCTGGGCGACTGTTTGACTTGAGGAAAGTACAGGCTGCAGTGATACTCCCCACACGCCCCGCCCCGCCCCGCCGCGGGAGGCCCCGCTCCGAGCACAGCAACCGCGACAGCGCAGCGCCAGAGTCCCCCAGCAGCAAGTTCAAACCTCTCTCTCATGGGAACCCAGTGAGAACGGATCTGAGCCTCTGGTTTTCCTTGATCCTACATGCGGCTGACTCCTCTAGGCCTTAGATGTAAGGGCAGCCCACCTACCAAGAACACCATGGACGGCTGCCCGACGGGAGGGTGAGTTTGGGGGCCTTCGGTCACAGTGGTGGTCCACTGTCCTTACCGTCCCTGGACAATCAGTACACCCCTGCCCTCCATCCAGTCGTGGCCTGGTCTTCAGGTGACCCAGTGCCTGCTCGTGTGACAGGGTAACAAGTACCCACGGACCTAACGACTTGCCTCTCACAGCTCTTGAGGTCAGAGATCCAAAGTGGGCTTCCCCGGAGGCCTCCAGCAAGGGAAAGGTGGGTCCTCAGGCTCCAGGGAGAGCGTGCCCTTGCCTCTTCCCTCTTCTGAGGCCGCCTGCTTCCCCTGGCCCCAGGCTCCTTCCTCCTCCTCTAAAGCCAGCAAGAGTATTCCTCCTCCCGCCACTCGGTCACCTCTCCTCCCCACACAAACTCTCCTGCCTCCCAACCACCCTGAGGAGGACCCCCATCATCCAGAACACCTCCCCAGCCAACCCTCCACCTGTCCTTCGCAAAACCCCCTTTGCCACTTCAGGTAACATTTCAGAGTCCAAGGATTAGGATGGGAAGGATTAAGACTAAGATCTGGGGGGACTGGTCCGTCCACCACATGCACCCCAGTGCCCACCATAGCCTACAATCCTTGGAGGCCAGCAGGGCCCACCTCACTCACCCTGACAACCTCGCTGGGGCCGCATCTTCAGCCAGCTCCTCACGCTCCATACCCCCTATACAATGGTGACCCCGGCTCCTGAGTGTCCCAGGCACCACTTACCTGTGTCTCCATCAGAGAGGCCACAAGCTCCCCTCCCCCTCAATGGGCCATCCCAAGATGGTGGCAACACACAGCATCACACTGTGACCTCCCGGAAGCTTTTCCCTGGTCCTCCTAGCCTGGCCAAGACACCTCTGTGTTGCTCCCCTGGCTCACCCATCACCTGTGCCACACTGCAATGAGTACCTACTTGATCACATCTTCTCCAACGGGGCTCCAAGGGGAGGACCTCAAAGGCAGGGACCACAGTCCACTCGACATGTCTAGCGCAAGTCCTCACATACCATGGACCCTTGGTAAGTGTGGATGGATGGAAGGAGCACGGCTAGATGGGCAGAGATGGAGACTGGGTGGGTGGATTATGGACGGATGGATGGACAGGCAAGTGGAAGGAAAGGTGAAAGGGTGGAAGGGAGAATGGGTGAGCATCCAACAAAAAAATGTCACGCTCCCTGAATACTTGTTGAGTGAAAGGAAGGAGGGAGGAGGAGCATGGATTAAGGCCACCACCTACACTGACGAAAGCCAGTTAAGCAGTGGCCAATTCTAGCACAAAACTCACTTGAACATCATTTGTGCTAAGTCAAAAAGGGATGACCCACCAAGCAGGTGGCTGCAACCTCAAACCAAGTACTCCAGAACAGGCACACAGTGGGCTGGAACCAGCAGAACATCCACGGACAGCACGGACAGCAGCAATCCCCCAGGCCAACTGGGAGGCACAGCGCACTCGCTCCAGCGACCTGCGTAGGCACTGAGCACATTCCTGGTCTCTCTGCGGGGCTGGGGTCCTAGTAGTCTGTATCAGGCTTTTTAAACTTAATCCAGGACTCAGCACGGGGCCCATGGCAGCCAAGGAAGGAAAGGGGTTATGGCAGATAGGACGGGCCTGGCACCGTGCAGAGTAACGGGCAGTCTTCAGTCCAAGGCCAGCGAGGGCCAATTTCAACCATTTCCTCAAAAACACTTAACTTCTCTATGAAGTTGACACATGAGTGGGAATGATATTTTTTCCAACACTTTATTATGAAAAATTTCAAACATAAAGAAAACTTGAACACTGTTCTACACCCACCAAAATGTCTAAAATTAAAAAGCCTGGCAATAACAAATACTGGCATGGATGTGAAGCAACCAGAATCTCACAGCCTGCTCCTGGGAGCGTAAACTGGTACAACCACTTTGGAATCGGTTTAGCATTCTCTACAAAAGTTGAATCTGTGCAGAGTCAGTGGCCAGCTTCTCATTCCTAACTATGAACCAACCAAATTGCACACACATATTCCCCAAAAGGTGTGGGAGGGTATTCCTAGAACTACTACTTTTAACAGCCTAAGGAGGGAGACGACCTGAAAGCCCCCCATCTGCAGAGTGGCATATTCCTCAGATAAAACACTGTGTAGCCACAAAAGCAGAACAGGAAGGAAGCAACACACACACACACACACACACACACACACGAATGCGGAGCGCCAAAGAGGGCAGGCTAGAAGAATGTACACCAATTGGTTCTTGAAACTGAAGAAAACTAAGTAACCACAGACTTAATGGTCAGGAGAGGTGGACAGTGGGAGGGGCCATAAGGAATTCTGGGATACAAGCAATGCCCCTTCCGACTGACAGCTTGGGTGGCAGGTGCATGGGATGAGGTGATCCAGTGAGTTGTTCATTTCACTTGTATACTTTTTTAAATAAGTAAGGCCTCAATAAAAAAAAAGAAGTTGCAAAGACTCTTACAGTGAATACCCATCACGTAGATTCATGGACATTTTATGATTCCTGCTTTTTCCACATCTATGTGTTCCCTTATCCATCCACCAGGCATTACTATCATCGTGACGACAGATGCCGTTTCTGACACAGGTCACAAAGCGCAAGCTTCTTGAGAGGCTCAGCTGCCTCCCCACTGCCATCGGCTCCCGGCCGTGACTTAACCCCACTGTCACCTCGCTTCCAGCGCCCCCTTCCCTGTCACACCGAGCAGATGAGCTGGAGAGCAGAGATGCTCTGATGCAGGCGACACACCCGCTTCAGGTTCAGACCCATCTGGCCCACAGTGACACCTGAGCTGCACCCTCACCCTGGGCTGCTTCCTCCAGGGAAACGGTCCCAGACGCACAGCTCCCTGCCGCGTGTTCAGGCCAAGTCCAGACACACGAGACACGTCTGCAGCCATCCCAGGAATCAAAGCATAATCCCAGTAATTGCAAAGTGAAATTTCTCTTCTTACTTTGGAAGGGGTGAAGAGAGGCTCAGGGCCCCTCCAAAGAGACCCCGACTGTCCTCCTCAGGGCTGCCTGGGAGCAACACACCGCGAACTTGGACAGGCTGATTCCTGCACTGCGACCCGCCCAGGGCGCCTGGAGAAACACAGGTGGGCTTCCTAAGCTTTCGTGTGCACTGCACCCCTTGGCACCCTCTGAGCCCTCTCCTAGGGTAATCTTTTTTTAAATGCATAAAATAAATTCACTGCAAAGAAATAGACTGTGTTGGAACAACTGTCAAAATGCGATAGAGTAAAAATGTCTTCTTTATTAACCCTTTCAATAACAAGACGCAGCTGCAGGCGGTAACTACCATAACTCTGGCAAAGTGATGGATGTGAGGATGTTCCGAGACACCGCAACCTGAAAATGCCCATGACAACTCTGGGTGGCTGTCACAGGTTCTGCAAAGGCCATCATGGCTGGCGCTGCCTCCAGGCACTGAGGAAGTGCTGAACTCCGGCCACGGCTGCTGACTCTCCAGACGGCGTCTTTTGGTTTCACGTTCTGGCTACAGCTCTCCCGAATCACCCAAGGACCCAGGGTAAGATCTCCCAGAAGCCAGGAGCCTTCTTTTCATTACCTTTATTTTAATCCTGATGATAAATTGCTCCCTGCACCTAAGAATATAAACACTGAAAACAGGGACTCAGAGACTTGTAAAGCAACACCACATCCCCGTTCCCATGGCCAGAAAGCAGAGGCAACCCAAGCACCAGCTGATGGACAAATGGACACACACACGCGCTAAAAAAAAGGAAGGAACTGACTGATAGCACGTGCATGAACCTAGTGGGATAAGCCGGTCATAAAAGCCATATCCTGCACAGTTCCCCTCGTGAGGTCTCTAGAATAGTCCAACTCATAGAGACCAAGAGCTGAATGGGGCTGCCAGGGGGTTGGGTAGGGGCCTGGGCAGGTGGTGCTGAGCCCCAGATAGGAAGACAAGAGGTTCTGGAGCTGAGTGTGGTGCCGGCCACAGCAGTGTGTGTGCCCACAAGGAGCGTGCCGGCTTAAGGTGGCCAAGGCTGTCAACTTCGTGTTTGAACCCAACAAATACTTTAAAAACAAACCCAAAGTCTCCCTGCAGAACGTGTGCAGAGAACAGCTTGCCTTGTGGCCCAGGGCAGAGCTGCCGGGGCTGAGCAGTGACCGTGCCCCAGACACGGAGCTGCAGGGCTGCTGCACCACTTCCAAGCTGGGCCAGTCTGGGCAAGTCACTTCACCTCTCTGACCTCAATTTCCGCATCTGTGAAAAGAAGGCCATGGCCACAACTGCAGCTGCCACACACTGGGCAACGATGCCATCAGCACACAGATAAGCATTTGCAGGTACCCTCTCCCCAGGGCTCACCGCCAGCCCTTGAAGTCGGTGGGACTGCGGCTAGTGCCTTACAAATGACTTAGTTAACTCACCCAAGGTCACCAGTTAAGACATGGCAGAGCGGGGCTGGTGAGGAACCCAGACTTGCAATTCTCTCTGTATCTGTCCCTCCGAGCTGCAGAACAGACACCTCTCTATTTCTTTGCCGTGTTAGCCCAGAGCCCACATCTGAGCAGGCCCTCCTATATAAATACTTGAGGAGCGAAGGAAAGGGTCAAGTTTACGGGAGCACGGCCCTGGAAGGTGGTAGCTCCAGGTTCTGCACCTTCAGGTACCCAGGTTGGGATGTTCCCAGGGAGCCTCTGACAGCAGTTGGGGCTGAGGAAGCTGCGGCTCAAGAGACAGGGAGGTAAGCCTCCCCCAGGTGAACGTAAACACAGCCCACACAGCAGCACGTACACACACACCTGGCCACACACCTGTAGCTCCAGAAGCAGGCACTGTGTGCAGGAAGGCACGTGTGGCTGCTGAAAGAGGTCGACACTCAGAAACTCAGACTCCAGTCCTGCCACCCGGCTGAGGAGCCCAGGGTCAGGGTTACCTTGGTGACTTTGCTCAGGGACAACCTCCCTAGGACTCCAAGGGGAGATGAGGCCGGTCAGGGAGATGGGCACGCAGCTCCCCAGACTGGAAGTCTGTGCTCATGTTTCTGTCCAGTATTCGCTGGAGGCCACCATGCCATATCCTCTGGGGAGGGGCTTGGCAGTGACCTCGGTGGGGCAAACATCGCAGGGCTGGGTAACTGGAGAGCTGGCATTTGTCAGACTGTCTTAGTCAGCTGCCTGGCCAGGGCCCAGGTGAGCTGGAGGTGTTGGAGGGAAGCCCTGCCTTCCAAGGCCAACCGGGCAGACCTGAGAGGCTACCAAGCCCATCAAGTGGCTACGGACGCTATGCCTGTCTTTGTGGGAGGAGGCGAGACTGCCCCATCGGGGCTGCCCCTGCAGTGGGGCAATGTGGCAGACGGCTACTCCTCCACCGTGAAAAGGCACAGAGCCACAGGGAGGAGCAGCCTCAATCACACACCCTCTACAGGACCGAGTGCAGGGCGAGTTGTGAGAACCCTCTGGAGACAGGCCCAAAACAGAGCTCCGCCCCGTTAGGGTCACCTGTGCGCACACGTGACCACAGCAAACTTGCAACGCAGGGGACCTGGAGAGGGCAGTGGATGAGAGGTGAATGTCAGGGTGACTGTACCTTCGCTAGTGATTTATTTTAAAACATGACCAACCGTCAGGTCCGGTGGTGGAAACGGCTGGTCTTGGCTGCTTCTGCCCTCTCTTTCTTACCAGCTCACATGAAATCAGCTGAACACGGTCCAGTCCTACTGCCCGTCCTAGGGGGTGTGCATTCTTTTTAATTGTTAAAATCAAAAAAGGCTAAGTCTGCCACACACGCAGTGCTCACTAAATGCATCCTCTTGCCCAGAACCCTTTTGCTCCTGCTCTGCTAGAGGACACTGTCTGGTCTCTGGCTGCTTCACACGAAGTGGAGGGAGCGGCATGAAGGATCAGTGGGCCCTCTATCCCTCCAGCTTCAATCCAGGTACGGCCACCTGGCTGAGGGTCTGAAGACGGGTTCGGTCCACCAACCAGCACACTCCAGGACACAGCGACATCATTCCTCACCAACCAGAGTTCCTCATCAGCACAAGCAAGGGGCGTCGCCACACCAGAAAAACGGGGACTCCAGCTGTGGGCAGACAGATGACGTTGTCCTCTCAGGCAGCCTTATCAAGTGCAAGAGCACAGGGACCAGCCAATAGTCCCACATCCACTGCACTTAGCTCCTCAACTCCAGGCTGACTCCAGAGGGGTAGGAGGGACACTCAGGCCTTATGCTCCCCTTCCCTCCCCCTAAGTCCCACATCCACTGCACTTAGCTCCTCAACTCCAGGCTGACTCCAGAGGGGTAGGAGGGACACTCAGGCCTTATGCTCCCCTTCCCTCCCCCTACACGAGGAAGAAATGGCTCTGCAACCTGCACGTCACTGTGCCAGGTGCCTGCCTTTCTGTGGAGACAGAAATCTGTAGATTTCTGACACCAAAAGGAAAGAATCATTCAGTATAGGTTTTGCCTTTCCCTGATCTCGGCCAGCCCCCAGCTGAAGACAATTGCCACATCAAAGCTCCACCGAGCCCTTCCAACTGTGGCCATTTTGAAATTTGGGTGCAAGGTAGTACACCAGGAGTTTCAAAAGCCATTTGTTTTCTGCTAGTGCATCATCCCACATCTGCTCACAAACAAAGGTGGAAACAGAGGGGCTCTTGGAGAGGCCCCTCCCAGAACCAGCCTGCTGGGTTCAAGGTCCACATCTAAGCACCCTGGGCTGAAGGGCCCTGAAAGACAGCCCCCCTTCCTTAGGAAGCAAAATGCTCCTGTGTGGTACGACCCTTCCAAGAACCAGCAGTGACACTTCAGGGAGGTGGCCAACCTCAGTGGTCACCATTTTACAGAGCACAGTGACAGTGGGAACAGCTCATGTTTGCTGTTCAGGGAGGCAGTGAACGCAGAGCCACCAGATGACTGAAACCTCCGCTATCTTCCTGCCATTGCCGACCATCACCATAGGAACCACATCCTGCTGCTACCATGGCAACCATGTAGTACCAGCCACTCAGCAAGCAATGATGCACAGGCCCCTCAGGAAGGCCTGCTGCAAGGCCCTGGGGTGGAGGGGGTCGTGTGGTCTGCAGTCACAGGGACCAGGAAGTGACAGAGAAAAGCCTTCCAAAGTGATTCATTTTACAGTTTAAAAACCTTCTTCCTGTTCCTCACGAATTTACCCTAGAATTACACTCTTTTTTCTAAAGCACATTCCTAATACTGGGCTGCAAAATCTCCAGGACAAAGGCATCAGGCCAGATCCTGGGGCCGTTTTTCTGGCACATGGCACAGCTGAAATAAAAGGGAGTGAAACCAAAGTCAGAGGCTCCCCACAGCACAGCCTGGCACTAGCGAAGGCACCTCTAGCACCTTACAAGGGCAGCACCTGAGTCTGTCCTCACCATGGCTTGCAAATCTAAAATTTCCCACTTCCTACCTATGTTTCAAAGAGGAACTAGCCTCCAAGAGACCAGCAACTTCTCCGAGGTTACACCGCATGCGGGCATTGTCTTCTGACAGTGACCCACACACCCTGAGAAATTCCAGTCAACTCAATTATACCCCATGCAGTCTTATGGTCAGTCTCACTTATTTACAGCAGCTAATGTTTAATAACATTATTTTAATAAATGTTCAGAGCTACTCCATACAGCTGGTTTATATTGTGTGCATGTTGTACAAACATTTTATGGGGGCATCTTGCTTAGATCTCTCAGTGTCTGTGGGGTTGCAACTACTACAGATGAGGAGACCGAGGCACAGAGATGAAGGAACTTGTCGGGTGGCACATCGCAGGTCAGAGGCCAGTGTGGGGTTCACACCTGGCCAGCAGGACTCCACAGGGGGCTCTCTGCCACTTGGTCGTAAGCACCATTCCCTGAGAACTTGGGGGACCAAAACAGAAATATTAGACCCCCACCAACAAAAGCCAACCTCCCAAATCTTTCTACCCTCTGAGTTGCTCCCTCCCCAACCCAGCTTGGCTGGAGGAGACCCAAACATGTACAGTCTGCTCTGTTCCAGCACCTCACGAGGGCACCGAGGATGGGTTTGGCTGAGACACGTCCAAACTGCCATTCTGAAGGTGAAAGGTGGCCGAATGCTGGCACTATCATGTGATATAGCCGAATGTCGTAGCTTCGCAACAGCCCACTTTACAGATAAGGAAACTGAGACTCAGAGGGGTTTAAATATTGCCCAAGGTCACAGAGACAGGAAGCAGGAGACCCAAGATTCAAACCCATATGTCTGGTTTCAAAGTCCCTTCCCACCACCATGCCCATGTTAATTCACTACCTGCCCTCAGGTACAGAACAGTCAGGGTGTGGCTAAGTGTGAATCCAGACCAGAGAATACAGACCCACTCCCCTGCAGTGAGAGATCTGTTAGGGAATCAGGATTTCCTTGGGGCAGCCCAAGCGCTGCTCTCAAAGTAGGTGCGGCTCAGTGGCAGACTGTAATCACAGGGGTTTATGCTTTTAAATCAGCAGACATGGTACACAGGAAGCAGGCGGACAGTACTTACCTGGCCTGAGCCCCCAGGTGGTCAGGTAGCTGCACTCGGATAGCAGACAGCTCGGCAATGGGTGAGAGGTGCGCATGGCGCTGGAAGCCAAGCGGGTCCTCTGTGGGGCACCCCGTCCCTCGCCTAGCGCTAGGCTTCGGCTTTCTCCCAGGATGCAAGGGTGCAGCCCGCCTGGGCACCTCACAGGGATTTCGGGAGCTGGCCTCTCCCCGGCCTGGCCTGGTGTGCATTTCCAGGCAGGTTAGGGTTCCGTCTATTCTGGCCACCATGGGAAGGCCACTGCAGTCACACGACCCTGACAAGTCTCCACGTCCTGCCTCCAGGCATCCAGCAGCCCTGTGGGCCAGGGAAACCGACCCTTGGCAGATGGCAGGTCACACATTCAGAATGAGCTCAGGCTCTGTGCTGAGTCGCCTTCTGACCTAAGAGAGCGCCCAGAGGGACTGGAGGCCCAGTCCCAGCGCTTCAGCCGCGGGCGCTCCGAAGCTAACTCGGGAGCGGCACGCCCCTGCCTCCAGACTTCCAAGGAATGGCAGGTCCTCCAGCGCACGCCACCAGCCTCCTTCCCACCCGCACGCACGCATGCGACTAGTCACAGTGCCTGCGAAGAAGTCCCACAAGTCCGTCGGTGCTCATTTTCCTAGAAAACCCTTGGGCTGCAGGGTTCCCACCGCAGTGGCTGGAGGTCAACACTGACAGCAGACGTCCCAAGCCACTGCCAGCTTTGCGCCATGGCCGTGTCTTCCAAGCCTCCTGAGAATACCAAACTCCAAAACCGGCATCCCCAGGGAACGGGAGCACGTCTGAGAGAACCCAAGAGTGCCACCGCTGCACCCGAGTTCTTCAAGGGACTGTTCCCTGCCGCCCGAGGTTTCAAGGGAGACTCCTGTGACAACGGGCTAAAAGGAGGGGCTTTTTTCGTATTGGCTTTGGTACTAGCGATTGAGTCCAGGGAGGGCTTTACCACTAAGCTACCGCCCCGGACTTTTATTTTTTTATTTTGAGACAGGGCCTCAACAAGCTGCTTAGGGCTTCCTAAATTGAAGGCTGGCCTTGAACTTGTGATCCTCCTGCCTCAGCCTCCTGAGTTGCTGGGATTACAGGTATGTGCCACCACGCCCAGCATGAAGGTTTTTTTCATTCCCTAACAGCCTGTTACCTATTTTCCAGTTACACAGTTAATACGTGAATACAGTGTTATCATTAAAATTAGAACAATGTAGAAACAGGAAGAGTGAAAAGCAACAAAATCCCCTTCACCCGTTCAGTGCCCCCCAGTGCAGGGGGTTTCCTTAAGTCGTTTTTTAGGCATTTGCACACGTATCATAAATACCCCTGCCCTACACTTCTGTGCACCCACGGATCTGGGACGTTCGAGTCCTGGAGCCTTCCCAGAGCCCAGCACTTGGACTCTGCCTGTTCTCGGTCAAGGTCGCAACATCCTCCACAGAAGCCTCACCTTTCACTGGTGAACTTGGCAGCCAGCTACTTCTTCACTTTGCTACCCAACACGGCCTGAGGCATGTCCCTGCACATGCAGGGACTTCAGGACAAACACTATGTGCTCTGACACCTGGAGGTGAATTTGGCTAAGAGTAGTGGACTAGAGCCCAGAGGGCCCAGGGAGGGAGCTGGCCAGCGATTCTCCACCTGGGACACAGCTCACACCTGCAAAAGGCAAGAGGTGAACCAAACATGGCTCCGGATGCCTGAGGCGCACCTGGAGAGTACGCTGGGGAGCGGCATCGGCGACCAATCTGGCACAGAGAAGCCAGATGCACTTTGAATCTCGGAAAGTGCCCAGGGGCACAGAGAGCAAGCACAGGGCTGAGACACAGGCCTGTCGTGGGAAAGGCCACACAAGCAGCACGAAGGCCTGGGGGGGGGGACAAGCATCCGGGAGTCTTCCACCCATGGTCAATGGCGAAGGTTAAAAGCACTAATGGCTGAGCTCAAGTCCAGGGACGAGCAACCAACTAAAAGCCAGGCCGTGCTGTCTTTGCTGCATCCATGGGGCTGGACCCGGAGTCAGAAGCCACCTGACTCTCTGGACTTCAACTCAGGGTAATGGGTACACAGAACGGAAGCCTGGAGAAGCCAAAGGGGACAATGAAGCAACCTGGAGATGAGGAACAGCAGGAAGCTGCCACCACCCACACCCAGAGGGACGGGGTAGGTGGTGGTACTGAGGCCAGGAGCTGGGATGGCCAGGAAAGACGGACCTTGGGGTGGGGGTGGGCTGATGCCCCAGAGCAGTACAACCGCTGCCAGACGCCCGCAGAGACCGAGGGCAGGGGACAAACTCCCTGCAGTCTCCTTCCTCCCAAACCCAGTGACCTGGGTGCCTGGACACACAAAGGCCAACTCTGGCCATATAGCAACCCAGACCAAGGACGAGGAATGTGTCCCAGAGCCAACAGCCACCCGCAACCTGGAGCAGCACCTGCTGCAGCAGACACGCTGAGTAAAGAATGAACAATGCGGGGGTCTTACCCCAGAGTCCCGGCAGCCCCTCTTCCTGAGGGCGCCACGCCACCCGCAGCTGCTGCAGCAGGCCTCGCTCATCCCAGTCGCCGCCCCCAGCACGCGACAGCGGCAAACAGCCCGAGACAAGTGGGGTGTGCCCCTCGCTTCCTCGCACACAGCAGTGCCACCCACCAGGAACCTGGGCTTCTACGTTCTGAAGGATGACAACACCAAATATTCGAGGATAAGAGCCAGGAGGCTAAGGTGCTCCTTCAGCCGTGGCTCACAATGAGGGCTCCAAGCACGGCGAGAAGATTCCGGCTCACCTGCCACGTAATCACCAGTCCTGAGGCAGATCCTCACTCAGCACCAGGAAGCCCGGCACAAGGAAGAGGCTGAGGGCCGGGGGACAGGGACCAGCCACGGACCAGGCAGGTGGCCATGAGCAACCTCCAGCCTCAGGCTCCAGTTCTGGCAAATGAGAGCTACGCCCTCCCCACAGGGCTGTCTGCGGATGGACGGAGTTAGGCCTGACCTGCAGTCTTCTCAGACAGGATGCCGGGGTGCTCCTCACTGCCTCTCCCGTCCCTGGAACAAAAGGCCCCACCCTGGACCTGTGGCCGCCTTATGGGACAGCTGTCAGTGCCAGTAACAGCTGGCCTACGGAAGTCAACCTCCAGCAGGACACACAGGGGCCTACACGTCAATCTTCACAACAGCCCAGGAGGGGAAGTACTAGTCCCCCACTTTGCAGATGGGAAGACTGAGGCACAGAAGTCTGGAAACGAAGCCGCAACACACAGACTATAACGAACCCTCTCCCCGACTCCGGCTCCGGAGCCCTCTATGCTGGAACCACCTGTAGTGTGCAGACTGCCAGGCACCAGGAGCCACGGTTTAGGCTTCTAGGGGACTGTCCCCTTCCACCCTCACAACAGCTCCACTTAGGTGAAATAAATGGGGCCTCAGTCAAGTCAGGCCGTTTGTCCAAGGTCACAGACTCACAGGTGGCTGCTCGGGTGGGACCTGGGCGGTCTCACTCCAGAGGAGCACTGCTGACCTCCTCCCAGCTCAGCCTCGTGCCCCAGGTGGAGCTGGGCTTCCCCTCCTCCCTCTCACACCACTTCTGGAAGCTTGTCCCACCCTGATCCTCTGAAGGTAGTCACACCCCCGGACGCAGGGCAAGCTTTCCTGGACACCCTCCTCCTCCTGGCCACCCCCAACCACAAGGATCAGAACACCTGCCCCTTCAACACAAAATGGACACAAATCCATTCCTCAAATAGACAGAAGTGCCACCGGATTCTCGCTCCTCACATAGTAAATACATGAAGTCACTCTCCATAAACTAACACATTATTTGGGAATAAAGGTTCCCTGGACATCAACAAAGCTGGCAGCAATTTTGTCTGTTTTTGTTTTTTGAAACTAGCAGCAGCAAGCACAACGGAAACCCTGGGGTCCATTTTGCAGCCAGAACAGAAAGCTTTCCTTCAGCCCCAAGACTGCAGGGCAGGCGGGCCGGAACTCTGGCCAGGGCAACGGGATGGGCAAACGCAGCACAGGGTGCGAGTCAGAGGAGTGCGAGCCACTCCCGGAGGTTCAGAGGGCTGGAATCTCAAACGCTCACACAGGAAGAAGCCGCGCCACTAAGCCAGGAGCCACTGGAGCTCCGCCTGTGCCCTGCACGATTGCTCAGCCAGGAAACGGGGCCGCTGGGCTCCGGGAGCCACCCTCACCCCACTGCCTGTGCCCACAGGTCTGCAGAGCAGCCAGTCAGAAAAGACAGGGTGGCTCCCAAGTCAGCACCCACTGCAGGACACCAGGAAGGTGTCCCTGATGCCGCAGCAGAGACTCAAAGGCCACTCCATGCTCGAGTTGGCCTCCCTGGAGAATCCAGGGTGGAGAGAAGCCCGTTGGGCCAGGTGCTATGGCAGATCAGCTTTCAGTCCTTTCGTTCACTCGACAGCTGTTTCCGGAATACCTACTACGTGGGGCTTGGGCCAGCTGAGCTGGCCTGCCTCTCCCACCCAGCCTCTTGATGGGAACTGGGCAACGAGGCCCAGAGAAAGGTGGCTCCTGAGAACAGCCCGCTGGCAGGAAGCCCCGCGTCCCGAGCCTGTTGCGCAGGGATGAATGTGGCAGCCCGACTCTGAGAATGTTCTCACCACCGGGAGCTGTGAAGGGCCAAGCGGATGGACGTGTGAATTTCCCTGGTGCGATCTTTCCACAACACACGCACGCCGCAAAACCTCACACCGTGCCCCACAAACACGCACGATCACCATGCGAAAACCAAAACCACGCCAAGCTCCACCCAAAGAGGAGGAATCGCCCACCCAGCTAAGCACAGGAAAGGCACAGAGATTCACAAAAGGACAGGAACAAAGTCATCTGAGACAAGACCACCGAGGAGTCAAACGGTACAGCAACTGCAACAGACTGGACTCATCAGATGTAACGTGGATTCACCGTGACAGGAAAGAAATAAAAAGACCACCTCTGGAGGATCCTACAAACTCAGCTGATCCCTCCAAAACCTGACAGAGGGGGAAGAACAAAAGACTTCTGCTGTCTTCCCCGTACACGCAGAACACGAGGACCGCCCAGGAACTCATGAAGTGAGGCCCATTCAAATAACTCCACGTACGAATGGGGACAGAAAGGCAGCCTGACATCGTCCCTGTGTGGCCCCTGAAGAAGAAGGGGCGGGAGCAGTGATCACTGATAACTACTGGAACACCGGCAGGAGAGCTGCCAGCATGGGACCTCCCATCAATCACCCGAAAGACCCCAAACGTGAAGGACCCTGGGTGAGGCAAGAGGAACGCACAACGGAGCCTAGGAAGGACCTGAGCAGAACACCTTAAGCCAGACTGACCAAACCTCGGATCAGCAGTCTTGAGAGGAGTACAAAGTGAGTCCCATTTTTAATAAGTGAAAGGCTTGAAACCAACATTAATACATTTTTATTTAACCCAATATAACCAACATGTTGTTTCTACATATAGTCAACATATAACTTTATCTCAGTCTTCAAAGTCTGGTACACATTTCACACTTCTAGAACATCTCCACTTGGACCACTCACATGTCATGTGCTCAATGGCCACGTGCGGCCATTCTAGAACTGACTAGAAACCGGAGGTGCAGGGAATTCACAGGAAGCAGGTGGCGAGAAACATGCTGTGTGACACTGTAGGGACACGATCGCTGAAACTGCATGTAGAAAGTCCACAGGACAATGACCTGGTTCGAAAAGAGGTTTTAAAGCCTTTAGGAGACACGCTGAGCAAGCGATGGGGGGCCACGTCCGGATCCATGTCTGAACAATCCCACAGCAAAAATCGTTCGTAGATGACTGAGGCAAAGGTGAAAGGCTGCCTGGACCTCCCCTCGGGGAATTACTGCTGGTTTCTCAGACACGAGAATGTACTGCTACTACACTTCTGTTTCTTCTTTTGTAACGGCCTTACAGATCCCTATTTAAGTCACTTCTATTGAAATGACAGAACATCAAGGACTTGCGTGAACACGGTTCAGCGGCTGGGCGAGGGGAGCGCCCGGGTCAGCTCTACCGCCAGACTGGCCATGTGGGCTGCTGTGGTCCTGGTGAGGGTGCAACGGGGTGGCTCATTTGATTCTCAGATTGCCCAAAATGAAGGTTTGCACTTTGTTTAAATAAAGAGAAAAGCATTAGTCCAAGGCTGGTTGTGACATAGTACCCTGGGTCGGCGGGTGGCTTTGAAGAGACCTAGCTTTAGCATCAGGAATCACACACATCTCCAGGGTTTTAATCCTGGTTCTGTCCCTGGTTCATCATGGACATTGGGCAAGCACCTTTGGGTGCTCAACCTCAGTTTACCTATCTGCTAAAGGAAGCTGAAAATCACAGTATTTCCTAACAAGACTGTCATAAGGACCAAATAAAAATCACCCATGATAAGTGGACTGAGCTTAGCCAAGGGCACACAGTAAAGCTAGGTGGCAACAATACTGTCAATACTGTCACCCTGCTCATGCTCACTGGCAAGGACATCAGTGGCCAGGGTGTCAATCACAGGCCCATTTGGGCAATTCACATTACCAAGCTGAGCTATGGTTTCCAATCTAGAGAAATGAAGGCCCAACACCAACTCTGTGGGGCTCTTGGGCAGCCATGAGGAGTGGGTATGTCCTGGTCCCCAATCGGACCTTGAGAACCATAACTGACATCAGGAAGGAGCAGGCAGCACAATGGAAGGACACAGCTGACACTGACGTTGATGGCTTGACAGGGCACTTACAGGTGAGTCGAAGCCAGTCAGCAAGGCTTTTGCCAAATGTCCCATCACAGCTGAAAATCCAGAATTCAGAAAGGCACCAGAGGTGGCAAGGCAGGAAGCAGGGGGCCTCCATTTCACATCCAAGAGTCCATCTCCAAAGCCACGCCCGCCTGCTGAGGGCACACAGACTCCATCATCCCAGGTGTCTGCAACAGGGTGGACCGCCCAGGTGGCTTCTTTCTGCTCCACTTTCCTGTCCGTGCAGTGGAGCTAAGAGTAGGCTGCAGCGTGGATGAAGCCAGAGGACCAGGAGGGGCCCACAGCCGGGCACACACCATGCTGGCGTTGCCTGCACGCAAGCTCTTCCTGGGGACCTGCTGGCACTTTTACCCTGAAGAGCACACCTTTATTTGAAAAGCGATACACGAATGACTCCCTTCCCTTCATGGTAGGTGCCACCTCTGAGGCAAAGTGAAAAGCAGCCTGAATCACACTCAAAAGTTCACTGCTGCTGGGAGTGGTGGGCACGCCTGTAATCCCCGCAGCTCGGGAGGCTGAGGCAAGAGGATCCCAAGTTCAAAGCCAGTATCAGCAAAAGGGAGGCACTAAGCAACTCAGATCCTGTCTTCAAATAAAATACAAAATAGGGCTGGGGAGGTGGCTCAGTGGTCGAGTGCCCCTGAGTTTAAGCCCCAGTACCAAAAAAAGAAAAATAATTCATTGCTGGCAGTGGGGGACTCTCACTGAGCAAGAAGGGGGCCTGTGTTCCACACAGTGCTTCTTCTGAACCCAGACACCCCATGCTTCGTGTGCAATGCCCATGGAGGTCCACTCTGGCCGTGACGTCTGCTCTCCTGAGCATTCCCAGCCCATGCTGCTAAGCACATGCCAGAGAGGACCCGATGCTGGCACCTGCTTGGGTCCCTCTGGTGAGATCTGATTGTCCTGCACACCAATTTGGGCCTGCCAGGTCATCCTGAGACCCTCCTCGTACTATAGTCCCGGGACAGATGGAGGGGGCGGAAAGTTCAACAGATTTGAAAATGCCTATCAATATTCCGAAAGCACAGCTAACCTTGGACTCAGCTATTCTACCTCTGGGAATTTATTCAACACACTCCTGCATTTGTCTCAAAATGTACATGGACAGTCACTGCAACGTTACTTGAAAGAGCAAAAGGCTGGAAACATGCCCACCTGTAAGAAAATGGCTAAAGAAGCCCACAGGCTGGAAGGGCTTGTACCCACACTCGGAGAACACGGGCACCATCCCGGGGTGGACGATCCCTTATTATTCTTCAGTGAAAACATAACAGGGGGACTGTGGGCAGGACTCTGTCATTTGTTTAAACAAACACAAGAAAGGAAATATCACTTGGTTCGTATTTGCATGCACCTAGAGCATCTCTGGAAAGCAGAAGGCCAGCACAAGGGATCCTGTGACTGGGGGAGGCATGGGCTGGGCTGCAGGGCGAGATCGCTGGCTGCAGTTCCTAATGCTTTCTGAGGTCTGCATCATGAAAAGCATGACCTACTCTAAAGCAGACGCACGCACAGAATGGCTGAGGACCACAGGAGGCAGCTGCAGCCCAGGCTGGCCTCCGGGAGGGGGGCGGGGATTCTCCTGCTGGCGCAGTGGGCTTGACTGAAGGGCTTGAGAAACCAAACCGGAAATAAAGCAAGAAGGTAAAAATCACCAGCGCAGGCAGCCCCAGGAGGCTGGGCCAGCGTCCTGGCAGCCACAGGACTCACAGCCCAGCCCCTTATGTTTCCAAGAACCTCACATACAAAACAGAACACCAAGCACTGCAGCCACCATACCAGGATCTTCACTCAGGTCTCCAATTTCACCTTAGTGAGCCTTGTGAATTTCTCTCTCAGCTCTGCATCTGCCTACTTTAATAGCAAAATAATATTTTAAATGACACTCTAGTGAAGCAGTTTAACCTTTCCCCCTGGCCAAATCTTCTGAAGTGGGTGCTGCCAGGAAGGGGCACCGTGTTGTGAATCAGATATCAGTTAAAGCACTTGACCTTCCCACCTCTCAAGCAAAATGCTCACTCCAAGAAGATGGGACACATTTTAAGTCATATATTAATGAAATTCTTTAAACTTTCCCTTGGCATCAACAAATCGATGGACACGTGGGGAGACACCAGATTTGGCTGACAGTTTCTCCAACTCCTGACTTCCTACTGGGTCGCATCTACTCCAATTTGAGAAGAGTAGTTTCAGGCTCATTTTGGCAACTACAGAGGAAGGATACACAAGACACCCAGGAAGCCGGGGCTGGACAAATCGTCTTTCTCCAGGGAACATGCAGGAACAAGGGTTTGGGCCATTTCAACTTCAAAGACCCACTTTATTTTCTTTCCATCTGGAAAACCTTCTCCCCTACCTCAAATCACTGTTCTTAATACACCACTGATGTTTATTTTCACTTTAATTTTCATTTTCCAATGTTACTTCATAATGCAAAGCCAATTTTAAATTAATTAATTTAATAGCAAAAAAGGCAGAATCGGGTCTCCCTGTGTAATTAAAGGCTGAATGTAACTGAGGCAGATCCACCTCTCAAGAATAAAGGTCAAGATCTCACTGGACTTTTTAAAGGGTTGAAAATGTCTTTGGGGCCCTTCCTCATTTCTATCTGCTCACATCCCAAGTCAGTTAAGCCAGTCAAACTGTTCCTAGCACAAGCTCACAATCACACAGGCCCGGACCCAGTCCCAGCTCAGCCCGTCTCTAGCTGGGTGACCAAGCGAAGTTCTTTAGTCTCTCTGAAACTTGCTTTGCTCACACATACACGGAGACTCAGGACAGGCCCACCTCTGCGTGCTGCAGGACATGAACGAGGTAGAGTGTGAACATGCCCCACACAGTGACCACACACAGAAGCGCTCACTGGACGGCAACTCCGCTCCTACCCGATAGCAGCCACTGCTTCAAAAGGTAGCAGCGTGAGGCGCAGGAGGGGCACAGACCTCACTTCTTCCTCCACATACTCTGTGGAAAGGGACAAGATGCGTTCTGACCAGGAAAGCACCAGAGCCAACCTCCCTGGACCAGGAGCCAGCCAGGGGTACCACAGAAACCAGAGGTGAATGGGTACAGAGTCCCGGCAGCTCTGCAGACCATGGGAGGCTACCTGGGCAGGAGTGTGACAGCACAGGTCTCCCCACAATTCCTGGTCTTTCCCCAGTTTGTGGGTACAGTGGACTCCACTTCTCCTCCATCCCCCCGGCCCTCTGTGCAGGGATGGCCACATGACCTGCTCTGGCCAATGGAATGTGCAGGGTGGTGTGTATCACTGGCAGGCCCCTGTGCCCACGGTCCAGGACCAGATGCAGCCTGGGGAATGGAACCACCAGCAGCCTAGGTCCCAGGTGACACACCGACAAGGTCCCCTGCCAACGTGCCCTGGAAGCCTGACACAAGGAAATAAGCATGGGTGAGGTAAACCATGGGTGTGTGAAGACCGACGGGCAGGGCTGTGTGTCGCTGCAGCAGGACCTGGCCTGACGGGTTGATACGCGGGGCCTGAGAGCCTAGTCTTTGGCAGCACTTCCCAGACTCCATGAGAGATCACTGCAGACAGATACTTTTGAAAAATAAGACAAAAACATTACTGTCACAGCAAGTTGTGAGCCGTTTCCACACCCTCGCGGAATGGTAACAAGCAGCTTGCAATCAGCTTGGTCACGGACCACACCAGCAGCAGCCGTAGGAGAGCAACACAGGCGGGCTTGGGCCCCAGCTCCTAACCCTGCGGAAGCAACTGGGCCTCTCCACACCTCAGCAAGCCCTCTGTGAACTGAGGCAGAGGCTTAAACAGGGAGCTCACAGAGCTCAAGCCGGCATGAAGACACGCTCAGGGACACTGGTCGCTCATCAACCCACACCCGGTCCTATTCCAGGTGATCGCTGTGTCCTGGGCAGGCCTGGCAGCTACCCTAGGGATCTGGGCCAGAGACACAGGACCAGGTAGTGGGCTGGGATTTGGAATTCACTTCCACACATCCACTCTAAGACAAGATGACCAAACTGATAACTAAAGGAGGAGAGCGGCCTGGGGCTTGGCAGCCAACACGTGGTCCACGGAGACCAGAGGGGAACATGCCCTGCCAAATACCATGGTAAGATCTTGCGGTAATTTAGACACATTATGAAATCAATGTTCGTGGCTATCTGCAAAGTGCCTCTACGCTAGGCTCTCCTCGTAATCACCGACGCCTCACAGAAACCCAGTGAAACACATACCGTGAGGCCCACTCCATAGGACAGGCGAAGTTGTGTGGCTAGGTAACACACTGCAGTCCCACGGTGCAGCCATGCATGGCAACCCAGGCTGGGTCAACTCCAGATGAGGGCGGCCAATAATCCTGAGTGGGGTGGCCAATGTTCCTGAGACCCAGGGGTTTCCAGGAACATAGGACTCAATTTTATAAAGGGGACAGACTTGGGCAAACTGGGACAGACTGGCCCTGGACTGCAAGCTTATGTCCTGCAGCCATGGGAGTTAGCACGAGCTGCACCAGGGCAGGCCTTCAATGCAATGTCGAGCAGGAGGCCTGAGGACGTCCTGGCTGCGGGGGACACTGCCTGGGAAAGCTCCTCCCATGTCAGCCTGCAGCTGCGGTGCAGCACAGCGGCAGGCCGGACGGACCTGCTTCAGATGAACCCCTCATCCTGCATCTTGGGGACAGCAGCAGCTATAGGGACTGGGGTTGAGCCGCAGCCCAAGGCCCATTTGGGAACAAGAACTTGTGACACCACTCAAGAGGCCTTCTTCTTACTCATTTTGTCTTTTAACCTTTATTTTTAAATTCGAACAATAGGTAATCAGAACGTGCTCGGATCATGGCCATATTGTCATAATTTGCCAAACAAAGCAACAAGAATATGATCATAACAGTAATACTTTGCATTTCTCAGAAGGGCGGGTCTTGGACATGACTCCCATTTCCCAGAGCTGCTGGCTCTGCCTCCTTCTGGGCCCTCCCCCCTTGTCCCCGCGAACATGACGCCCACATATCTGGCATGTGTGGTGTCCAGGGATCACAGGGTTAATGAGTTGACAGAAGAAGACATCTCCAGGTAACTGCAGGTAAGTAGAACTATGGTCAAGGTGGCTGGGTGTCCTACGGTCATGTCACCTCCCCACAGCTCACAGCTTGTCCCCAAAGCCTGCCCTACACACCCGACACAGCAGCTGACCGTGTAATCCATCACACGTCTATGAAGGAAATGGGGCATCATCGTTTGTCCCAGCAGGAGCACAAACGAACTGGGGCGGCCAGGCGGAGCGCACAAGCAGGGACCAGCCCGCCTCGCAGGCGCCTCCTCCAGCACACCAACCCACCTAGAGAGGTGTAGGCTTGCCCGGGCTGGACTGCAGCCCTGCCACCTACCAGCTGGGACCGGGACTCACCCTCCCTGGGCCTCAGTTTCCCCATCTGTACAGCAACTAGGTAGCAGCTGCCTCACAGGCTACGGTGCAGATTACACAATTTAATACTGGCAAAGCTTAGAACAGGGCCTAGCACAAAGTGAGTGTCATAGGCACATTTACTGAATAAAAAAGTCCTCCTGCCACACCCAGAATGGGGCCCGTAGTCATTGGTGTTTCACAAAAAAGGAAATGAAGGCACAGGAGACTTAAGTAACAGGACTGTTGGTGGCAGAACTAGATTCAGCGAAGGCTCGGGAGTGCCACACCCGCACTGCCCCATGCAGAGGGGCAGGCAGCTGCCAACTGCAGCGCCTCTCTCCCCACCCAGCAACGGGGGGCAGGGGTTGAGGAAGAAGTGCAGGAGCCCCAATCGCCCTGTGCCCTGGACATTCCCAGAGCTCCCCAGGACCAAGGGTGTTGACTCAAAGGAGGAACTCAGGTCCCCTGAGGCCTGTGGCACATGCAAACAAGAGGCACCAGTCCCCAGATAGGAAGGGCATCAGCTGCCAGTGTGTCACAACCCAAAGTTCCCCTTTTCCTGTCTTGCCAAGTTACTCGATCTCAGAAGCTCTTTACCAAGGCGAGACTGCAGTGCAGTCTCCAACCCCATCCGGCCAGTGGAATCTCAACTGCATGAACTGCCGAGTTCGCCGGGAAAATGGAGGACGTGTACCTGAAAGTTCAGACTGCTGGAGGGTCTTAGAAAGCTCAGGCACAGAGCAGTTCCTGGAAGCAGCAGGAGGTGGTCTGCCTTTGCTTATTTTCCAAAGGATGACCACCAGATTTGCTCGTAAAGCTTTTTAACCAATTGGCCAAGGGCACCTGTGCCATCCTGAGTTCTCATCCCCTTCGGGTTTCTTCTCTGTTAGTTCAATGCACTGGCCTTCAAGAAGCAGACGATGGAGGCCTTGGCACAGGGAAGGGAGGGAGGGAGGGAGGGAGGGAGGTAAGAGGGGTGTTTTGATGAAGAATTCAAATTCACCAAAAGCGAGTTAGATCATAGGCCTGACCTCGCTCCCCATGGCGTGCTGACAGCACTGGGCACCAGTTCTGAAAGAGACCCCAGGCTGAGGTGGCACAACCCACGCAGAGGGGAAGCACCTAGAACCTCGGTGCACTGGGGTCCTGAGAGAGAAGGTAGAAAGGGCTACCCCAGGAGGAAGGCCTGGCAGAGCACAGGGGTGGAGCCAGCGCACGAGGGGCTCAGAAGGGCCAGGCCAAGGAATCTGGATGCTTCTGACAGGGCCAGAATAGGAGTCTCACCCTGCCCACAAGCCCAGACTTGAATCTGAAAGTCACAGGCAACAACTGCAGCCCTGGGCAAGGCTGGGCAGGGCCAGGCTGCGGCTGTGCCTGCTGCTTCAGAGGCTCTGCTGGGTGCAGACGGGCTGGAAGCGAAGTGAGGGGCACAGGATGCCGGGAAGTGAATGATTGGAGGGGAGCGTCCCTTTCCTGCCTCAGCCTCGCGGAAAGCCTCTGGGCATCACTCTGCACCCGGGGATGAGGCCATGAGCCCAGCCCTACCTACTGTGGATGCGCGTGATTCTTGGAAGCTTGTGGGTGTGGGGGAGGTCCTGGGCCAGCTGAGAAGTCACCTGGGGTCCTGGCAGAAGAGAAGGGGGTGCTGGGCCAGACAGACATGAAGTGAGAACACAGCTTGTTCAGGGCTGCCTCCTACGTTGAGGTCACAAGAGAGGGTGAGCCAGGGTGAAGTGGGGTGGGCCAGTCCAGACCTGTGGGATCACTTCCCTCCCAACCCACGAGTGCAAGAAAACAGAGCAATCCAGACAGGACTCTCTGAAAGGCAGCTGGAGAGTGGGGCGATGCTGGGGTCCGTGTGAGTGTGTGCTGTGTGCCCTTCCACTGCGTGCACACACTCCTGATGAGGAAACCAGAACATGCCAAGGGCCAGAGCCTGGACTGCAGCCAGCCTGGAACTGAATCCTGGCCCTGCCCTCTGCTAGCATGTGACCCTGAGCAAACGACCTGCTTCTCCAGGCCTCGCCTCCTCACCTGTAAGATGAGGCTAACGATAGCAGCCATCAGCTTTCACCCCTGTTGGTCAAGGGCTTGGCTAGGGCTGCTAGTAAGTGGGGCCCTACTGAAGGCTGCATGTGTGCTAAAAGGTAAGTACCAAGCACAGGTCATGCAGCTGGGGACACGCTCAGCACAGGAAACAGGAGTGTGTGCACAGGACAGACAGGCGGGGAGACGCCTGCTGGGTGATCTGCCCATCTGAGCACAGGTAAGGAGTGCAGAGGGAAGGACACAGGGCTCGCGACCTCACCCGACCCTCCTGGATGCCCAGGAACAAGTGCCACCTCATGTTTCAGGGAGGAAAACTGAGCTGAGCAGCTGAGAAGCCTGCCCAGAGCCATGGATGGCGAGCAGCGGACCCCGACCCACATGTGCAATTCTGAGAATGAATGAATGAATGAATGAATGAACAAGGAAACGAAGGACAGGAAACCAGCACTCAGTGCCCAGAAAAATGAGCCACAGGAGGGCAGTGCCAGAGAGGTGCAGACACTCCCTCCAGAAGCCTGGCAGCGGCAGGACCCACTCCCTGTCGTGGTGGAGCAGAGACAGTGCTCTGGGCAAAGGAGCCACCAACGTGACCCCAGGGCTTCAGCAACAGAGGGTACCAATCAAACCTCCAGAGCACAAACCTGTGGCTCCACGGGGGGCTGGGCCTGGAGCCTTCAGTGGAACTCGAGAAAGCGGGCATCTCAAACTTAAAACCCCAAGGGATTTCAGATGAACAAGTCTCAGCTGCCAAGGCCCAGAACCCCTTGGACAGCCAGCCTGCAAGTCCAGGATGTCAGCAAAAGGACAAATTACCACCATGACTCCTCAGAGCAGAAGGCCCCCGACTCACAGGGCTCAAGCTAAGGAAACAAAGCAAGAGTCCCTTTGCTTCCACAGACTTCTGGAAGTCAAGAGATGGGTTCAGGGCTCTTTGGAATCTGTTTCTTAAGAGTCCACCTTACCATCTTAGCAGCCCTGAGCTCCACTCAGCAGCTCTGAGAGGCCTTGGAAAAGTAGCTTGACCTTGCTGAGCTGCGAGCTCTTCCTACAGAGCTGAGCTGGACCATCAGCTGAGGGCTACTGGTGTGAAAAGCCTGGCTCAGAACTGGGGGTCACACCCATAATCTCAGTGATGTGGGAGGCTGAGGCAAGAAGATTCCAATTTTGAGGCCAGCCTCAGCAACTTGGCAACTTAGTGAGACTGGGGATGTGGCTCGGGTAGAGCAGCCCTGGGTTCAATCCCCAGTACTACAAAAACAAAAGAGAAAAAAAAAAAACATATATCATGGTGAGCAGCAGACCCTCCCAAGAGGCAGCTATTCCTAAAACTGGCAGCCAATAGGGGTCTGGATTCTGCAGAGCCTGGTGCTGTGGACCCTGCAGGCTATTCAAGGCTGGAAGCAGGGAATCTCAGTCCAGCCCCCACTGGCTCCACCAGTCACACTGCCATGTCGTTGGGGCCAGGGTCCTCACCTCCTCTACCAAGGCCCTCCCAGAGCCCAGGCGCCTTCAGAGCCCTCTGTAACCCTTTTGCAGCCTCCCCTGCAGTGCCCTGGCACGGCCTTCAGCTGGCGCGGGTCCTCTCTTGAACGCTCCCTTTGCCACCTCAGCCTCCTCTAACGGGACCTTCACACAGGCTGTTCTTGTCGGACTCTGATATTCTGGTCAGGAACAAGCCGAGGTGATCAAGTGCCAGGTTTCAAATTGTGCTCCCCGGGCCACAGGTGCCCAGGGCTGATGCCCACCTCTGCCTTATGAGCTGATGTGCTGTTGAGAGACACGGGACACCCGATTCAAGACCCGGCCACACTCCCACCTCCCCAGCCACCACCCTGCACGGGCTGGGTCCTGGCTCCGCCCCCGCAGGCACCACTGCAGGCAAGGGGTTTTATCTGTTTTGCTCACTGCTCGCTCTGGGCACACAGTAGGCACAATCAGCACTGATTCGTATTTACTGCAGTTGAGAAAGCAGGAACTGGTAAGGAACCGGAGCACCCAGGCGGCCAGGTCCTGTCCACGATGCAAGCTGCGCAGATCACCGGCTGCTCTCGCACCCACTGAGGCAGGCCCACTTCACAGATGACCAAACCCAGGCACTGCTGAGCTGAACACCCCAGACTTGGAGTCTTTGAGGTGCCACCCTCTGTCCCTGGTTCCTCATGCCCTGCAACGGATCCCAATTCCCTCTGCTGGCCCAGCTCGCTCACCTCCACTGCTACAGTCTAAGCTGGGGCACAGGGTGATCACTCCCGCTGCAGAGACAGGAGCCTGCGCTCCCAGCTTCCTGAATACCTGGGGGACAAAGTGGAAAGACCATGAAGTCAACAGCAAAGTCACTGAGGGGGGACCAGGAGGGCAGGTGGCGTGGCTGACCACACTGGAGACTTCCCAGAGGAAGTAACAACTCTCCAGGTGTCTCAGGGCCTCCAAACTGTAGCAGTGTACAACTCTCTACACTTGTCCCATAACACAAAAGGAGAGGAGGCCAGGATATCTCAGACTAGGGGACACTCCTGTGCGCCTCCAGGAAGTGGGTCTGCGACTTCAACCAGCCTGGAGCTGGCAGCAATGGAGAAGGCTCGGGACATGGCCCTGGCTGGACATAACCCCCACTGTCCTCACCGTGGGCCCACCCCCCAAGCAGCCTGTCCCATCCTTTCCGAAACGCCAGGGCGGAAATCTGTAACTTCCCGCCTCACAGGAAATGGAGCGGTAGCCAGCATGGTTGCCGTGTTGTTCTCTAAGCATCCATGCGGGGCATGCCTGGGCCCAGGTGAGCAGCCCTGCCCTTTACTGCCGAGTTCCCCCTTACCATGGGGACAAGCTCTCCTAGGGCCTTGTCCACAGGGTTCTTCCTTTGCTTCCCAGGGGCCAGTAGGTCCCGCATGACATCAGGGTCTATTCCTCATGAGAAAACGTGTAATGCCAGTAACGATGATGATGATGCTAACTGACACTCAGTGAGCATCTACCAGGTGCCAGGCACTCTACGGTTACTAATGCATGTAATTCAGATGCCATGAGGAGCACAATTAAGGCCATTTTATAGAAGAGGACACCAAGGTTCAGAGAAGCCACCTGACTTGCCCAAAGTCTGACAGTGCCTGTGTATAAGGTATCAGTTACCAGAACTGGTGTGAGTTTCACCTCTGACACTAACTCTCTGATCTCTGGCTCAGTATGGCTAGTTCCACACTGTTCTGACCTCAAAGATCCTCTTCTTTAAAGTGGGGCTGAGATGCCCAAACTCATGGGCTTCCCTAGCAGGCTACATTTGAAAGCACCTGGCCTCCAGAGGCACTTGATAAAAATGAAAGCCCTCCTGCCGGGGACCCAGTGGTGCAGAGCAGCACAGCCGAGTCAAAGGGCCTGGGCTCTAAGCCAAACCCAAAGAACCAAGGGCGAACATTTAAGGTACAGATGTTAATTCACAATAAGGAGGAGTCACCAGGGAAGAACAGAGTTACTTTATATCAGGTAGAGGGGAGTGACGAGGGGAAGTGGCATAGAGGTCGGAATGAGAGCAGAGTGAGACAGACAGGATCACCTCATGTGCACGTATGACTGCATGACCCACGTGATCCTGCAGTATGTACAATCAGAAAAACGGGAGTCACTCCACGTGTGTATGATCTATCAAAATGTACCCATGCACTCTACCGTCATGTACAACTAATCAGAACAAAAAAAACTTAGAAGTTTTTAAAGCGGGGAGGGAGCCTGGGCTTTGGAGTCAACTGGCCTGTGTGAATCCTGGCTGGGCCCTTCTTGCTCTGCGGCCATGGCAGGGTGGGCATTGGAAGGAGGCAGTCCTGGGGCCCAGAGCCACAGGAAGCAGGCAGCATAGGCAGGGGCCTCCCAGCCAGGCCTCTCTGGAACCCTCTCTCTGAAAGCCATGCTTCCTGTCGGAAACTGCGCTGCTTCCCTTCCTCCCAGCAGTGAGAGGGAGCTGTGGCCTTCCCTTGGAAAGTTTCTAGGAAGGCCCGCCCTGGTCCAGGCCGGGCAAAGGAGGGCCACCCTCTCCCAGCACAGCCACATGGCGCTTTCCCACCCCCTGGGGAAAACAGAGGCTCTGCACCTGCTGCGTTCTCAGCTCGATCTGGACACACCCTGCATTGGCCAGCTCTGCTCAGGGTTCCGGGGCACGGAGCTGGGGACAGAGAGGATCTGCTGTAGGCTGGAAGGGGTGATCACCTGCAGCCTGGAACTAGCCTAGCCCTGCAGTCTTCCCCAGGTGACCCCAAGGATGAGGACCATGCCTGGAAAGAAGCTTCCGGAACATTCCTCATCTGGGTAGATGAGGCTATTGCTTTAAGACAAGGATTCTAGCTTTGACCGCTCAGATAACAGGCTGAATCACATTCCCTCACACTCACACACTGTCTTTTAAAAATTAAGAGAGAAAAAACAGCTAATAAGTCAGCCAGCTTTCTGAAGATTTCCTGAAAATGGCCAATCCATATGCCAGGCCTGGAACTGAAACGGAATTGCCTCGGGGCCACGTGGCTCGTGGGGCAGGCTGGCTCTGCAGTCACAGGTTTCCGCCTTCGATGCGTCTGTCCCTCGAGCTGCGTGAGCCAGGCTCTGTCAGTGCTGCTGTCTGCAGGCCCTCCACTACCCTCAGAAGCATCTGCCACCCTTCCCTAGCTCCGAAACCTGTACCTGGGTGCGAGGGACAGCTGGACTAACTCGCCACATGACTGGACGGCAAAACAAGGCCAGGCCCTGTGCCGAGCTCGCTCCTGCGGCCTGTCCTCATGGTCACCGTGAAGAGGGCAGCCCCAAGTCCCAGCACCCGTAACCCAGCCTGAGTACCAGGCGCTGCAGGTGCGTCCTGTGTCCTACTCCGCTAGCTCTCTGACAGCTGAGGCAGCAGGCAACGTCAGCACCTGCGCTTGGGGGGCTGGATGGCAGTGGAGAGGAAGTGACCAATCAGCAGGGACCTGCCTATGGCCCCAGGCCCGATGACCACCCCAGACGGGCTTCAGATGATAGCTCTGGCCCAGGAAGGAGCTGGCAGGGTGGGTCCATCATTGGGACCTCTGTGGGCCAGCACTGTACTCAGGACCCCGGCGAGGACACCCACAGCTAGCAGGGGGCAGAGCCAGGTGGGGACTCGGGTCTCCAGCTCCTACTGTGGCTCTTCATTTCCCATTCAGCTTGAAGTGATGCCAGGGGCCCGGGACCCCCTCCTTCCCGCTGTCTTTGCCGTCACCGTCCATCGCTCTGGCCACACCATCGGCCCCTGGGCCCTGCAGTCCTCTCCCTTTCCTGCTCTTCCCCGCCCGCTGCGCCTCCCTTCCTCTGCTCCTCGCCATCCTGCCCCGGCCTCCTTATCCTGGCTGCCTGCTGCTTCCGTGCTCTATTTTTGCCAGCCTCCGTCTTCGCTTCTCCCTCCCGCTCTCCTCCAGCACCCTCGTTTCCCTCCCCGCCTTGCCTTTGTCCCCCGACCCACCAGGCAGCCCGCCACTGCTGGGGCCCTTGGGCCCTGCGCTTGGCCCCAGAGCTGCAGGGAGATCAGGAAGGGCACCTGACCATCTCCGCTGCTGACAGTGGTGCCAGGGGCTGAGTGACAGGAGCCGGGGCAGAGGTCACACCACAAGCTGAGGAAGTGAAGGCTGGGTCTCACAGCCAGCTGTTGAGAAGTAACGCTTGAGTGTGACGCCATTTCAACCCATGAAGGTAACCTGTGATAAAAATGAAAAGCCACCCAAAGCAGAGCAGCAGTGAGTGCAAGGAACACACAACCCAGGCGATTTTCCCACTCAATTATCATGGTAAGGCACAGAGAGAGCAGGGCCTGCCGGGAAGAGGCGCTGCCCTGCGGAGAGGAGCAGGGAGCACCCTGCACCTAAGCAGAGGGATGCGGACCCCTAAAACACGCAGCACTGGAAATCATGGCCGGGAGTCCTGCAAGATCGCCTCTGCTCTGGCAGCACAGCAGGCAATGGGAAAGAACCTTGGCTCAGCTGCCTCTAATGACACGGGAACAGGGAACAGACGAACAGGGGCATCAACACAGGTCACTCGGGAGCCAGAGTTCACTCGGCAAAGGAGGCTGAAGCTCAGAGTCTGCGTGGTTCCAGATTTGGGACCAGACTGCAGCCAAGAGGACTCACTGGGAACACACCCGGCTCTGCCAGCTGGGGTGCGTGCGGGGGGTCTGGTGTGCGCTGTTACGTTCAGGCAGTAGAATTCTAAGTCGAGGTTTTTCCTTTTCTTTTAAACTCTCTTTAGTGTTCTGTTGGTACTGTTTTTGCAATTAAATAAAGAAAAATCAGAATCTCACATACGGACTTTGGAGCAATAAAGGACCTTCCTGTGTGTCATCTCGATGATCCTCACAGAGGCTCTGGCAGGGAGGCAGAGCAGGGAGCTTACTGGCCCCATTTTCTTACCAAGATGAAAACTGGGAATCAGAAAAAATGTGACTTCCTTGGAGTCACATCACCAAGCAGTGGCAGAGCAGTAACTCAAGCCAGGCCTCTGGCAGGCAAGTCCTCCCTGGGCTCCTGGGAAGCCAGCACCGGTCGTCAGAGTTCCGACTCTGGATGTCTTCAGCTGCTGGGCCACACCGCGCACTAGCCCCAGGAACCGCCAGCAGGAGTCCTCACAGAGACAGCACCCACAGGGCACCGGGGCCCAAGGACAAGTTCCACGGGTGGTACAGCAGGGGCCTACAAAGGAAACCCCACCACTGCTCTCTCAGTCGGGCCCAGCGGCCATCACCACGACCACGGGAGCCAAAGCCATTGCTGCCCAGGGGCCACCAGCTCTAATCCTACTTCCTCTACTTCCTGGCTGTGTGTCGAAGCCCTCGGTAAAACAGGAATTACAACAGGCCGGCCTCCAAGGGCTCCTTACTCTGGGACCCACAGTAACCGCCACCATGCCGCCATGCTCTCCCCAGTTTCTGCACCTGTCCACATCCAGAGGGTTCTGCCCAGACATCTAGGAGGCTCCTGCTTCAAGTCTGAGCTCAAGCATTCCCTGGTGGAAGCCTGGTCACATCAAGAACATGCCCCTCCTGCCTTGGGTCCTTCATGGCCCTGACCCACACCCGACAAGCCAAGTATCTACATGAAGAGCTTAAGTTCAGTGCCAGGCCCCCACCAAAAAACAGGCATCCTGTTAACTGCGACGCTGTATTTCTAGCTCACAGCAGGCACTCAACAAGGCAACTGGTTACTCGACATGAAATGGTAGTGATCTTGCCAGAAGCAGCAGGAACCCTGGGCCAAACTTCAAGAGTGACCCACACCGACTTTCACAGCCTCCAACAGGCGTCAGCCTCCCAGGACACCAACCTCCAGCCAGGCTGCAGTATGCACGGCCCACACCCAGACACGGAAGGGGCGCAGTCCAAAGGCTGGCACCAGGAAGAAACCCCAACGCTGCGGCCAGAAACACGAGGAACGGTCGTGCTGCGGCGGGACTGCAACATCGGCCCAGCCGCTGGCCCTGGCACTCTCCAAGAGGACAAGGCCGACCTCCTGACACCAGAAAGCCAGGGAAGTCCCTGCCCTTACCCTACAGGCCTCCTGCCACAGCTGGCACTGGCCAAAGGCACGCCTGCAGCAGACCCTATGCCAGGCTCTTCACGGGGGTGGCCACTACCTCTCCTTACCCAGAGCAAGGCCTGGCAGCACCATTTCACAAAACAGCAAAGGGGTACCCCATCAATCCAGAAGGCCTCCCCAGGGTGGGGGCTGGGCGCAGGGTGGCCTCATGGGTCTGTGGTAATCATGCGCTGGGTCCTTCACTCTGCAAATGAAACCTTCCCAAACGCTGCCAGACCTCTCTGTACACATTGGCACTTTTGAAACAGGGACTCACAAACGAGACCCGAAGTGCAGGTCTCTTACCCAAGCCCCCGCACCCAAGGGCCGTACCTGATATGGGGAGAAGGCAGAGCCAGAGGACAGCAGGCCTGGAAGCCTGCTGGGGACGCACCCCTCCCTTCACCAGGCCAACTCTAGCCTCTCCCCAGGGGGTTCACACAGATGTCACCTTCCCTGACCCTTCAAAGTCCACCTCTGTAGGGCCACAACACGTGGTGCCACAGCGGGGACGGGAGGCCCAGAGGACTCGAACCTGGTGGGCCTTCCTCAAGGCTGCCTCCTCCAGCCTGAGAGTACGGCCGGGACGTAGCAGGGGCTCAAGAACCGGAAAACTGATGAATGATCAAGAATGAACGAATGGAATGAATGAAAGCAAAAAGAGGACGGGAACAGACCGTCAAAGAACAAAGCCCAGATGCAGCAAGCAAGCCTGAAAGGCGGTGGCGCTCTCCTGGTGCGGGTCCAGGCCAGCAGCCAAGTGTCAATGACAGGAGCGCGCCTCTGATTCCACAGTCACAATCTCCAGGCCACACTGGTGACTATCCTCTCCCCATCCTCCAGGTCACAAAACTGGAGCCACGGGACAAAAGTCAGGGATGGGGGAGAGCCCCCGGACAGAGTGCCAGGCACAGGCTCCAGGCCCCAGCACTCCACGTGGAGCCACCTCACTGGGCAGAAGGAAAGCAAGGGAGCTGATGACCACCCGGAAGGCCACCAAAAAGGAGTGCAGCTGGCACACTGTCCTCACAACAGTCCCAGGAGACTGGCTTCTGCCCACTGTCTGAGAGAAGCAGACACAGAGGAGGCTCAGTGAAGACTCAGGGTTGGACGGATGGCCATCATGGTAACCATGGTAACATCACTCTCCCTCTGTGCACTGCACCCCACTCGATGCACTTTGCACGTTCGACCTCACTTGGTCCTCTGATAACCCTAGGAGGTGGTATCATCTCCACTTTAGAGAGTGGGAAAGCTGGCGTAGACTCTCAGTCAGGAACCCAAGGTCACACAGCTGGAACGTGAGAAGAGGAATTTAAACCCATGCACACTGGTTCCAGAATCTGACACTATGGTCAATATCTCTCAGCTTTTGTGTGCAAAGCCCACACAGTCACCAATAACAACAATAATCATGCACCCACCTTTAGTATGCCCGGGTCATATAGATAATCAAAAGCAACAGCATTCCTCTCCATTTAGTACACAAAGGTCACGTGGCAAATAAAAATGACAACAGGGAGTCCCAGTGACACCCCCAGAACTATGAAGAACAGGAGGCGACAGCAATGATTCAGGGCAAGAAAGGGCATCACAAGTCTGCTAGTGCTGAGTCTGCAGCGCCAGCAGGGCTCTCTGCTTGGTGTCCATGTCAACGGGGAGTGGCTCGGACACAAGGCTCCACCGTTCTGGAGCCCTCTCTGTCCCAGGCACGGAGCTGCAGGGATGCGCCTGGTGCACAGAAGCAGCAAGCTGACGCTCAGGGGAGGGTGAAGGGACCTGACCACTGTCTCACCAGGGACACCAGCTAGGAAGTGGCATTTGAACTCAGCTGCACTCTGATCCAAGCTCCGGACCTGGCACACTGGCTCTGGCTTCCTTTGCCTTCATAGGGAGGAGACGCCCAGGAGCCCAGCAGGACAAGCTGCCCAGGCTGCCCACTCCTGCCAAGTTGGCCCCTCGGCCCACCACAGGCCCGGAACCCCCTCACTTCAAAGTGATTCACCCTCCAGGGCTGTGTGGTCTGGTCTGAGGCCGTGGGCAGTGGAGGAGTCAGACCGTGCTCACCCCTGACCACCCAGGTTTGAACCGGGCTCCCCACGACCTCAGGAATCCAGGTGCCAGCTCACAGCCACCACCCAGCTGGAGTCACCTCCCTCGGCAGGATGTAGCCATTTCTCAGGAAGCTGAGTTGGGCCCCCAGACAGCACAGAGAGGCTCGGGAGAGATGGGGGTGGCGCACGCCAGTCTGCTCCCCGGCACTACTCAGTCAGGCTCGCCTCCATTCCCAGCAGGACCGGAGCCGGCCCTCAGGACCCCCCGACCGCAGCCCTGGCCCAGCAGGACTCCTCGCCTGTCTCTCCAAGGACTGGACCCAGAGGAGAGTCGTCACTCCAGCTGCCACCACCCAGTGAGTGTCCCATGCTCCCGCTAGGGCACTTCCCTTGTCCTGCTCAACGTGTCCGACAGGGCTATCTCCTGCCTAGCGCCTTTCAACCCCAGGAGGCCAGGGAATGCTGGAATGTACGATGCCTGAGGTCAGAGCCCCAGCTTGATTTGAGTTGGGTTGAGATGAGGGGAAAATGGCCAAGAACAACTCGCTCATTTACTTCATTTCCAGCCTTGGCGGCTGCCGGGACTAACCTTCCAAACCAAGCTGGCTTTGGCCAGGACATCAGCAGCAGTGCCGGCCACAAGGCACATCTGGATTCACTTAGGGAGTTAAGAGCCATAAAGTTCTCTTAAGAAATTAGTTCCTCAGGAGCCCAGGTCTCTCTGGGGATTGGGCGAGGGGCCCGCCCCTCCAGCCTCACCCCCCTGAGCTAAGGACACCCAGAAACTGCCTGGGAAAGGGAGGACTTTTGAGTTTTGCTTGGAGGGTCGCCGTGTGCACTGAGTGCAAACTTGGAGGCCACAGGCAGCACCCTGCACGGGGCACTTCCTGGTCACATGGCCCCAGGGAAGCCTCTCACCTTCACTCCAGTGAGCACCTGAAGTGCAGTGTCCTGATCTGCTCTGTGCCTCGGCCCACATGTGAGGTGACTGAGTGAAGGAGTCGAGCATGAATGGTGGGTCTCTGCTTCCGCATCTGGCAGGTGGGGCTGCCCTGAGGGGGGCTGGCAGGACCAGGTGGCCCAGGAGCGGTGTGCATGCTTTATTTTTAACAAATGTTTTATTGACACATGGTAAGTGCATACACATATATGCACATATGGGCCATGTGGTGCCTGGACACACGCATGTGTCACGTGAGGAGCACATCACCAGCAACCTTTCACAGTAAGTGGGCATCCCTCCTTGGCGGTGCCTGCATTCAAAGTCCTCTCTTCCAGTTGTCACCTGTCTCTTAAGGTTTAAGTCCAGCAGCTCAGACCTCATAGCCAGGTCCAGGAGTCTGAAAGTCCCAGAAGTCAACCTGTGACCAGACACCTCTGACTCTTCCCTGGAGCCCTCTCATCTGAGAGTGACGAGTCAGCTCACTATGACCAAGGTGACAGGCATGCAGACCAACACACAAAGAACACAGTGTGATGACCCTGACCGTGGCCTTCATGGGCCCCTCTCGTCCTGCCAGGCACAGTGCCAGTCTCTCCAGCCTGGCCCCTCGTCACTCTCAACCATCAGTTATGCAGAGACTCAAAGCAAGATACTGAGCACTTCACTGGAGGAAGTGGCAAGATCCAGGTGAGTACCAGGGGTCCCATCCCCACCTACCCAGTAACGTCGCTTGTGAACAGTAGGACCTCTGGTGCTGTCTCTTGCCTCGACTTCCCCAAGCTGTTGTTTGTCTGTGGGAAATGGTAACCACCTAATTAAATAACGCCCCCAATTCCCCAAGAACTATCTGGTATATTAGAAGTGTTCGGTACCTCTTAGCTCTTACTACCCCCACTGGCCAGCTCTAAACAGAGCTGAATGGTGCCCCCTGAGTCTAGAAGGAGAACAGGAGGGCTGTGGCTAGACAGCGTCTCCAGTGTTCTAAACTGAGTTTTCACCCAGGCCTCACCTCAGACTCACCTGGGCAGTGTTTACAAACTGCGACCACATTCCTGTGGATGAGAGTTATTTGCATGATGATCAGCTTTCTACAGGAAGAGTTGTAGAATAACTCGAAGACAACGGAAGGTGAACAGCTCAGACAGGGAGCTTGATGAGACAGTGGTAATCTTGCTCCACCCATTTCAAAGTAATCTATGGTACTTCTTGATAGACATGAGCTCACAAAAAGATGTATGCAAAGCATATTATAGTAGGAAAATTTAGAAATGTAAATGTCCATCAACAGGAAACTGGCCTAATAAATCCCAGCATATATCTGCAACAAAATACTCTGCAGCTATAACAATAAATGATATTTGAACAAATAACAGGACTGCCCATCTCAGGGGTGGAACCCAGTTTTCAGGATGTCTTAGCTCCTGGGTAAACCTGCTATGCAGACTAAGGTTGGGGACTGGTACTCTAAACCCCTACAAAGACAGAGTCCTCCATGGTGACCAGGGGCAGAAGGGAGGGTGGAGGGAGGGCAGGGGCAGAGGGATTAGGGAGCCAAGGTCCAAGTGGGCCAAGCATCAAGGGAGAGTACCCCACACTAGTTCCAGAAGGCGCCTGGCATCCTCCAGCCCCACGCAGTCTCCAGAGTGCCGAATATGCCCAATAAATATTCTGCCACTTCTTGGTCTCCAGAAGTCTGCTGGGTGGCTCTGAACCCACCATGTCTGTGAGAGCAAACTGCAGGGTAGTCAGAAAGGGTTGCCCAACTAGGCCACCACAAATGCCCACTCCTGCCTCCAGCTCCCCATCCACGTGGCCCACGGGGGCAGGGGAGCCCGTTTACACGGTGGGGCTACAGGCAACCAAGTACTGTTTCTCTGTTAGAGACTAGATGGAGATCAACTGGTAACACCCTCGGGAGCCTCAGGGAGGGGGATTGTCATGGTAACTGCACACCCATAGCTGTGGACCAAGCCAGGGCCCGTGGAGTGTCCCAAGGCTCCTGCACGGGTGTGCTCACTTCCCAGTCCCCCAGAAACCATCCTCGGCCTGGCACGTCAAACTCCATCCAGCCACTGTGGTTGTGGGCCAAAACCAAAGTTGCCAGGAAGACTGGGGGCTGGCAGGGCAGCAGGAAAGGATGCCTTCTACCTGTGGGCCTCTGGGAGGACCAGAAGTCCACCAGGAAGAGGATGAAGTCAGGCACGTGCAGATCTCTTCCCTGACATGCTCTAGGGGGTATCCTTTCACCCACCACCGAATCTCACATCTTGCACAAAACGTAGCACACAGTAGGTGTTCAACAAACATTTACTAATTCGCTAACCGTGAAGAGGTTAAATACAGAACGGGGCTAAACCAGAGGCAACGTCACTCCAGAGAGCAGCGGCAGCCAAGGTCTAGGCAGCGGCCCCGGCAGAAGCTGCAGCGCACCCTGCTCCAGTCCTTTCGTTCACGCCCAGACTGCCATGATCTGCCTGGAGAGGATTCGGGGCAGGCTGTGATGTTCTAGAAGCAGTTTATAACCACAGTGGATATGAGCAGAAAGCCGTAGTGACCAGCAGTGACGAAAGCTGCAGGGGATGCGAGTGGTCCCCAGACCAGACTGGCCGACACTGCTGCTCAGGAGGGCAGATCTTGATGGGTCCGGCCAGTCCCCACTGCACAGAGGGCACGAGGCAGCAGGCAAGTTTCTCGAGTGGCTGCTCCAACACTGAGTCAAAGCCAAGGGTCCTGCCGGGCCCCACGCCACCCGGCCCCACTGGCCTCATCTCCTCCCACCCTCCTCAAGGCTCCCTCTGCTCCAATCACATGCGCCTCCTGCATTCCCAGGACAGGACAGGCAAATGCCTGCCCCAGGGACTCTGCACATCAGAGCTCGCCCCCAGGTCTGCTCAGGCCTCTGCTCAAGTGTCGCTCCTCATCCAGACCTCCCCTGGCCCACACTTGGAGGCTGGTCCATTCTCTTCACGCAGTGGGAGGGGGCTCCACCAGGGCCTTGTCCGCCTTGCTGTTTGCCTAGAGCAGACCTGGCACACTCCATGAGCAGCGGGCAAGCCCACTCTGCACTGGTGCGGCCACGGTTCGGCTCAGCTGATCGAGTTTCCCGAGACAGCCACCATCTCACTGCCGTTCTGCAGTTGAGAGGAGGCTCAGCTTAGAACACAGGGAGTGGACTCGATCCAGCCCCATGACTCCACGGCTAGGCCTCACCTCCCTCAGTGGGGTGAAGACGCTCAGTCTTCCAGCCCGAAAGCCGCAGGAAAGGGCCGGTGGTCCCAGGGGAGCTTCTGCACCATGCTCCAGCCTCCAGGTACACAGGTCCCAGGCCCAGGTGGGAGCAGAGGAGCCCTTTCTGGATGCCACTTAGCAGGGGACCAGCTCCCAGTCTGTCCAGTGGCATCAAGGCCTCCCCAAGCCCACGCGGCCCCACCTGTCCTGCCGAGCCCCCGCCCAGCCACCCTCGCTCCAGCACTCAGATGGAGGGCCACAGCCCTCTACCAGCCTCGCTCACGCATCACACTGCCCCTCCGGGGCCACCTCCTGCTGTCACAGGCACAGTGATGGCCCCCAAAGATGCCCTCGTCCTAATCCCTCCACCCTGAGAATAAGTGGCCTGATGGGCAAAAGGGACTGTGCAGAGAAGGAGATTTTCCTGGGTCATCCAGGTGACCCCGTGTCCTCGCAGGGTCCTCCCAGGAAGGAAGCAGGAGGGTCGGAATCAGAGGGAAAGTGACAATGGAAACAGCGCTGTAGTGACACTGCCAGGAGGGAGGGGCAGCCTCCAGGAGTGCCAGGCAAGGAAGGTGAGTCTCCCTGGAGGAGCAGCACCTCTGATCGGCCCGAGACCCCCGGAACTCCTGATCTCTGGCACTGCAGGATGACGACCCTGCTTTGTCACAAGTCACAAAGTTGGTGGTTGTCGGTTACAGTGGCCACAGGGGACCAATGCGCCTGACCGGCAGCCCCCACAGGCACTCCCGGGCTTCCTCTTTCACAATCATCCATCAGTCGGCGTCCAGCTTCACTCTGCCTCTCACGAGCTGTGTGACCTGGGACGGGCTTCCCGGCTGCCCTAAGCAGCCCTCCCCTCTCACACGCAGCAAAGGCCTGCCCTGTGCAGCTCCAAGGGGAAGCAGGAAGCACCATCCACATCCTCTGCAGGATGACCAGGTCTCTGGCAGATGGAGACTGGTCCACCGCAGGTCTCCAGAGTCCCAACCACCCAGGTCCTCGGGTCTGGCAGTATTTGCTGAGTGAGTGAGTGAAAGAATGAACGAGTGAGCCCCGCAGCCCCAGAACACCTCACACAGACATGGGGAAGACGGTGAGCAGCGCTTCCAGCTCAACTCCCACGGCCCCAAGCATTTCAGAAAATGACCACTGCTGAGGTCTTGCCGCAAAACATGGCATCCAGCTCCAGATCTGGCCCTCAGAGTGACATTCCACTGACCAACTTCCTCCTCCCCCTGCCTCAGGGGAGCCCCACCATGAGAGCCAGGGAAGCCCTCTCCAAGCCATGACAGCCGAGGAAGCCCACCTTCCCGCAGAAATGTCTGCGGAAACTTACGTCATTACAAGAGTCCCCTCTGCACAGGGTTACTACAGAGGTAAAATTTGAGACAGTGAGTCAAATATACATAGAGCCTGGCATTCAGTCAGCACTCCATAAATGCTCCTTGAATCATTTTTAATCATTTTGTTCCACAGCATACATTCAAAACAGAGGGAGGCTGGGGAAGCAGAAAGGATCAGGGCTCTGGACTCAAAGATTCCAAGCTCTGTGGACCTGGGTAAGTGGCTTAACCTCTCCAAACCTGTCTCCCATCTATAAAGTGGGGATGACCTCCCCTATTCCAAGGGAGTGCTGTGGCAGAGTGGAACCCTGCATGCCAGCCTCTGCCACACTGGAACCACCTGCGCAGACCTTGGAGAAGGCCGCTGCCCAGGCTTGCCCCACCAAGGCAGTCAGCTCTGGGTGGGGCAGGGAGCACGAGGAGGGCCCAGGGACTTCTGTCCCACGGCAGGGAAGGCGCACAGCATGTAAGAGGCACCCAGGAGACGCAAGCTTCTGCCATCGCTCCATCCACTGGCAGGGACTGCACTCAAGCATTCACAGAACTCTCTGCAGAGCGCCTCCTGTATGCAAATTCACAGGTTTACAAGCATCTGCTGGCTGCCAGGAGCTGGGGGCAGGAAAAATGGGTACGGGGCTTCCTTCTGAGGTGACGGGAATGCTCTGGAACTAGGTGGGGAGATTGTGTAACACTGTGACTAAATACCACAGAATCGTTCACTTTAAAACAAGGGTTGGGGCTGGGGACATGGCTCAGTGGCAGTGCCTGTCTAATATGCATGAGGCGTTGGATCCAACCCCCAAATCAAAAAACTTATATGTGCATGCATGTGTGTGTGTGTATGTATAACAGACGATTTCTCTTACATGGGTCTCACCTCAATTTTAAAAAGGCAGAAAAATTAGGACTGGGGCTATATAACCCAGCTCGTAGAGTGCTTGCCTGTCAAGCACAAGGCCCTGGTTTCAATCCCCAGCACTGCAAAAAAAAAGGCAGAAAAATTCATCATCTAGAGGCTGAGGGCACATCTGTAGGACTCCACTGATAAAGGTCCCCAGAGCAGTCAAACTTCCAGTGACAGAGAGCAGAACGCAGCTGCCAGGGGGACACCGCAAAGGTGCTCGATGCTTGGAACACACGACACGGTTGAATCCAAAACATTAACGCTGCGTGAGCTCCACCAGCGTTATGCCAGGGTGGTGTCCTGTGTCCGGTGTCCAGGGCGGCACGGAGCCGCCCCACTGGCCGCAGCGTGTGCACCCCACTCCTGCAGGAGCCAGCGTCTCCCAGTTTTTCCAAGCCAGCAACCTCGAGTAACTGAACACCCTCTTGACAAACAGGACAAGGCTGCGCGTGAGCTTGCTTTGCTGGGCAAGGCCAGACTGAGTAAAGAGAGCAGGCCGGGCCCTCCCCCAGGAACGACCGTCCGGTCACAGGCAGAACTGAGGGCCACAGCTTTCACATCCCGCCCTCCACCTCCCCGAACTCCTCCTGGGCGTCCAGCAGAGCCCCAGCTGGGGTGGCAGGGGCCAGCCCCTCCACCTGCCGTGGGTGGGGCTTGGCTCCACTGGACCCCTGTAAACAAGACGGGCTGCACGGTCCCAGCAGGCGGCGGTGGCAATGGAAAGCCCTGGGTGCCCTGAGCAGGACCTCTGCCCCAGGCACCATCCCAGGGCACCAACCACACAGAGCGTGAGGGCTCCCTGGTCCACTCCATACCCGGCCCGAGAATGCTCACTCCTCACTCGTCCAGAGCCTGGGTCCCTTCCACTGCTGCCCTCGTGAGCAGGTTCCAAAGCACGGCCTGTTCTAGAAACAAGAGGCATGTCCGCACACGTGTCTCCTGCCAGCCTGTACCTTCCCACCAATGGAACAGAGGCTGGCCCTGGGGCACTTTCGGAAGGGCAGGGGTACGGCTGAGGTGGCCTATGCTGATATTCTGCTCACCCTCTGCTCCCTCCTTCCTAACAAACTCCTGCCCGAGGCGGGCCGCACTGCACCCAGGCAGAGGTCTGCATCTCCAGGCTCTCCCCAGCTGGGGCTGCGCTGTGACTCGCTCTGGCCAGTAAGATGAAAGAGGAAGTCTCTTTAAAGGGTAGAAGTCCTTCCTCTCCACTCTTCCCACCCCCACAAGCACACTCCCAGTTCCCGCTCACTAGAATGTAAATGCGATGACAAGTATCTATTTCCCACCAATTGAAATGTAGACTAAATGGCAGGAATTTGAGCAACCACCTTGGACCATGAAGTAAGGTGGTTTAAGAATGGGGCGGCAGCAAGACAGAAGGCCTGGGGTCCATGAACACAGACCACTTATCCTGACATGACAGCCTGCACCCTAGAGTTCTTCCATGGGAGAAGAAATACTTATTTATTTTAAGCTGCCAGGTTTTTTAAATCTTATGTGAACTCTGACCTAAATGCAGGATAAATCAAGCTGCCCACACAGGAGGCCAAGCACCCCGTTATCCTGCGCAGGAAAGGAGGCCGCACAGGCACTTGGCCCTGGTCATTTCAGTAGACCAGCTCAGGCCTTAGTACTGCCCCTCAAGAATTCAAGGGCGACATCACAAGTTTGATGTTGCTTCAAAGCCAGTGGATGGACTGGCTTCTCCTCGTGGATGGTGGCAGCCCCACCATTTTATCAAGCACCTACAATATGCCCCACCTGCTCAGCTTAACATCCTGCACAAACTATCTTAGACCACAAGAAAAAATAGCCCTGCTATAGATGAAGCCCAAAAAGGTCACCGAGTCAGGGGTAAGACCCAAGATTCTTGACCGCCAGCCTGGGGTTCTTCCCATGCTTTTTCACTGTCTCCTGAAGATTCCTGGGCTGGTTTTGGCTGACCCTGGGAAGGGACGACAAACACAGGGGAGAGTGGGAGAGGGGAGAACGGGAAGAGGAAGTGGGAGAAGGCTCCACTCCGGCCCAGGGAACGCCCCGGGATGTTCACCGTGGACTGCTTATAGCAGCAAAAACCCAGGACAACCCGAAGGCCATGAACAGAATCAACACACAGCCACGGAGCACTGGGACAATGGAAGAGGCCACAGCAGGCCGCCATGGACACACCAGAGCCACCAAGGGTCCCTGGCGAAACCGCACAGGCACACGGGCAAGCAGCACCAGAATGCCACGTCAGGCAACAATCGTGTGAAACCAGAAGCCGCAGCCACCGCACAGGGCACAAGGGCGTGCCCCAGACCAATAAGCTACGCCGGAGCCAGGGTGGCACGGGAGCATCGGAGGGGCCCGCCGGGAACTGCAGCTGGGATTGTCTACTTCCCGCACCGCACGGTTAAGGTCAATACTGTTATTTCACGGGCTTCTTTAGGGGGCGAACAGCCCGTCATCCCGGGGTGGGCGGTGTGCGAGCTAGGCAGGCGCCCACCACTGGGCTGCATGGGCCTTGCTCACGATCCTGAAAGGAAAGGGAGAAGCTACAGTTTACTGCCATCAGTGACACCTCAACCAAGTGCCTTTCTAATATACCCAAAAGAAAAAGCGAGAGACGAGAAGAGGGAGGCAGGGAGGGGGGCCTGAGGCCTGCAGGGTGCACCTCCTCACAGGACCGCGCTCCTCCCAGAAAGCCAGCCACACTGGCCACACCGCTGTCCACGAAGCCCCAAGTCCTCCGTCAAGAGGGCACTTCGCTTCCACATGCCGAAGCATCCTTAGGTGAAATGACGTCTCAAAGTTTCCAAAATGAGTCACCCTCAAGCTGGCCACCCCCAGAGCCACACTCTGCCCACCAGCAGTTTCTGCATCCCCTCGGCCCCCAGGACTACAGGCACAGCGTCCAGGTTGGCTCACCTGGCATCAAAGGAGACGAGGGGCAGGAGAGGCTGGTGGAGGAAAAAGAGCCCCAAGAGGAGGTCGCCACAGCAGGCACCTTGCCAGGGTGCTTCACAGTGGGGCACGGTTCTGCTGCCTCCCCATTGCCCTTTGCCCACGGAAGTGCAAACAGAGCTGGGGTCCCCAACTGCCATGACCAGGTCACCTCTGGGACCCTCGGGCAGCATCTTCCACCACAGGCCTAGTCTAAAAGCAGGGCAAGGCCTGCACAAACCCCAGGGGCTTCGAGAGCACCAGCTGAATGAGGGGGAGCTGGTGAGGGAGGAGGGAGACACGAAGGAGCCCGGGGAAAAGGGGGAAATCAGAGGCCATGACTCCCTGGAGGAACAGCAGCTGGACTCCAGCCACCACCCTGCCTCCCCAGGCCCAGGGGAGGCTGGGTGCAGACGGCCCAGAGCAGCTGCCAGCCCAGAGGCCGCAGCCTGCGGGCACAGTCCGAGCAGATGCACTCGAGGCCTGACTCCACTGCCTCCACTCCCCGACCCAGGGGGGGGCAACGACAAAATGGAATCCATATTTTGGGGGGATTCTCCCAATCTTTAAATGCAGACAATGTCCGGAGGTTACCCCCCACCTCCATCAAAAAAATTTTTTAAAAACCACGGTGGGCAAAGTAAACCACGTGTCTGCAGGCTGGACCTGGCCCAAGGGACAGGCTCGCAAGGGACCACCTCCCACGGATCCCTGCCCCTCTGAGGCCGGCCCCGGGCCCAGCGGCCCCACAGGTCCCCAGTGGCGACAGATCCTCCCACTGCCCCAGCATGCAGCCCAGTCTCTCAACAGGAAATGAGCTTGAGTCAACCCTCAGAGGCCCCCAGGCCACAAGGCCAGGACCGCTACTGTCACCCACCACATCCAAGTCGCCAGTTTTATCATAGGAAGGAAAAAGACCTATTTAAAAAAGAGAAGAAAGGGAAAAACCAACAAAGGCAAACTCAAAAACACCCGCTGCTGACTTGGGTAGCAGCCTCCGCCAGTCACAAGGAAGACAGCCCCGTCCCGAAACCCGTCCCAGACACGAAAATTACAGAGCAGCGAGGCCGACACCCTGCCCTCTCTGTCACTCACTCCTGGGGAATGCAATTACAGCCCCTCCCCCAGGACAAACAAGACAGAAGACAGGGACACCACAGTGGCCAGGCTCGCTGTCCACGGAGCCAGGACTGGGTGCTTGCTGGGCTGCGAGCACCACAGGGCAGCTGGTGGCCTGGCTGCGGGCTCCTGTTTCCTGCCCATTTTACAAGTCAGGACACTGAGGGGACATGGAGATGATATCTACATAATCCAGAATGCTCCGAGGAGGGGCAGGGGCGGTCCTCGCACCCTCACGAGAGCAGGCCAGCAGACCGGCCCCTCACCCACTCACTGGGCAGCTGTGTGGCCAAGCCTCAAGCAGAGAAGGTCCTGGACAGAATGCAGACCACAATGGCAGGCCCCTGCCTCCTCCACCCTCTGCCACTGGGCCCCTCCAGGGGCTCCTGCATCGGCACCACCTCTGGGGAACCCCCAAATGTGCAGACATGATGCCCCCCGCCGTCTCTCCACATCCATTACTGTCCAGCACCTGCCACCTCTGCAGTGGCCCCAGTGATTCGTGAGCTCATTGTGGGCTGTCAGCCCCAGTGACCTCCGGGCTTCCCGAGAGCAGGGCCACGTCAGAGCACCTGGGACAGTGCAGGAGCTGGCCTCAGTGTGCCGAGAGTGGCTGCGGAGAACCACAGGAGAGACGGGCCAATGCCCCGGGACAGGGCCAACCGTGCCACATGGGAGCACCACGCGGGGCTAGTCCAGGGGTGCCGTGAAGAACACCCCAGGTCTGGGCCTCAGCCTGGGCTTGTGCCCCACATGACCTCCCTGAATCCTGAGCACACTCCAGGTCTAGAGAGGCTGCTAACCTCATTGCGTAGATGAGACAGCAGAGGGCTGGGGGTCACGCAACCTGCCCAAGTCACACACCCAGAAAGTATGAATACGGCAAGAGAAGTGCCAAAGAGGGCCCTGGAAGACGTACCCGTGTGTGTGGGCACATGTGTATGCACGGATGTGTATGAGGCCCTGGAAGACGTACCCGTGTGTGTGGGCACATGTATATGCACAGATGTGTATGAGGCCCTGGAAGACGTACCCGTGTGTGTGGGCACACGTGTATGCACGGATGTGTATGCACCATGCACGTGCACGTGTGTATGCCTGTGTGTAAGTGTGTGCATCTATACGGATATGCTTCTGTGTGTGCACACGTGTGCTTATCTGAGCACCTGCACGTGTGCACTGCATGAGTGTCTATGCCTATGGGTACGTGTGTGCACGTATCTCTATGCATGTATGCCTGTGTGTGTGTGTGTGTGTGTGTGTGTGTGTGCACCAATCGTGATGCTCCCTCTTCTGTCCCAAGGAAAGGTTTCTTTTTGTACTGACCTTGGAAGTCTTGGGGCTATTGAAAAAGATGACACCCAAAAGTTAGGAACTGTGTTTACTTAAAAATTAGTAGGTCAAACTCCAGGAAACCAATACTCAAATCATTTTTTACTAGACAAATCGCCATCTCTGTGGCTCCAGCAGATACGACCCGCAGCCCACCATGCTGTGGCCTCCTCGTGGGCAGGCTGAGCGGAAGGGGAGGCACCAGCCCTGCTCCTTCAGGCAGCCCATCAGTCACCTCAGGCCCAACCCAGCCTTATCTTCAACACAGTCTCCAGACAACAGGAGTGGACAAGAAAGCCGTTGTGAGGTCAAGGTTGTGAAACATGTCTCACTGACCTGGCCTCCCTGTGCAAATGTGACAGCTCACAGGACACTGGCAAACACCATGCTAACGCCTGGAACCCTAGCCACCATAGCTGGCATCCTGCACATATAAGAAAGCCACTCAGAGGCACCTCCACAACCCGAATGGCCCCCAGACCTGGAGGGGCCCCGGTCTCATATGCAGAAACAGTGCAGTCCAGAGGTGATTTACTCATATAATACTCTCAACATCTTTTTTTTTTTAATTATCTTTAAACTGAAACTGTCAGAAGTTGCATCTGATCGATCTTTAGGCTGCAGAGGAAGTGGTTTGTCCTTCCTTGCTCATGATTTCTGCAAAAGATAATGCACAGCAGTAGGTGAGGCCAGAGCTCCTGACGGGGCCTGAGGAAACGAAGCGTTAACCCGGCGCGCTCTGCTCTGCCTGCTGCCGCATACCTGCTGCCGCTGTTAGACTCCACACAAGGTCAAGGGTGCCACAGACGGGCAGGAGGAGTCCAGAGAAAGCTGCCCTTCCCACCCCAAACGCTGTCAACAAATTCCATTCAAACAGGAGAACTGACCAAGCAGCCCCTACACCCCCACAGCAGCCCTGGAGCTGAAAGTTGTTGTCCCATTTTCCAGGTGAGGTAGCTAGGCAATCAGAATGTAACTAATGTGCTCAATTTAATTTCAGGAACTCGCCCGATGTCACCCATGGTTACAAACTGGTAGAGCCTGAACTTAGGAATGTCTGACTCCAGAGCTTGATGGCACCTGCCCTGGGAAGCCTGTCCTGCCCCTCCCTGCCCTGGGTTGATTCAGGCCCTTCTCGGAATCCGGGGAACAGGAGTAACAATGGTGGTGTGGGAAGTAAGAAGGGCCTCCTCCTGCCCTGTGCACTTTCTCTGTGCCAGACACAGGGCGCTCACAATGGGATGGGCCGAGTCCTTTTCAGTTCCCCGGGATCAATACCATTGTTCAGTCCATTGCATTGATGCAGAACACTAGCTCAGAGAGGTAAAGTTACTTGCCCAAGATCACACTGCAGACCAGCAGCAAAACCCACGGTGGAACTCACAACTCGCTGCTCTGCTCACTGGCCAGTGTTCCTAGTGCCAGATGGCTCTCTCCATCATACTGGGTCTAGATGCCTCCAGTCCAGGGTGACCTCAGGGCCAGTCACTCTGGGTTTCTCCACCAATACCACAGGCTGAGGGAGAGGCCACCTCCCTGCTGGCAATGCTCTGAGCCCACCCCTGTCACCCATTGGCTCCTTGTGGTCCTCAGTCTGAGTAGGACCCACATAAGGGCAAAGAACTCTTCTCAGGCTGAGAAGGAAGAACACGCGTTCAGACAACGTTCCTGGGATTCAGCTTCCACGCTGACATGCAAAGCCCTCCCCAGGCCCACCTCCAGTGACCGAGGCTGGGATCACTGCTCTCACCTGGAGGCCCCAGGCCCTGCCACACCTCCAGGGCTCCGCCTGGAGTTCCTTGCTGCTCCCTGCGCCTGGCCTAGCCAACACTCCATCAGCGGCCTTCTCGGGGCGCTTCCCAAGAGCACCCACCAAGAGGCACCTCTGTGTGTGTTGGGACCACACAAGCACCTGTCTCAAGGCCTCAGGAGCCGTTTCTCACTTCGCTCCCCTCACTTTGTAGGAAGGCTCCGTCCTTGAATGCTAGGACACAGGACCGCTCCGTGAAGCAACTGCCCGAGGCTACGTGGATGGAAGCGGTGGGCTGGGACTTGGGCTGTAGACACCCTGCTGGAGCAGGAGGGGTCGGTGGGTGAAAGTGAGCCCACCTGTGGCTTCTTTCAGATGGGAGACCAGAGCCAAGTTCTTCCTAGAGAAGGGTGACATCTGGCACTCTGCATGCCCACCCCCTACACCCTGCCCCGTCAGCTCAGGCCCCTGAGGGCCACAACAGACTGCCAACTGTGTTTCACAGGCTGTTCCCCTGGACCAGAGGACCCCATTAGAGAAGGGGGAGCAAAAGGGGAGGGACCAGCAATACACCAAACGCCCTCCCCAGACCTGAACCGGTACCCACGGCATTTTTGAGGGTGAAGTGGTCAGATCCCCCAACTTCTCCTGGCAGGTAGATGTGGAAAGAGGGAGGAGATCACCCCTGCTGAGGAGAAAGGTACCCTATCAGGGATGCTCTATGCTAAGTGCCCACCCCAGGCATGTCATTTCATCCCATCTCCCTGACACAGCAGGTTGACATTAAGCACCTTATTTGGGACCACAGGCAGGAACAATCAGAGACAGAGGGGCCTCCGGTCCCATGGTGAGGATCAAGCAGCCCGTGGCATCACCACGCCCTCCAGCAGGCAAGCGGACACCCACTCAGTGAACACAGAAGATGCCCTTCCATGTCCCTGCCCTGATGGGATGGGTCGGCTTCAGAGGACAGTTAGGGGTTTCTGTTTGCTTCTCTTCCTGTATGTTCTGCTCCTCTCGATCGTCTACCCAGAAGAATCAGTTCAAAATGAGGTCAGGAAAGAGGAAGAAGTCTGCGTGGCCACACGCCTCCTGTGCTGGCTGCAGAAACCCAACTTTGGCTTCCAAACTGGAAGGAACAACAGGATCTTTCAAGTGAGGGCCTTTTGTTCCTCATTCCCAGGGAGAGACAGAAATTTGACATGAGAGCGGGTGACTGAACGAATTCGGTTCAGCTAAAGTGTCTCAGGAAGATGATGCCCTGCTACGTCCACCACCCTAACTACCTCCCTCCAGCTGGATGGGCCCTGGGGAATTTAAGCCACACAGCTTCAGATTCATTATTCAGTGACGGCCCGTTCACAACAGCAACAGCAGCAGCAGCAAGCACCAGGGAAGTGGTCCAGGTCTCGTGTCTCACAAGGCCCTGGAAAGCAGACGCGCCATCCTCTCTCACTGTCCAGACAAGGAAACTGAGGACCCCAAAGCTTAGGATCACTGCTAGTAAGTGACAGGGCAGGGGCTGAACCCAGGACCTGCATATCACCAGCTTCTACTTGGCCAAGAAAGTCAACTGGAGCAATTTCTTAACAAAGAGAAAGAAAGAAAAATGCAGAAGTGAAAAAGAAAAGACAAATAATGCATTTCTCTTCATTGACACTTACTACTATCCAAAATTACCTCACCTCTTTGTACCAGGGGTCCCTGCTGTGGAATGGAAGGTGCCTTGTTTCTTTTTCCCATAGCCCAGGCCCCAGCGAACTCTGACATGCAGGAGACCCTTAGCAAACGCCTGGGGAGTGAGGGAATTCACAAGACCTGCTGCTGTCTGAACCCCTTCCCAAATGACAGACGGACAACTCACTCTCAGTTACCCCACCCATCACTGCCACCAGGGCACCGGCTGAGGGCAGCAGGTGAACAGTCTGGCCAGAGAGGGCCAGGTTCAAGGTCACTTGCTCGTTAAGTCATGCATTCCCTCATTAGATCATCTATTCATTCACTCTGGGCACTAACCACAATCAGGCACTGTGCTGAGCAGTCTCCTTGGGGCTTCAGCTGTCCATTTAGGAGGCACCTTAGGGAAAGGGACACAAAACACAGGCCAGAGCAATCCCAGGAGACACATCCCCACACACCAAGGACACCCCCTGGAGATGGTTAAGAGTCCAGCTTGGTCACAAAGACTGAGTTGGGTTCCCTGCCCTGCCCAGGGCCTTTCTGTGGGGTTTTTGTGTTTCTAAACAAAGATCATCCCCCACTATCAAGACAGCACATGCAGCAGAATCACACCCAGAGAAAAACCAGCATATGCAAATGAACAAAAATGTTAATTACCACCTCGAGGTGTGAGCATTCCAGGTGACTTTCATTTCCATCTTCTGTTTATGTGTGTTGTCTCAGTATTCTACAGTCAGCCTGAGTTTTTAGGTAATGGGAAGGAGCATCTCTAAAAAATAAACATCTACTTTTAGGTTCACATCCCAAAGAATGGCAGGTGGGGCACTAACGGGCAGTTGCCATCGTGACGGACAAATGAATCCTGGACACAACCTCAGGGTCCACAGGAGGAAGGACGGACACACTGGAAGGCCACTCGGGCTCAAAAGGTAGGAGATGTGACACCTAAACACATGGGTGGAACCCAAAAACGTGCTGTTACGAGCTGGCCACGGGACAGACAGATGCCCGAGGACTCCGCACACAGGGACCTGGAGTCACCAGGTACAGAAAGACAACGCAGACGGCAGTCACAGCAGGAGGGGTGGTGGATGCTTCATGGGCGCGGAGTCGTGGTGAGAAGTTCGCCACGCACAGTGTGAGTGTACTTAAGGCCCCTGAATGGTACACTGCCGACGGCTGAAGTACATCTGCATAGGAAAAGATCACGAACAACTCGGAAGGACACCCTCCAGATCTGTCTCCAACAAGCCCTGCCTGGTACAGAGTAAAGTGAGCAAACAAAGCGATCCTGAGGAGGGAACGGTGCCTGCAGGGGCTCTTCCCGGTATCAGCTTCCCAGCTTAAAATGGAAGCATCAGCCCAGGTGACCTCCGCAGCCCCCAGAGCTGACAGGGGCCTGACCAGATCTGATCCTCCTCCTCGGGTCTGAGAGCTGATTCCAGGAAGGTGCCGGCAGAGGCCCCCTCACGGCCCGCCCCTCCCTGCTCGCACCCACCCCCTCAGGCCCCAGCCCTCCCTGCTCGCACCCAGTCCCCTCCCCTCAGAGCTAGTCTTCCTACCTGGACAGGGAGGCTCCTTCCTGCCCACACTGGCAAGGGCTCCCCACACCAGGTCAGAGATGTGAGATGGACAGAACCCTAGCTTCACGCCAGAGTTGGCTGCCTGGAGGAAACCCTCCTCCCTACCAGGTGACTGAGGGGGCTGGGACCGTCCTGGCCACACCCAAGCTGCAGGCAAGGCCTCTGGGCCGCAGAAGTGAGGAACTCTCCAAGGCCTTTCCTGTCCAAGCAACACCCACTTCATTTTTCCTTCAGTGGAACCTCACAAGCAGGGAGGAACAATGAAGGACAGCCAGGGTGTCCCCTGAGTCCCCAGGATGTGCAGTGGGGCCCTAGGAAAGGTACATGGGCTCAGTGGGCTTGAAACTGCTCCATGACTTGCGGCCATACAACCCTGGAGACACAGGATCCCTGTAACATGGGGATGCCACCATCCCAGGGGGTTGACAAGAGGACTAGACAAGATGTGCAAGACCCTGGCCACAGAAGGGGCTCGAGGAATTGTGAATTCCACAATGTCACCTGGCCTTGCCCTTCCCTGGCAATCAGACCAGCTGGGAGAGAGTCGCTTGCCCTACAAAACCCTCAGGGAGGAAGGAGGCCACCATGCACACGACGTACTTTGAAAAAAGGAACCTGAGAATAAGAAACACAGCCACCATCCCACCAAACTGCCAGATGAGTGGGAGTAACGAGGCAAACGAAAGGAAAAGTTCACTACGTTTTTGGCATAAGATGCAAATACAAAATCCTGCAGCAAAGAAACGATCCCAGCAAAACTGCCTGCCTACCTCTGAAATGCCCTGGGAACCCTCTCCCCAGTCAGTCAAACAACGCTCCGCTCCAGAGTGCGGCTGAAGACTGGTGCCAGCTAGTGTGGAAGAGGCACAGGCAGCAGAGAACTCACTTGGGATCCTCCATTTCCACAATCAAGGACAACCCTCAGTTTCTCTTCCCAGTGCCTGGGTAGTCTCACCAGTGCTGGGGACCCACATGAGAGCCACACACTCGGCCACCTCAGAGGACACTCGCAGGCTCCAGCTGGGCTCATCAGGCAGCCTCCCTAACAGACTTAATATAAATGCCAACCTTTTACAGCACAGGGGCCCAGACTTCTGAGTTAAACTTCAGGCATTCAAATGCAAAACCTGCCATGGGCTACCTGGGCACTTTCTGGGCATATTAGTTATGCTTAGTGTGCTTTAACCCTTGACCAACAAGAATGTGTGGTCGTTCTGATCCTCCTCTGTACAGGTCAGAGCGGTGACGTGGCCCACCTCCACCCCGTTAGACACCTGCCGTGCTGGGGTGGGACCGAGCCCCACCTGCCTGACCTAGCAGAAGGGCCCTCTACGTGACACTCACATCTTCAGCGATGCGCCCTGCCTTATCGAGGAGTAAAGAACGCTTCTAAACCTTTAAGTAAACATTTTAGGGGCAAGAAGTGCCAACCTTGAAACTCCAGACTAGGATAAAGGAAGAAATATTCCACCATCCCCAAGAAGACTAAACACAGCTCAAGCAAGTAAGAAAATGTGCGGGACAAACCTGCTTCCCCGCCAGGAGCAGAGCTGGGAGCGAAAGTCCAGGTCTTCACTTAATGAAATGTTCTACCGTCCCCATGTCCACATGTCCACCTCCACGTGAAGTTCCATTTCCTGCTGCTGTGAAGACTCGCCACCCTGACGTGGGTTTATAACTGGGGATACAGAGGTCCATGAATACCTAAGAACACCCAGCTCATGCATGCTAAAAATCAGAGAGATGCTAAAAACAGAGGTGCTAAACTTTACGAGCCTGTCATCTCACCATTTTGCCAGGAGAAAGATCCATAGCTTTTGGCGAATTTTCAAAAGGAGTGCTTCCCCACAAAAGTCTAGACGCAGGGTCCCAGAACCCCCATTCAGTAGGGAAAATTCTGTCACTGCGATGTGTTGTGATGACAGACCCCTGCTCATGAGGATGAGAATGACTCCAGGAACGAAAAGAAAAGCAAAGACTTCCCCGAGCAAGACACGTGAGAGAGAAATGGGCAGAAATGCAAGCAGACAGGCCAGGAGAGAAGGAAAAAGGCGAGGACAACAACGTAGTCCCAGGCCTCTGAAAGGGACAGGAAAGGGAAGCGTCCTTCATGGGGCAGCCAGGCTCCCTGGGTGCAGGGGCCTGCGAGGCCCAAAGGTGCCTACGAGGCACTTGGGAAATGCCTGCTAAGTATGCGACACACACACCAAGTCATTTCTTCCTCACAATCCTGGGACCCGGGCACTGTAGCCTCCACTCCCAGACAAGGCTCAAGGGAGGTACGTGACCTACCCAAAGTTACGACCACTAAGACACAGAACTGGGATCCGAACGCCAATCCATGCACTGCAGTGCAAAACCCAGGTCCTGTCCATCACCCTACCTTGTGCAAACACCAACTTTTAGTCCAAAGTCATCTTGTCACAGCGAGCACCCCACGTGAAGAAGGCTCCACACCCAGGGGCTCCCCTGAGTCTAGACCTTGGGAGAGGCTGGACTGCATGGGGCTAGCAAGCAGGTATCCCTGCACCCATACAGTGACTAGTGAGGGCTGTCTCTGGGCTCACTGGGAGGACTGGTGATGCCAGGCTTGGTCAGCAACATCTCCCACAAGCCAGGCAAGGAGACGCTGCAGCATCCCTCATGAACTGGTCATCCCAGAACCAGACGACGTGCGGGTTCTCCTCCGACTCTGGCTGCCTCTGACTCTAACTACATAAATGTGTGAAGGGGGTAAGGGGCAAAGGGAAAACGGATTCATTTTCCAACTTGAGCCACAGCTGTATTTGGCCAAACCAAAGCTGACCGCCCAGCCAGTCCAGCACGTTCTGAGCCATATGGGAGAAGTGGAAAACTTCAAACCTGGGCCTTCAGGTCCAACAAGTCACCTGACCTACGCCAGAAGTTACAAAAGTATGGGTTTTGCAAACTCCTCACTGGTGAGTGCGCATGCTCACAGGGGACACCGTCAGGGTGACCCTGGCCAGACCCCTTGCTAACCAAAGCCTTGGCAAATGACTTCACCTCTCCTCGCGTGTGTCCTCCGCTCCAGGAAGTCTTCACCAGACGGCATGACAACCGAGTACAAAAGTGCATCGCCGGCCCCCACAGCAGCAGCGCCAGCACACCGCAGTTCTCCAAGGGGGAACACGTTTGGAAGAGCCCAGGACGGGAGGCCTCTGTCTTTCTCCCATGCGCAGAGCCATGCCCATTTGGTGGCCGTGTGCTCTGACGGGAAGAAGACCTGGAAACAACTCCACCCTCCCCACACTCCTGGTGTCAGCCAGGGTCCCAGGAGGAAACAGATGGCTGACACAAAATGGTGTGATCTGAGGAAATTTTAACAAAAGGACTGCAGACCGAGGCAAGGGAGGAGTGAGGGAAAGCGGCTTCTTCTACCTGGGGTGACCCATCGTCCCTAACTCAGGGGATCCTGTGATACAGAACTTCCTGTGTGGACCTCAGTCAGTCCTAGGCAAACCAAGACAGCGGCCCACCCTGCCTCTGCCCAAGTGTTCCTCCCACTAGGCACACAAACCTGGGCGAGGGGTGACCACAGGGCAGCTGTGCTGAGCTGCCCCCGGGGAGCTGGGGAATAGAACCCCACTGGCTCCCTCCTTCCTTATCTCCCCCCAGGCTCTCCACCAAGCCCACCCAGAGCCAGGGCCTAGAAGTTGCTGGTGAAGCCGGCAGTGCAGGTCCTCAGGCATGAGACAGAACGGAGGGCGTGGTGTCCAGGCAAATGCAGAGAAAGAACAGTCCAAAGGACCAGGGTCCCCCCTGGACACCACCTCTTAGAAAGCTCCACAGTGGGCCTGGTAGGAACTCGTGGCTCCCGGTCCTCATCCCACAGACAGGAAAGGACCTTCCCTCCCACCAGGAAGAACACACTAGAATCGGTGTTCCACAAACCCACGGTGGCAGATGGTTGGATCTCAGCATTCAAACATGGCTGGGCAGGGCCTAGAGGAAGAAGCCCCTGGTGGCAACAGAGACATGATGATGGGCTGACTGTGTAACAAGGCTAAGACCACCCAGCAAGCTGCCCCCAGAGAGGGTGGCTGCCCGGGCCCTGTCAAAAGCAGGTGCCTGGCCACAGTGGACCCAGGTGGAGGTCCAAGGCCAAGCAGGCTGATGGAGTGGGGTGAGGGGTCCTCTAACAACACAGGTGTACCCGATGAGCGCTGCAGGCAGCTTTCTCACATTGCTATGCTCAGACCGAGGCCGCCACTCAGATCCAGCGCATGTGTCAGGGGCAATATCGTTTAGAAAATAAAAGCAACTTTCAATTCTGTTTTTAAATCATATTTTCCAAGATCAAAATCTTATTTTCCAAGCACTGCTGCTGAAAGCTGAGGTGAAACCACCAATAATATCTTAATGCTCCCAACAGCAGGCTCCATCCTCTCAAGTCGGGAACTCGGCAGCTGGGGTTAGGACCTGGGCCGAGGGACCATTCCAGACTCCAAGACCTGGAGTTTCGGCATGTGGTCACAGTCATACCCTATAGGAGCCTCCTTTGACTCCAAGGCCACCAAACAGGACAGGGTCTCCCAAGTAAACAGATTTTTCTCTCTCTTCACAGCCTGGGTCCCCAGTGTTCCCCTTCAAGCAACATTGTCCATTCAAAGGTCTGTATTGACATCAGGGATTCTAGGGCAAATGAACTCCAAACCCTGCCTTCAAACTCAAGATCCCACAGGAAGTGGGCACAGGGGTAGGCACTGTACACAGCAGAGCTGACAGCAGGACCTGGCTAGCAGTGATGGGGATGGAGCTGTGGCAGTGTGTGCTTACTGAGCACTGGCTCCAGGTCCCCACTGTCCTTTAGCCCTTCCCAGGAAGTGTCTCCTCCATTCTCAAACAACCTGGGCCAGGTGCAGTGGTGCACACCTGTAATCCCAGCAAATCACAAGGCTGAGGCAGGAGGATCCCAAGTGCAAAGCCAGCCTCAGCAACTTGGCAAGACCCTAAGCAACTCAGTGAAACCCCGTAGGAAACTGACCTGGATCCCCCATCAGTTAACAGCCAACATGGAAGGTTTGAATCCAAAACCAAACTGGCCTGATGAGTGTCACCTTTCACAGAAGCACTGACCAAGGCCAGCAGAGTCTTTAACACCTCCTCTCCCCACCCCCAATCCCAATTCATAACTGACAACCAGTGTGTCAAGGTTTCAAAGTGAGGCTTCCCTGTTCCCTGATAAGGACTAAGTGTGCCTAGCTGGGCCCCCCAAGGGCTGCATTAGTCCCCAAGGGTTCTGCTTACCGCTGAGACAACAGAAGGGCCCCAGCCCCCTCCTCCATGCTGCTCCCTGCCTGGCCTGAGACCTCTGTTCCTCTGAGTCTGCTGACAAGACCATGCACAACTCCAAACCTTCCCTCTCATATCTGCGGATGTAGTTCCATTAGTTCCAAAAAGCAGAGGGTCTCACTGCACCACCTTGGGTAGAGTTTGGGTCCAGCAGGTGACAGTCTCTGGAAAGCCAAGGAGTCAGATGGCCAACAGACTGCTGGCTCTCCATCCCCGACGAAACCTGATTCCACTCAGAGAGGATGCAAGAAGCAGGTTTCAAGGCATCTTCCTGACATCGAAACTATCTAAAGCTCATATTCTCTCTCTCTCTCTCTCTCTCTCTAATAGCATGATGCAACTCTCTTTTCAACCACCCAGATCTCTGAAGTCCCAAATCATCAGGGTACAAGTAGGGACAGGGGTGAGGGTCAGGGTGAGTCACTCAGGTGATCAAAGGTAAGGACTCTTGCTAATGCCCTGGCCAGCCCAGGGTCTCCTCCTGGGGACAGGGGACAAGTCTCATGTGGCTCTTGGTCCCACCACTCAGACACAGGGAGGGCTGATTCTGCGGCCTCAGCTTTCACGACCCCTCCAGGGGCCTGAGCTGGCAGCTCTGCCAAGGGTGGCTGCTGGTGGGGGCCACAATTGCACCCTTGAACTCAGTGATTCTCATCTGGGGGCAATGTGGCCCTGGGGACATGTGGCAGCATCCACTGACCAGCTGTTACACCTGTGGGGAGCAGCGTCCTGATATCTAGGGATGCTGTTCAACATCCCATGGTGCCCAGGGCAGACCCTGCTGTCTACAGGTCGAGGGAGCCCTCAGCTAGTTAGCGTACAACTGCTGAGCCTATATTAAGGGCTCGGTACGGGGACATGGCATTAAAGACACCGAGATGTGCTGCATCCACCGCGCATGCACTCCAGGGAAGGAGCAAAGATGACTCCACCCCTGTTAACAGGGGCAACTTCTGGGGGGCAGGGCTGGGGGAGAATTTCTCTCCCTTTGTTTCATGAGATCATCATAATCACTGTGCGTCATTTTTGCTGTTTTACAAGTGGAGAGGTGAACAGCTGGTAGAAAGATGAGATAGGAGAAGGCTTCCCAGGCCACCCAGCTGGGGAAGTGCCACACTCGGAGGGAGCAAGTCCCACTCTAACCAGGGGAGGTGGCCCTCATAGGCCTCCAAGGCAATGGAGAGGCACTAAGTAGGCCAGCACTCAGAGGCAAGGGACAGCCTTGCTCCCAACCTCCCCCGTGGCTCTTCGAAGGCAGGTCTGCAGGAAGATGGATGCACTCTGGTCTGTAACACCCCCTGCTTGGTCCCTAGCTCCCTCTTCGGCAAGACCCTCCTTCTCAGCACGGAGGCATCCACGCCCAGCTTGAGACCTTTCCAACATTCTGCTCTTGAGCCTCAACACCTTGCCACCGGCCACGTGCAGTTATGACACTCGGGGGCTAGACAGCCCTGGAACAGACACAGCTCCGCTGGAGGCTCGTGTGTAATCAGGGACTTCACTCACAGGACTAGACGAGCGCTTACCTACCTGAGTCTCAGGATGCGCCTGGCACACAGGAAGGGCTATACAGGGGTCAGATGTCATCCCCACTGCCTTGCTGGTAATTCAGTCTTGCTGCCACAATCCTGTGGAGTCACTGCAGCCTTTGGAGGCCACTGGCTCTGGGTTCCACTTGTGTAACTTTAAACTCTCGAAATCTCAGTTTCCCCTCCTAGCACGTGGGGATGATGTGGGGATTAAATGCACAAATTCGGTTAAGAGACCCCAGTTAAGGGCCTGGAGGAAGTGATCATTATTACCCTGGGGTCGCACTCGCTCCTCCTTGGAGGTGCACGTCACTGGGCTATCTGCCCCCCAAGCCCAGCAGCCACCGTTTTTGCTTTCCTGCCCCTGAAGCAAGCCTCAGTCATAAGGTCACGAAACATGAACCAGTCAGAGCAACACACGTCAACAAGTCACAGTTCCCCTTTCCAACAGGAGAGCCCTGCCCCTGCTCCCACGACCCCAAACACTTCCTCACTGCAGACACAAAGTCAAACGCCACCCCTTTGTCACCTGCTGGGTGTCCAGCTGTCTCCTGCCCTGGGCCACAGCCCACTGGGATCACCATTCCAAGAGCCCAGGCTTATTCTAGACCAGTACCCAGGCCTCAAGGAAAGGAAGGTGTGAGAAGGGGTGCCCTGGAGGCCAGGAGTGAAGCACAGGGTTAGGGCCTGGGATTCCAAGCACTGGAGGTCCCTGGTGGAAAGCCCGCCAGGACCTGCCTGGCCCTGCCACTGTGACTTCACAGGCTGCAGTAGGGGGCCAGGAATCCATGCACCTGTGTCCACACAGAGGCGGGCTGTGCACACCATGTTCAGGGCACCATGTTGAAGATGCTACATGCACGCTGTCCTTCAGCTGGACCACAGCCCTGGAGCAAGGGAGAGGTGTGACATGCCTGGAACCAGAGAGGCATGCAGGCTATGAGGAAGCCGGGTAGAGATGTCAAGTGTCTTTCTCCCTGGGTGGTCTCTCCCTGGAGGGCTCTCCCGGCAAGGCAACTGCAGGCCTCGTTTGCTTTCATGCACTCATCCATCCACTCTTTCATCCAAATAACATCTGCTGAGGCACTGCCTCAGTTTCCCCATCTGTAAAATGGAAAGAGTAACAATATCCTATGGGGTTGTAGGCTCACCAATGTATATCCCTCCAAGAGCAGCACCTAGCAAAAGGAAACACTAATCGCACACAGTGGCCATTGTGTGGTCACTACTGTAACTGACCACCAGACCCCAGGGAATCAGAGGTCCCTGAAGCTTCCCGGCAGAAACATCCTCAGTTTCTCCACTTGGTCAACCACCACCACATGTCCTGCAAGTGGTCATCAGGGCCCTCCCGCCACTTGAGTGAACACGGGTAGTCCCTGAACCACCAGGCCTTGGCAGACCTGGCTGTCTACCACTCCTGTGCCCCTGGTGCGCACCACTGGATAATGGCGCAGCCTCCCAGAGCAGGGGAGGCCTCTGTCCTTTTGCCCCGATAGTGCCTCTGCCCATTCTCACCTGTGACCACCATCCCATCTCCACCAGTCTCAATCCCACCTCTGCCTACCCAGATGGGCCTCTCCTATGAAGGCCTTCCATGCCCAAGATGGCATTACTTCCTCCCACAAAGAGAAGGACAAGGCACAAACCTCGCTGAGGACCTGTGCTCTGCTCTGCAGCATACTGCGATCTGCAGTCACCCCCACTTAGCTGCGAGCCCGTTGGGAGGAAGCCCTTCCCGACCCAGCCGGTGTAGTTCTTGGGGGTGCCGGCTCTGCAGGCGCAGCCCTGGTGCTCCATTCATAAACACATGCCTGCAAATACTCGCCATTCACTCCCAACTCCAGGCCACTGAACTCCCTGGAAAATTCACAAAAACATATCTGGTAAACATTTAACTGCCAGGTCTGCTTCCATCCACCTCAGATGTTTCTGCAGAAGGCTGAAGTAATTTCACACCCATCCAGCAGACACGGTACGTACACCGACGCACACAAAGGAGCATGGGGTCACGCCTGGCTTTGACTCCCAGCTCCACCTCCTCCCGATTCCCGCAGAGTCTCCATCATGGAGTCTGTCAAATGGGAATAATGCCTGCCCCATGAGATGGCTCTGAAGACGAAGTGACACACCAGGTGTGCAAGCAACAGAGCTGCAATCAAGACGCAGCGCCCAGGTCTTGCGACAAGTTCTTACCCTCTTGAATTCCCCACCAGAGAAGGTTGCAGGCGTTCCCAACCCACCAACAACCTCCAGCTCAGGAACAAGAGGAACACTTGTCTGAATTTCCTTTCTAGGGAAGCAGCTCTGCTGTGGGGGCACTGGCAAGCTCGAGACCCCCGACATGTGCCGAGGAGGCTGGGCTGGGAGGCATCACTTCTTCAGCCTCTTTTCCTCCTGGACACTCCCCCAAACACATTTCCAGCCTACCCTCATCTGTATCCCCTCTCTTGCCCCACCTCCCTCGGTGGAGGCTACAGGAAGAGACAGCCTTCACAGTGGGAAGGAGCCTGGGTACCCACGAGACCAGGTGGGACAGCACCCTCTGGGCGCCCCACCGACTATGCTGCGAGCAAGACGTAAACGCTATATGAAGCCACCCAGATAGGGTGCTGTTTGTCACAGCAGCTAGCTCACCCTGACAGTCCATTTTATACATCAGCTACACATCCTCCCTGGGGAACAGAGTCACCTGGGCTGCACAGGGAGTCAAAATAAGAGGCAGGGGAGCCAGGCCTGGGTTTGTCCAGACTGCACACTCCATTTTCAGCTATGCTGGACCACTAAGGTGCTTGGGACTGGCCCAGGACACCCAAGAAAGCCAGCCTCCGGGAGGTCCGGTGTCTCTTCCCTCTTCACGTGACCCCACCTGGGCCAGCCCGAGGAAGCACCTGCCCTGCCTGATTCCCACAGGTCCACACACCTGGCACTGAAGAATCCAGCTCATCTGCTTCCTTCCAAAAGGGGTCGCCCGCCTCATCGCGATGCTCTGATCTCGGAGCCACTGAAACCGCACGGCCAGGCCCACAAGCTGGCGCTGGAGGCTGGAGCTGGGAGTGAGTCCCAGCTGGGTGAAGCCAGGGTGAATTAGGGGAGTCTAGAGCCAGGATGCTGGGAACCCAGTTACTGACGAAGGGAGCGAGCTTCTTTTTAAAAGTTTTGCTGGGCTGTGTAATTTGTAATTTAAGAGCCTCTTAAAGCACCACTACAAAGGTCTGCATGATTTACTGGGAGGAAGCCAGGTTTTTAAAAAAGAAAGAAAACACACCCAACAGAGCATGAGGATGGAAACCTAGGGCCAAGGGCTGCCCCTGCACCCAGCCCACTTTGGAGCTCACTAAGTTTTCTTTAACAGATCCCAGCTCCTGGAGAATGGGGGAAGGGAAACCAATCAGAGACCACTTACAGTGTGCCCAGCATTTTAGGGTAATTTCTAAGTCCCATCCAGCCTCAGGGCCTTTGCACTCACCGCTCTCTCTACCTGGAATACTCTTCCCCAGGTCAGTATCACAAAGCAGCAGGCTCCCAGTGCCCCTTTCCCTGACACCTGCCCGCCTGGCTTTCCCCAGGCTCACTATTGCCAGAGTTTGCATTGACTCGCTTAGCCATTCACTGTCCTCCTGATCTGCTGGAGGCAGGCACAAGCAACCTGCAGCCTTACCTCCCTTGACCCTGACACCAAGCCTAGAAGGAAATCCCTATAATCTTCACCTTACAGATAAGGGCAGGGTTTGGGTGACCTGCCCAAGGTCACCATCTGGGAAGTCAGAGGCAGAACTGAAGCTCACCTGGGTCCTCCCACAATCCTCTGCCGGGTCTGCCATCTCCTCCCACTACCTCAGTGCCACCCAGCACCAGTAACTGCTCCATGGCGGTGGGAAAAAAAAACAGCTCCTAAGACGGGAACCAATCCCAGCCCCAGAAACTTTTTCTGTGATGTCCTTTGCTCAAAACGCACAGCAGGCACCGCCCCCTGCAGGTGCTGGCACCCCCACCGACTCCACACCCCACATTACGGCACCCCCACCGACTCCACACCCCACATTATTTGGGGCTCCACTGGCCTAAGCAAAGCTCCCCTGCAAAGTGTGCACAGCCCCACTCAGCGCGGCTGACACAATGGAGCTTCCTCCCCAAGCTGAGAGTGGGGAAGAGAAACTCTCACTTCCTCCTTTCTCCCCAGGGGCCCAAGCAGCCTGGCTTCCACTCTGGGCAAAGCAGGAAGTCCAGGGACAAAAATGATGCTCTCAGGTAGAGCAGCTCAGACCCTTGTCCTCAGGGTGGGGTCGGGGTCCCTGTGAGAGTCCCAGGTTCACCTGTGTTCCGCTGAGGGAGGGCCAGCTCACCCTTCCCAAAGAGGCAAAGGTTAAAATTATCAAAATAGGAACAACTGCACTAAGTAAAACTGCAGGTGTCCTGTCTGAAATAGCAAACAACTAGGCCTAACATCAATGTCCATCAATAGGGGATGGCACACCCACTCCACAGCAAGCCTCAACATCAGAAGTTACATGGCTGTCAAAAAGGAGAGAGAAGCTACATATACTCCAATATGAATGATCTCTAAACACAGCGTCCAGTGAACAGTAACTGTACCTGCTGAGAACAGTCAGCAGGACACACAAAAAGAGGGTTTGATAACAGTAAGGAGGCGTTTTAGGGACATGGAGACAATGTGAACATACTGGATATGCACACAAATGCTTCGATTACAGGCAGGGGTATTAGGGGTGTTTTTTTTTTTTTTTTTTTTTTAAGAAACGAGCCTGTGCCCCTGAGGAATTTTTCTTAAACTGCTTGCAACAATCCCGGTGCCTTCTTTTATAGCAGATCTGCTCAACACCCCTAAATTTCCCCAATGCACAGTCCCTCTCAGGAGGCTCTTCTCTGGAGACTGGCCATTTTTAAATAACAATAATCTCTTCCATTTGTAGAAAATCTCACGAAGCTTTCAGGAAAAGTAGGAAACCAGGAGTTGGAATATGATTCAAATGTCCCAATCTACTGTGTGCTAGCTGTCCTAGCAGGTGGTTATTTGAGTTCTCCATCGTACAGCAACCCATAACTGAAGCAGGACCATGGCCCACAGATGGAGAAGAATCCAAGCCCATCAAAGGAGAGCAATATGTGAAAGCCATGTAGCCAGGAAGTGGGACCCTCGGCCCCCAGCCCAGTGCCACGTGAGAACACAACCCAAGTTCGTTCCGCCCCACAGAAGGGACACCCTACGCGGGCCGGGCTGCCTCGCTTAATCTCATTCAATCCTTTAATCAAAGGCATAACCTGCCCATCTCAAATATCCATTCCAACAAAACACCCAGGGAGTCCCCCTGGGAAGAATAAAGTCCTGGCTGGTCCACAGAGGTGGCCAGTCTGCTGTCCTCTTGCCAGTGCAGGGGTGCCCTGTGACATTTCTGGGGATGTCTTGGCCACTAGGCTTCCTGAGCTTTGCCCCAGACGATGCCCCAGAAATACCAGATCCCCCTACCAAGGGAGGCATCAAGGAGCAGGTAGGACCAAGCCATCTGGGGGCCCAGCCGGCCACACCTTGCCTCCCTCACAGGCTGGCAGAAAGCACGGCCACTCACAGGGAGGCACCCGCTACCTGGACTGGCGCAACGTTGCTGCTCCCAGAAAGGGTTTCTGTCCTAAAATGCACTCCATTACTACAGGCTGGGAAGACAGACTCCCGAGGCCAGTGACAGAGAAGTTTGATGTTTGGGCCTCTCTTGCTCCGTACCCCCATTGCCAATCAGACAAGTTGTCTAGGAGACAGATTTGATGAAATCAAAAAAAAAAAAAAAAAAAAAGTTTGTTTACTAACTGCCATGAAAAACACCAAACACACCAAAGAAGGGAAGGACAGGCACAGGGAGGAAGGGCACATGTGACAAAAAACCAACACGCATATATGCACACACACAGATAGGTTCCAGGATTGGTGACTACGCTGGAGGACAAATTTTAGTACTCAAGTAGAAGCCACAGCATCTGGACCTTTAACTCAGCTCAGATATGCCACACAGTAGGTCTTTGCAAGCACATGCTAAACAAAGTCCACGTTCAGAGGACAGACGATCCCCTTGTCCCACTCCCACCCTGAGACTGCCCGACTAAAGAGACCAGTGGAATGCAGGAGGCTTGTCTGCCCATCGCTGACATGATGCCCAGAAGCATTTCAGTCCAGCAACAGTGGTGAAAATTTAAGAACCAGCCATGGGTGAATGCAGCTTGAGGACAAGGAAAACCACTGTCACTTCTGCCCCAACCCCTGCAAGTAAAGGACTCCGGGGATTAGACCCACCATTCTCAGACACCATTGGCCACATTTTTTTAAAAGTAAGATGAAATAAAAGGTAAGCAGCTTGCTCGTGCTTCCTTGGTGCAGAGGAAACAAAGACTAGACAAAGCCCTCCGCCAGCGGACAAACACGTTCAGCAGGTGATCAAACCCAACCCAGGGACCAGCACAGCAAAATGGATTCTGGTGTTGCTGAGAGCGACGCTGATGCACAACTCCTGGATGCTGATTACAACCCCACCGGTGACTGCCCGAAGAGCCCAGGGAGGCCCAGGGGCTGGAAGTTTGGATGCAAAAGGGAACGATGCACCACATCCAGATCAGGGTGGGCAGGCAGGCCCTTTCTAAGAGGGTCGCCAGGGCCTCACCACCTCCCCTCCCAATCAGCCTGAGCTTCCTCCTTTGTTTACGAGCCTTCAGGATCCAAAGTCTCTAAGCACAGGGCACATCAAACCTGGCTGCCTGTCACAAGATATGCCGGGCACACTGTTGGCTCTGCAATGATTTAATCAGTAACCAGCCCAAGAGACCAGGCACAGGGCAGGCTGTGACCCGACCCACAGAGGGCAAAGTTTACAGCCAGGCCAGGGAAGGGGCATCAGGTCCCACAGCACCAGGGTCCTTTTTCAGTCTCCCGCTAGGAACCAAGAGAGGTTCAGACTAGAGGTGCGCCCCGTTAAAGCCACCAGTCTGACAGGACTGGCAGCCCCCACCAGCTTGCACCAGCCTAATGCAGCTGTGGTCCTGGAAGCCTGGTCTTCACTGCTCACGATTCAGTTAACTGGATCCATGCAGACAAACTCCGCAGACAGTTTGGGGAAAAGAGTGTATTTGATTTGTTTATTGGTTTGAATCCAGATCAATCATTCTGGGTCTATTCCTGAAGCCCACACAATTAACTGGATAATTACCAAATGCTTCTGACTTGGGCTTCAAAATCAGCCACATACGCTTCTTGGGAGAACACACCCTATGTGAAACATACCTGATCTATGGGCAGCTCAAGGCTAGCAGGGAACACTGCAAAGCCACAAGGCTGCAAAGGGTTTCTGTTGTAGTGAAAGGCACTCAAATTCACCTTTGTTTCATTTGGGCTGATATTTCTCAACAGAGTGCTTGGACGCAATATAAAATGCAGACAGATTACATAATGCCCAGGCCTTTGGGAAACCCCACAGGGGCTCCTGTGCTTCCTGAGAGCCTGGACACCAACCAGGTGTTTCACCACAGACCAGGTCCCCGGTGGCAATCCCAACCCCACCTCTTCCCTGGAGGCTACTACTTCGGCCTCCCTGCTGGTCTGAAGCGGCCCCACCACCACACTCACAGGCCCTGAGGGCAGGGGGAGCCTTGGACCTCACTGGAACCCCCCTGGAGCAAGAGCTAGATTGAAGGATGCCCCGCCCACAGCATTTGGTGGAGAAAGGCGGTGGAGAGGGGACCGCGCCAGCCCACTGGCTCTTCTTCCTAGTTCCTCTTCCCACATTTCCTAATGCCAGGGCAAAGCTCCGCCAAGACAATACTTGTTCCATGGATAACCCTGAGTCCCAGTACTGGAAATCACAGGTGCTCTTCAGGAAGGCACAAGCTACCAAAGGTGCCAGCACCTTGGCTGGCCAAGGTGGGCAAGGGGCCTCTGGCTGCTTAAGAATGCAGGCGCAGCTTCAGTCCCTTTTCCTTTCCACTCCCTCTCAAACGTGCCTCTTGAGCAACCAGGGTGAGCTGGGGGCCTCTGGCCTCCAGAGCTGGCTTCCCCCAAACCAGGAAGACCAGCAGCAGAGCAATGCATACTCCTGGCTTCTCCCACGGGAGCAGGGGCTCAGCCTGTCCTTCCCACAGCAGGTCACTGTCCTCTCAACTATTTTCCTCTTGCCCTCCATCTCCTTTCATTTTGAAGGGTGGCAGACAAAAAAGAACAAAGCTCAGTAAAGCCCACCAGCCAGGTGAAAATTCTGAAGCCAGACTTCAGAGCCCAGGCAGGGAGAGGCCACCAGAGCCTTCTGAATTGGAAACCTTCGGGGCTGGTAAATTTGAGGAAGCTCTCCCTCCATCAAATGAAAAGCCAAACACCGAGGCCTGTGGCTAGAGGCAGGTTTGAGAACACGCACCAGCCTGGAAGCAGGACCCAACCGCCTCACGGCAGCCAGTGATCCTGCCTGAGAAAGCAGGCTGCAGATACTGCACCAGCTGCCCACAGGGAAGAAAAAAATAGGTGTTCTAAGCACGTCGGACCCAAAATTCAGAATAAAAGTCCATGTGTGTTTCAACTCTCTGGGGGCTGGGTTGGGGGGCAGAATCAGGAGTAGGATTCTTGGGCTAACTTTTCCCCCTCCCCATTCCTTGGAGCATGTGTCATGGCCTGTGACACACTGCCAAGGGAACATGGATGCCGGGGGAAATGTCTACACACGCTACACGCTTGTGACATGCCATGTAAGCGACACCCTGTTTCCTGGCTGGGCTTTCTGGCACAGGTGTGGGCAGGCGCTGGATTCTGCCCCCTCCCACTGTGCTTAGTAAACAGGATTCCAGCTGCCCTGGGGGGGAGTGTGCATTCTGGGCAAGACTAGGCCCCCTCTCCCAAGAGGATGGGACCCCCACAGCCAAGCTCAGGCCAAGCCAGAGGCCGTACTTGAAACTGTCCTTGTTTCAAAACACAAAGCATCCTGTTCAGGCTCCTACCCGCCACCCCTCTCCCCCCCCTGAGCCCACCACAGCTGTCTTTCTCCAGGAAGAAGGCCACCATTTGCAGATTCGATTTCAAAAGGAGATCTGTGGATTCTCCTCTCCCATCTCATCAAGCTGACCGGGCCCCAGCCACAGAGTGAAAAACAATAACAATAACAAAATAGGTCCTCCAGCGACAAAACACACGCGCACACACACTCCACACACAATGCAAGCCCAGCTTACACCACAACTTGACCCCCCAGGTCTGAGATGTTCCAGGACCCCCGGCCCCCTCCCCCGCCACCCTCCCAATGTGCGAATGAGATTTTCAGAAAGGGAAGCACCCAGTTCTGCCTGCCAGTCCGGGCAGGAAAAGAATAAAGGACGGGCAAAGCGAAGAAAGGAACTGGTTTTCTGGGAATCCTCCGGGTCTGGGGGCTTTAAGGTTCCCTCTCCCTCTCTCTCTTTTTTTTTTTTTTTTTCCGCTTTATGGTCTGGGTTGTTTTGTTTTCCCTGAAGCTCGGATCCAGATGGGCCACGGGTTTCCAGAAAGGGAACTCCACCACCCTCAGGGCCCGGCCGGGTCCATCCCGCGGTCCCCGGCAGCAGGGACGGAGGGGCCGGCGCGCCGGGTCCCGGGCACCGGCGCAGCCCAGCCTGCGCTCGGGGGTCCCGGGCGGGCGCGGCGGGGCGCGGCGGGGGCGCGGGTCCGCCGGGGCGGCGCGGGCGCCGGGCGACTCACCGTGGCGGACGCCAGGCTGTTGTCGGCCAGCGTTAGGTGGTGCGGCTCCCAGCGCCTCAGGAATTTCGAGGTGAGGATCTTGCTGAGAAAGGTCCGCGGGTGCCGGATGACACAGACCTGGATGTCGCCCTCCTGCAGCAGTTTGTACCTCATCCCGTTGCAGAGCAGCAGGGCCCGGCGGCAGGGCACGGCGCCCATCTTCGTGCCCTCGGGGGCCGACACGTCGCCCCCCAGCAGCGGCTTGGTCTCCTCGATCTGCCGGGGGTCGCCGCCGCCCGCGCTGCTGGTCAGATCCATGGCCGGCGGGGGCGGGGGCCGCGCGCGGAGCGGGGCGGCGCTGGCTCTGGGCGGCGGGGCCCCCGGATCCGGGGCCCGCACCCCCCCACCGCGCGCGAGGGTGGGGGGGCGGGGGGCGGCGCGCCGGGGGGCGGGCGCGGGGGCGGCGGCGGCGGCGCGCGGCGCTTCCTGCGGCGGCCGGCTTCCTCCTAGCTCGTCGGGTGCATGCTCGGCGCGGACGGCTCGGGCGGCGGGCGGCGGGCGCGGGCGCGGGCCGGGCGGCGGCGGCGGGGGCGGGGGCCGCGGCCGGCGGGCGGGCGGGCGGCGGGCGTGTCTCGGCCCGCGCCGCCGCGCGCTGTGCAGTGCGTGTGTCCGCGTCCGTCCGCGAGTGCCTGCGGGCGGGGGCCGCGCCGGCTGCCGGGGAGATTGCGGGAGCGCTCGCGCCCGCGCGATTGGTCCCCGCGGGGTCATGTGCCCGCCCCTCTGACGTCAATGGCGGCAACGGCGGCGGCCGCCGCGGCTTCGGCCTCTCGCAGGCGGAGCCCGCGGCCGGGCGGGGACGAGAGGCGGGCGCGGCCCGACGGGAGGGCGGCCTGGGGAGGGGGCTGGGGCGGCGAGCCCCGGCAGGCCCGCGCCCCGCCCGGAATGCGCGCGGGGGCGGGGCCCGCGCCGGCCGCACCCCCGCCGGTGCCCAGGCTCGTGCGCAGCCCGCGCGCGCCCGGCGCCCCCGCGCCCCCTGGGCTGGACTCCGGATGGAAGCCGAGCCCCTACGACGGCCGAGCGGCGGCCAGGTGCTGGACCACTTGACAGCCCTCCCTGGCCAAGGCTGCCCACCCGGCTGGCCAGATGGCGGCAGAGGATAGCTTCTTCCAGTTGAAAATGTCCCCTGAGTTATGCGGAGATGACCCCACACTGCCCTGCCTCAGGCTGCCCGACTCTGCAGGCCTCCCCTCCTCTTGGCCTTTGGCTGATGTCTGCTGGCCTTGGCCTTGGTATCCTCAAACCTTCAAGGGACAAGCGCCCCAGCCTTCCTCCTTTGCCCAGGACCTCCCAAAGTCATCCTGGCCACCCCCTCCTCTGCCCTCACCCAGGCACCTTCAGCTTCTTCAATACCCCCCCCCCCACGAGGGGACCTGGTCTTCACCTGGTCTTCAGCCCCACAGCAGCCCCGGAATCATATTACAAGGGCCTTTGTGGAATGAACCACGGCATCACCAACGCCAGCTTGAAAGCAAAAACACTCCCTCTCTGTCATCACATGGAGCCCCACCTGAGGCCGCGCAGCCACTGCTCAGCTCTGCAGCCAGACTTTCTCACCTCCACAGGCTCCTGCAGCTAACACCATTAAAACCCCCAGATTTTGCCTTCGTGGTAAGCGAGGGTGCCTTTGCAGTGAACACGAGTGTGTGCAGCATGTGCTGAATTGCATCAGCAATGCTACAGAGTGTCCACAGCATCTCTGAGTGGAGATTGTTCACAACCCTCTCTCCCAAGAACAGCCAGGGTAGGAGAAGGTGGTGGAAGGCAGGTCACAGCCTGCATCCCTCACCAAGTAAGACTCATGTCCAGCCTGCCCAGCAGTTGGGCAAAGCTGTCTTTGCCCTGGGAAAAGCACTTAGCTTACACCATTAGAAATTCATCATCTTCCCACAATTTGCTGGCATTTCCTTCAAGTTATGAACTCCAACATTCTTGAGAAAACCAACCAGCAAGAACGGTCGAGCACCAACCCCAGCTCCTGATATGGATGTAGGTGTGGGAAATGGTCAGTACCAAGAAACCCCCAATCCGTTAAGGGGTTAGGCCATTCCTTCCAACCTTTATTGCCCTCCTGCTGTGTGCCAGTTACAGGTCAGGCACTGGTGTATCAGCAGCAATTACTATGATAATTGCACGGCAGTAGACCGAGACCTCTTATATGCTGAGGATTTTGCTTGCCCATGTTATATTCTTCTCACAGCAACATAGTTGCTGTCTTCATCCACTCTTGCAGACGAGGGTACAGAGAGCTTAAATGATTTGCCGGAGCTCACTGAGGTAGTTAGGATTGGGCCCAGGTTTCTTTGGCTGCAGAGTCCGTGAATTTACCACAAAGCATGGAGTTCAGGGTCCGAGACAATGTAAAAACAATGGCCACAATGTGCTCGGGCTACAGGGACAGAGAGGGGACACCTAGCCAGCCAGGGGTGGGAGTGGCACCAGGGTACATATCACTACTCCAAGAGGTCTTCAGGAGTCAGGTAAAGAGGACAGGAGTCCAGAGAAAGGAAATGGCCCACAAAAAGGCAAAGAGTGGTAGAATGCTTGGTCTGTCCAGGAGACTCATTTTCCTTGTGAGCAAGGTGCCCAAGAGAGGTCACAAGCAGGGCTCTGAAATGCAGGCCCAGGGACCAGCACAGTGGAGAGGAACAGACTGACCACACAGGGGCGCGACTTGTACATGGCATCTTCAAAAGGTCAGTGACTGGTTTGATGTGGTTGAGGGTTGCCAAGGAGTAGTCAGGAGGTGGGGAAGGCCAGGATGAGACTGCCATGGGTACCCAGGAGGGAGGTGATGGAGCCAACTCAAAGTCACCAAATGGGGAGGTCTGGTGGCAGAGCAGTTGATGTCCACCTTAGGGATATCCATGGACCTTCCTCTATGCAAAGTCCCAAACTCCAGCAAAAGAGGAGATTAACCAGGATTAACAGGATCCTCAGTTGCTTCCAGTGCATCCCTGACCTCCACAATGCCACTTAGGTACAGCAGTTAATAAATAAGTAAACACTAAGCAGAAATGTGACAATAATGTCCATCTCCCAATAGCAGGTCCTGCAATGCTGGAGGCACTGTATGCTCCCATTTCTCCCAACCAGCCCAGGAGGGAGGGATTATTATGACCCTCTTCCCAAGAGTGAGGCCCAAAAAGGATCAGGTAATGATGGGGACCCAGCCAGGATTTGAGCCTAAGACTCCATTTGACCCCACATTCCACATTTTTTCTACTCCTCTGCCAATTTTAGAAGACATTGCAGGTGTCTTCCTTCATAATGGTTTCCTGATCATGCATTCAGGAAGAAAGGATTGAGTTCAATCACGTCATCTTTAAATAATATTTCTTGTCTTTAGTTTAAAATAGGTGAAATGGAGCCTCCAAGATATTGCAAGAAGAAGAGTTCCTTGAAGGCAGAAGCCAGGAGTCAATGGCAGTGCCAGCTCAGAACCTTCAGGTAGTCAGGACTCCATAAATAAGACACTGTTGATTGTCAGGGTCACATTGCCCATGGAGCTCAGGAAAGAGCCAGTCCCAGGACTAGCCCATAGGTTGCCATGTGAGATGGGAGGACATTAGCACTCAGTCTGTGATGGTCCCCAGCCTCTTAGACTGGGACTCAGGTAAGTCATTGCCTCCCTGATTATTGCCTCCACCTGTCCCTGGTTTCTGACCTAGAAATGAATCTGAGCCCAGCCATCAGACTCTATCAGAACCTCATCCCAGGAGTTTCCCAGCCACTGAGCTTCCATGAATGAGTCATGTGTCCAAATTGTCCTCAGCACCACAAGAGTCCACTGGTGTCCTGACCCTCCCAAGAATTGTCCATGCCCCTCCAGTCTCCCTCCCAACTTGAGAGGTTTACAGAGCCACAGGAAGGCACAGAGTTGGTGCACCCTTCCCTCTCTATGAAGGAATTTGATGAGGTGGCAAAGTTCTTACAGGAGAGGAAGGCAGTGGAGCTGATGGCCAGAGCCAGGCTGAGCCCCTCCTTGAGCAGCCACACCTGCAAATGGGTGTTCTCCTCCTCAGAGTTGTCTCCAGAGGCGATCCCTGTCTGCCTTTACCAGTTCCTTCCTTGCCCCACCCACCATGAAACGGTGCATGAACCCCAACACACTGTACCCACCAGGTGGGCAGGGTTCATTCCAGTGTTGCTCATCGTGGTATCCAGTGGCATGCTGGTAAATGTTTAACGGCTTGCTGGAAAAAAGAAAAGCCCTAATTTATACCTGTGTCAGTTTCCCTGGTGCAAATCTTCCCACCATACATGGCTGAGCATGGAGTTAGGAAGAGATGAACCCCACTCTAGAACATACAATAGATCAGGGGTCAGCACACCACAGCCAAAGAACCTGACTCAGCCCCTGAACTGCAAAGCCTACAGTGCTTATCACCTGACAATTTTACAGAGAAAATTGGCGACCCCTACAAGAGACATAAATAACTTCAAGACCACAGATACCAACGAAATGTAGTATGATAATTAGGAGGTGTTGGGTTTTATTACCTTCCTAAAGATGTGTTATTTAATTGCAACTTTTATATAATTTAATCCTTTTTAATGGCTATTCGACAACCAGCTTGCATAATTCCTGAAAAATTAACAATCTGCAGTCATGAGCCAACACAGGCCACCTCTAACACAGGCTGTTTCCCTGGGGCCTGCCCTGACCAGATGCAGAGGGATTGTCCGTCGAATGGCTGGCTAACTAACTGCAGGGAAAATGTTCTAACCCCTGCGCTACGTTGTCCAGTTTCATTCATTCTTTTTTGGGGGATGGGGTACTGGGGATTGAACCCAGGGCCTGTGCTTGCTAGGCAAGCTCTCCACCAACTGTCATTCATTCATTCTTTCATCCCATTCCACTAATACCTATTTATCAGCACCTCCTTGAGTGCTAAGAGCTTTGTCAGGTGCCACAGCCCCAATGCATAGGTGCTGCCTTCGTGGAGATCACAGCCAAGTAGGGAATCCAGACCCCAAACCATGCCCCCTGCAAAGAAGTATGCCAAGAAAAAAACAAATCCCTGTCCTTCCCTACTCGACCACGTGCATCCTTGGTTGCTTTACTCTAAAGAGGGTCATGGAAGTACCTTCATCTGGGTCATAGAGATTCCACGAAAATCGGTGTCAAGCTCTTGCCATTTTCAATAAGGTCTAGCTACTTCACACCCCCACAGGTTATTTTAGAACCTGCATTGACCCGGCCATGATAATGGACTTTCATATGGTCCGCTTCTCTGAGTCTTGCCCATTTGCCCAACACCTGGGGTGTGGCCATTGCAGATGCAGCATCTCTCAGGCTGGAAAGCACTATTTCTGACCTCAGCACTATTAACACTGTGGATACATCAGGCTTAGTGGCAGGTGACTGCAGTGTCATCCCCTCGCCCCCATGCTCATTCTGTGAGTCCTAGGCTGGGGGAGACATACTGTTCCACTGTCACATGGCGCCCTCTCCTCAGATGCCATGGACAGGGGCTAGAAGCAAAGCTGCTCCCAGCTGACTTTATGAGACTGGAGAAACAGGTCCTGTAGGACGGAACAGATGTGACCTGTTTGAGGTGGTAGTTCTGAGGTCTGTTTAATGGCACGAGGCCCTGTGTATAATAAAATGCCAGACACTGAAAGCGGGCAACGAAATCCTTTGTTCCCTAGTGATCCCAATTTCATAGATACCCGTGGTGCTGTGACTTTGGAGGAATTCTCTAGAAGCCCATCTGAAAACTCTATCCCAAAATTACATCACCCAGGAGCACATTCCTGAACTTCATTTCTAACAGGCATCAGATACCAGCACAACAGAACATACACTCTGTACCAATGGCATTTAATGTACTGATCAAATAATAAAATGTGCTTATTTTTTCTCCCAACATAAAGAGAGGAGTCCTATTTTCTTCCCAGAGTCTGCAAACATCCTCCTCCCCCTTCTCCTGGGCGATGCGAGGCCAGCGTCATTTTCTAGGCTCCATCAGTGAAGAGGGAGGACAGGAGAGGGCGGGAGGCTGCCTCCCCTCTTAGCAGCCTCTGGAGTGGACGCCCACTGATAACCCCACTGTGTCCCTCCCACCTTCTCTGGTTTCAGGGGGCAAAGGGGCCAACAAAGGAACATGAAGGATCGTCTTCTCCCTCTTTCTTTTTCTCTTTCACCAAATAATGAAATCTGGGGTTATTTTTTAAATATTCAGAGGGCTGAATATTGATCTGGAGCTAACATTTCTCACAAATGATCCATCGAATGATTGATTGATTGATTGATTGATTGATGATTGATTGATTTACATACACAAACCCAAACTTTAACTGTGGTTATGTCCACCGGAATTACAGGTGATTCTGTTTCCTTTTTAAGTCACTGTTACTGAAGTATACTTTTACATGTAATAAAGTGTAACCATTTTAAAAGAACAGGTTGGTAAGTGTTAGTGAACATGCACAGGCATGTTACCACCAACTCAATGAAGATTTGGTCTAGAACCTTTCCACATAGCAGAACATTTTCTCTGTGCCCACTAGAGTCGACCCCAGTCACCCACTCCTGGCTCCAAGGAATCCCTGATCACGTTCCATCACTACAAATAGTTTTCCCCCTTTCTTGGCTGTCATATAAATAAAATCAAAGTCATGTCCTCTTTTGGGGCTGGTTTTGTCTCCACATAACGTCTGTGTTGGTGCATCTATCATTGTCTAGTCCTTTTGGTTGCTGACTAAGCTATCCATTACGTGGATAGACCACTTACGGGTAACTTTTGTTTTCGATTGCTTTAATTAAAAAATAATAAATGCCAAAAAAAAAAAAACCCCACACACACACAAATAATAAATGCCTTTCATTTTTTAAAACATCACAGACACTTTTTATGAAGAGTGCAGATACCAGGTTGCTTTTGACTTGTGGCAATACATGCCTGGCACAGCTCTGGAGAGAGAAAAGTCATGGATCACGTTTTTAAAAAATAACAGCCACCGTGTTTTTCAGATGAATGTATCTCACTCGCATAGCTGCCTTCGAGGTGAAGCTGCTCAAATTGACCAATTTACATGTGACCCCCTTCCTTCTGACCTCACCAACTCTGAGTCAGTTGCTAAGAAGCAGTGACAGGGAGGCATGGGGGGGTGTTGTGTGTGGAGTGCACACTGCTCTTGTGAAACTCATCCCCCTCCACCTTTGCATCAGCTCCTCCTGTCTTCAGATGGGCAGGGATGAGGGTCTTCCCCATTTTGCACAAGGTCAAGGTGCGTTTAAGACCCTCCAGCAAGAGAGTCACGTCCAGGGGCTTCAGGTAGGATGGTGAAGATGTGGAACAAGTTTGGGATTTGAACCCCAGCCTTCTCTCCCTCCTCCCTAGCTGGGTTATGCTAGCCAAAGCTCTTCATGTCTCTGAATCTCAGTCTCTTGTCTGCAAAATAGAGATCAGATTGTGATGCTCACAATTGAACCAATGCCATAATGCACCAAGGGGCTTAGGGCCAGTTCTAGGAAGAAATCAGTGCTCAATAAATGGGAGGGGAAAGTGGCTTCTCAACCCCCGTCTCCTTCCTCCAAATACAGCACAAAACAGTTCCAACCTTGGTCCATCTGCATGGAGGAAAAATCAGTGGACATTTCCTTGTGGATAGAGCCTCCAGGGTACAGAGAGCTGAGAAGACAGGTGGAAGCATCCAGATGCCTCGGTCCCAACAGAAACCAATCAGTAGCTCAGAGAGTGGCTGTGGGTTACAAGGGTTTAAAGGTTTCTCACAGAGCCCCAGTGGCAAAAGGAGAGCCAGGATCCAACAAAAGTCAGAAACCAAAGGCCCAGGGGTCTTCTTTCCACCTGCTTGTCTCTGTAGCAGACTTCGGTGTTCTGTTGATTTGGCAAGACAGAGGGGCAGCCACGCCCACAGAGGACCAGCCCAGATGAATAGGATCCATTCAGCCCAGTTCCTAAGGAAGGTCTCCACTGGCCCAGCTGGGGCCAAGCACTCACCTTGGCATGTGCGTAGGCCACACTGTGCCGGTGCAGCTGCTGGTGACCAGTCCCTAGAGGTGAGAAGAGTGGGCACATGGGGCATTATGAGCTGGGCAGACCCCCAAGAAGCATCCTATTACAAATAACAGCCACTTCTTCCATTGAGGTCATTGTACATTTATTTTATTAGTTGCAGCAGCTAAGACCAGTATAGGACTTAACCACCACTTGGGTAAACACTTTGTATATCTTGACTCATTTACACTAGTCCTTATGACGCAATGTAGTTTATTATGTCCATTGTACAGATGAGGAGACTGAAGCACAGAAGACTAAAGAATCTGCCTCAGTTCACACTTGAACAAGACCAATCTGATACCAGATCTGCTTTCTCAGACTCCATGCCAGGTTGCCAATTTTAGCATCAATCATTTTATAATTCATCTGTTAGTCCATGTCTCTCCAAATGAGAAAAAGATGGGGACAAGGAAAAATTTGATTTTGGCATTTTGCAAAAGCATCTGACAGCTGGTCACAGGAAATGCTGGAACTTCACTGACCATCCTCACTGTTCTTTTGACCTGGAGTCGGGGCAGCAGATGTGGCAGTCTCATGAAGCCCCATTGCACGCCCAGTGGGCTGGAACCACCTTGGGACATGGCCTGGGCTTCTTTACCTGTCACCATGCACCTGCACACAGCAGTGTTTAATAAGGTTTGTTGTTGCTTCGAAAATGTGTGTTCCTCTTAACAGTTTTCAAAGCCCTTCCAAAAGCAGGTGACGCCGTCAGCTAAAATCTTGCCCCAGTGATGCCTTGGGGAAGGGGAATTGATGGGAAGAACACACATACATGGGACCCCAGCAAGGGCCGAGCAGCCAGGCCTCAGGAGAACAGGAGTTGAGGCGGGCCTGCAGAACTCCCCTCTCTCCCTTTGCCCGCTGGAGTCTATTCCGGCATCTCACCTTCCTGATGGGCAGCCTCTGTTTTTGTGTCAGCCCAGAGGCCCAGGGTAAGTACCCAAAGAAGGAATCCTCTGGGCCACTCACCTCCATCCAGCCGGGGCCAAACCTTAGGTTCCCAGTCCAGGCTCCAAGAAGGACAGGACCTGCCCAAAGTTTCTGGGAGAAGTGTCCTGGGCTTCCCTAACAAAATACTGCGCATGCGTGTGGGTGGGGGTCAGACAACAGGAATGTATTCTCTCATCATCCCAGAGGCCAGAAGTCCCGAAATCAAGGAGTCGACAGGGTGGGTTTCTTATGAACTGTGAGGGAGAATCTGCTACAGGCCTGTTGGCTGGCAATCTTTGGCATTCCTTGGCTTCTAGTCAGACGCATACCCTGATCTCTGCCTTCATGGTCAAGGCCTTCTCCCTGTGTGTGTCTGTGCCCAAACTTCCCCTTTTTATAAGGACACAGTCATAATGCAGTAGGCTCCCACCCTACTCCAGCATGACCTCATCTTAACTTACTACATCTGCAACAAGGCTATTTCCAAATAAATTGACATTCTGAGGCACTTGGGGGTTTGGACTTCAACATTTTTGGAGGCGGTACCCAATTCAACCTATAGCAGGGCCCAAAGCCCACATAGACGTGCAACCTAACCTGCACCTTGCTCCCAACTGGTTCTCCCCACAAGGCCCCCGGCTCCCAGGGCCTCCTTTCAGTCCAGGAGGACATGGCTCCCCCCTGTCTTATCTGGTACAGGCATGGACACAGTCCTGCCTACGTCCTCAGACTCACACTAGAACATTCACCGGGTGCAGTCGTGATTCGCAGGCTCCACACCGGCGCCCTGGGCCCAACATGACTCAACTCTGGCTAAGCACTCAGAGGCTCTCGTCAGACAGGCAGTCCGTCGTCTGCATTTCTCCACCACGCTCCTGTTTCATGGGGCAATTTTAGAGGCATTAAACCTGAACAGCTCACAAAGGACTAATGAATTTCATTCAGCATGGACAACAATGACCCGCGAATCTAAGCCGGCCAGTGTTCCTTCTGCCTGCAGGGTTTCACAATAGCAAGGGTTGACAGATGGCTGGGTCCTGGCCAGGGATTCAGGCAAGTGGTTTATTTCTCTATCTGTTCATTTTTCTATCTGGCTAGAAATCTTAAACAGATCTTTCTTGGAGGTTAGCTAACCAAATCTACCATGAGGACCAGTTACATTTCAGAAGCCCTAGGTCTGGCTTAAGGTAGGAAAGCTGATCGTTTCCTCTTCCTCAGCCAGGACAGACATCACCAATCAATCCCTAAGATCACAGGCCCATGAGCAGCAGGGTAGAGTGGTCCATGTTCACTTTGTGCTCTGATTTGGTGACTTGCAATTTGGTATTTACCTCCTTGTCAGAAGTGCTAGAGGGGCCACTGACACATCCAAATCCCAACAGCTGTGTCTCTTTCATTCACCCGCAGAGAGCCATCAGTGAGATGGAACTTTGCCTTCCCAAAGATGGGAAAACTCCTAAAATTCTTCCCCCAGTCCTCTCCTAATTTGTAGATGATGACACTGAGGCTCAGAGAGGGGGAAAAGGAGCCTTACCTGTTGATATTAAGAAATTGTTTTTAAAACTTTGCTTAAAGCCAGACATGGAGGCATGTGCCTGTGGTCCCAGCTACTCAGGAGGCTCAGGTAGAAGGATTGCTTGAGCCCAGGAGTTCAAGGTCAGCCTCGGCAACATAGCAAGACCCCATTTAAAAAAAAAAAATTTTTTTTAAATTACAGTAATGGTTTTTGCCAAGTGTGGTGGCACACACCTGTAACCCGAGTGACTTGGGAGGCTGAAGCAGGGGGATCAAAAATTCTAGGCCAGCCTCAGCAATTTAGCAAGACCCTGTTTCAAAATAAAAAATAAAAAAGACTGGGGATGTAGCTCAATGGTAAAGCGTCCCTAGGTTTAATCCCCAGCACCCAAAATCAAAACAAAACAACAAAATCATGGTGATGTTTCTAAAAGCAGTCTCGAGGTTTGAGATATACTGTAAAATAACCAGCAGGGGCAGATTGGAGTGGTAAAGATGAAACAAGACTGTCAATTTATTACTGATTGTTGAAGATTGGTGATGGGTGATGCAGGTTCATTATTCGATTCCTCCTTCTTTTGCAAACTTTTGAAAATTCCTATGATAAAAAATTTTGTACAGGGACTGTAGAAGGTAGTACTATTATTTTGCAGTTGAGAACACTGAGCTAATGTTTAAAGATGTCGGGTAATTTGCCCAAGCTCAGATCCAGCAGATCCCTGAATTTGGATTGTAAACACTTGCCTGGCCCCACCACCCGCTCTTAACTTCTTGTGTTATCTTCTAGATCTTCCATGCTTTTTCAGTCTAAAAACACACATGCAGCCAGCTATCACCCTGCAACACAAATTCCATTAGTGTGTCCCCAAGCACTTGTTTCTGCCACAGAACTCTAGAGAGGGAACTAACCCACAGGCAGTGCCCACTTGAAGCCAAGCACTCAGGTTTGCGACTTAGAGGATACTCAGCAGTCATCTGGCAACTCTGACAGGTCAGTTTTACCTGCCCCATTTTTTTTTTGTTGTTTTTTTGTTTTTTTGTTTTTTTTGCGGTGCTGGGGATTGAACCCAGGGCCTTGTGCTTGCAACCAGCTGAGCTATCTCCCCAGCCCCTACCTGCCCCATTTTTATAGGGAAGAAAACGAACTCAGAAAGAGGTCGCTTTTCCGAGGTCCATGATTGACATCCAACCATGCAAAGTGACAACATGGCCTGATGTTGGGAACATCTGCCTTCCCCTCTTGACCGACCTCTAGGACATCAGCCCTTTCGGCTGCTTTCTTCAACCTCATCTGGACACCTGAACTGGCTAAAAAAGATACTTTAAAGGAACAAAGTAACAAGTACGCCCCTCCCTTATCGGCTACTATACAAAGCAACCTTTTTTTCTAATTATGGTAAGATACCCCACATAGACCAGAGAAACCATGCTTCAGTGCAGTTCTGTGGCATTAAGTCCATTCACACGGGGGTGACGCCACGGCCACCATCCAGCTCCGGAACTCTCTCATCTTACAGAACTGAAACTCCGTGGCCATTAACGCTAGGTCCCTAATCCCTCCTCCTCCCAGCCCTGGCATCCCGCTAAGCGCTCCTCCCCAAGGACCTGGATGGCACTAGGCACCTTCCATAAGTGGAATCATACAAAAATGGGTGGCCTTTTGTGACTTGCTCATTTCATTTAGTATAAGGCCCTCAAGATGCATCCGTGCTGTGGCATGTGGTCAAATATCCTTCATTTTAGGGATTGATGCTATCCGATTCCGTGGTGCTAGCACGTGCTGCTAATCCGTTCATCCATCAATGAACACTTGGGTTGGTTCCACCTTTCGGTCACAGCTGCTGTGAACGCAGGTGCACACACATCCCTTGGAGTCCCTGATTTCGATCTTGTCGGTACCGACCCAGAACGGGGATGCTGGAAGTCGTGACGCTGAATCCATTTTCATTCTGTATTTTGCACCTAATCATGAGCCTTTCTGTGCTGCTGTGGTTTTTGTTATTTTGATGCTCCCACGTGGGCCCCAACAGGTGGCGTGATTTCCGTGACCTTCCAGTGGGCTGCCCCTCCTCTTGGGGCCTCCTCCCTGTCTGTGCCTGATCATGATTCCCATCCCAGGGACTCAACTCATCAGGGAGTCATCCCTGACTGGCTAATGGCTTGGGAACACCTGAGGTGCTACCTGTTCCTCCCTGCTCTGTCCTGGCTTACCTGGATCATCCCAGGCCGACGCTTCCCTCTCGTGGGGGAACAGTGATCTCTGACTCTTGTCTTCTGCTCTCGCTTCTGTGCCTATCCTCTCAGTAATGTGGCCTGGATGTTATTGAAGTAATTAAGTAATTACCTCCTCTCCTGGGGTCGCTTCCAACACTTTCCTATAAGTAAGAAAGCAGCAACAAAGAGGTCTTTTTAGTCAACGATGATGAATCAATTCCTTAAGATACAGTTATAGGAATGGAATAGCACGTCACTGGATTTGGGGAGGGGGATAAAGAAAATGGCAGATTGGGTGCCGTTCATCAAACAAGGGAGCCAGAAGGAAGTGCATGTCTTCAGGGGCGTGGCTGGTGAAGGAGCTTTCTCCAGCTTGCAGGGAGCTCCTCTTCTCCCCACCAGCAGACGTCCCTGCAAAAGTTCGGATTGTTCCCATCCCCCACCCAAAAGAGACGTCTGCTCGGAATCTGTGAATGTGTCCTTTTTGGAAAGGGTCTTGGTGAATGTGATCCAGCTGAGGGTCTCAAGATGAGATCAGCCTGGATCAGACAGACCCTGAGTCCAATGGCAGGTCCTGGGCAAGCCGAGAAAGGGCAGTGACACAGAGACGTGGGGCCGTGGGCTTGGAGTGCGGCGTTCCACAGGCCAGGGGACGACAAGGATGGTAGGTGACCCCCTGGGCTGGGAGGGGACGTGGGACGTATTCCCCTCAGGCCCTCCCAAAGGAAATCACCCTCTGACAACTCGATTTGGAACCGGTGGGCTCCTAACCTGGGAGACAATACCGTTCTATTATATTGGGGGACCGAAGTTCCTTACGGCAGCCACAGGAAACCAACAGGGCACCCACCTCCACAGCCGCTTGCACAAGAACACACCTCCAGATGCAGCCCAGCTGTTTGTCCTGGGGCAGGCGGACCTGTCACTGGGCCGGTGGCTGCTGCAGTCTGGATCTGGAATATCCCCAAGGCCCATGGGTTAAGGACTCGGTCTTCAGCTTGGTGCTATTAAAAGGGGACAGAAACCTTTAGGAGGCAGGGCCTAGGGGAGGGCAGGTCATTAGGGGTGTGCCCTCAAAAGGGCTCTGGTCTCTTCCTCCTTTTTTTATTTTAATTTTTTTTTAATTTTTATTTTTATATATTTTTTAAATTTTTATTTTTTTTATTTTATGTATTTTATTTTATTTATTTTTTATTTTTATTTAGTTGTTGTAAATGGGCCTAACTTTATTTTACTTATTTATTTTTATGTGGTGCTGAGGATCGAACCCAGTGCCTCACATGTGCTAGGTAAGCACTCTACCAGCGAGCCATCCCCCAGTCCTGCTCTCTTCCTCTTCCTCATCCTAGTCAGGAGGTGAATGGCTTGCTCCATCACCCCCCTCCTACCATGATGTGCTGCCCCGCCACAGATCCAAATGCAACAGGGCCACTGACCATGGACCCAACCTCTAAAACCGTGAGCCCAAATAAACCTTTCCCTCTTTTTACATTACCTCAGGTATTTTGTTACAGTGACAGAAAGCTGACTAACAGAGTGACTAATACTTCAGAGGGAACTACTTGGAGATGTAATGGGAACTAGGGAGTATGGGGCAGGGTACTATGGCCTCAGCCCACTGGGGAAAACAGCATGGGGCAGAGGCAGCTGATGGCAGTCCCTTTGAAAATAATATTGGATTCTTTTCCTATATTATATGCACAAATAAACTCCAGGTGTACTGAAGCCAAAATGTGAGACCTGAAAATATATAGGTAAAAATATAAGACATTTCCATAAACTCTGTGTAGGTAAGATTATATTAAGTGAGATAAGCCTTGAAACTTGAAGCATTTGACTATGTCAAAGTTAAAAAATTTCCATTCATCAAAAGAAACCATAAACATGGACACAGACAAGCTACAGACCTGCCCAAGGCTCCTGCAATATAGGTGAGGATGCAAGATTCATGAAGAATTCCTGCAAACCAACGTGAGACAGTCACTCCCAACTCTAACCTCGAAGTGGACAAAGAAGTTCACAGAGCAGAGGCAACAACATAGGAAAAGATTCTCTGCTGTAACCCCAACAGCTCAGAGACTGAGACAGGAGGATGCACCTCAGCAGGGCCCTGCTCAACTTAGCGAGACCCTGCCTCAAAATTAAATCAATCAATCAATCCATCAGTAGAACTGGGAATGTGCCTCAGTAGTTGAGAGGTAGAGAGTCTCTGGGTTCAATCCCTGGTACAAATAAAACAAAACAAAAACAACAACAAAAAAAAAAACCTTGATCTCACTAAAAAATCTGGGGGAACACAAATAAAATAGAAGCGGGTCATGCAACTTCATCAAAGTGGTAGGAAAATAAAATAGTCTATATAGCCGAAGTCCAGTGAGGCCAAGGAGAAGCAGGAGGGCCGGAACCTTGCTGCAGATGGACACCGGACAACCAGGGAGGAAGCACTGGCCTCTTTTGGGGTAATGGACTGAACTATGTCCCCTAAATTCACGTGTGGAAGTCCTAACTCCCAGTACCTCCTGGTGCGACTGTATCTTGACACAGGGTCTTGAAGTGGTCATGCAGGTAAAACAGGGTCTTCCGAGTGCTTCCTAATCCAGTGGGATCTGTCCTTATAAGACCTTAGGACATAGGTGCCCACAGAGTAAAGACCATGTGAGGACACAAGGAGAAGACAGTCACCTACAAGCGAAGGAGAGGGGCTTCAGGGGAAAGCAACCCTGCCCATGCCTTGGACTTCCAGCCTCTAGAACTGTGGGAAAATCAATTTCTGGCATTCAAGTTGCCCAGTCTGGGTGTTTTGTTATGGCAGCCCTAGAAAACCAACACCTGCTAACAGAAGAGGCTCCACTCGTCCTCTCTGCAGCTTAACTCTGAGGTGTGAACTTGGTCCTTGGCTACTCAGAGTGAGGGCCCTGGACCAGCAGCATCAGCAACACCTGGGGACTTGTCAGGCCTCCTGAATCAGAACCTGCATTTTAACTTTGACTTTCAACTAGTGGTTTTTCCCAGATTCTAATATGCACCTAGATCATCTGAGAAGCCTATGAAAATGCAGATTCTGGTTGGGAAGGTCTGGGGTGGGCCTGGGACTGAGCATTTCTCCCCAATTCCCAGGGCTGCTGCAGCAGCTGATCTGAGAAATGCACTCCAAGAAACAAGAAGCCAGTCCAGCAGCCTCAGCCCTGGCGGCATGCTCTGCTCCCACCCGGGCCCTCCCCAAGCCCATTAAGTCAGATCTCTAGGCAGGGCCTGGGCACTGGCATTTTCTAAAGCTCCCAGGTGATTCTGAACTGCTGTCAGGCTGGAGAAGCACATCCAAGAGCAGTGACGTCCCTGGGGAGCCCCCAACACACAGAGGCTCAGGTACCTCGGTGGAGACTAGGATGTGGCCTTTGCAGGTTTACCCAGTTCCCCAGGTATGTCTGAGAACACCTCCTCTTCCTAAAGTTTGAGAGCAAGTGTTCTCAAACCTGAGTTTGCCCCCAAGTCCCCAACAGGGTTCATCGAAACACAGATTTCAGGTCCCACCCTGAGTGTCTGACTGGACGGGTCTAAGGGGGGCCCACCCAGAAAATGTGCTTTTCTAGCAAGCCCCCAAATGCTGCTGCTGCTGCTGGCCCAAGGCCCACACTTTGAGAACTACTGTTCTAGGGAGCGACTTGTACTGGAGCATGGAGCCCATCTGGAATATTCACGAGAGCCTTTTTATTTATGTTTTTCTTTAGTGTGGAGGATCAAACCCAGGGCCTCATGCACGCTAGGCAAGCACTCTACCACTGAGCTACACCCCAGCCCTACAGAATCATTTTTGAAGGTTGAAAATCAAAAATCACCTCCTCTTTGGCTATTGTTATGGATGAATTGTAACCACCGCCCCCCTCCCCAACATACACACACTTCAAAGACAGTGAAGTCCCAAACCAGAGTATGTGAATGTGGCCTTCTTTGGAAACAGGGTCTTTGCTGATTGTGACTGGGATGAGGTTATAGTGGATCCTTGTCCAAAATGACTGGTGTCCTTTATGAAAAGGGGAAAAATTGGATACGGGGACAGAACTTCATAGAGAGAAAATGACAGGGTAGATAGAGGAAAAGTTGGCCGAAGCCAGGGAAGGCCTGAGGCTGCTGGAAGCTGGGAGGAGACACAGGGCAGACCCTCTCTCACAGCCAGAGGGAACCCTCCCTGGCCACACCTGAGTCTGGACTTTTGACCTCTAGAACTGTGAGATAGTGACTTTGTTGTTGAGGCCACTCAGTCTGTGGGGTTTGCTTGTGGTAGCCTTAGGGATCTAGGACAGCCATCACCAAAGAAGGGCTGACTCACTGTAGGACACCCACCCGAGGGGACAAGCAGGGAGAGTGCAAGCCATCAAGGAAAGCAAGTTGCAGAGTGACCGAGAGTGTGGTGCCCTTGACGCACAGCCTGAGCACGTCCAGTCTTTGCCAGCACAAATGAGAAACACGGCCAGCATCCCTCGCCCGAATTCCACCTGCTCCAAACTGAGACACCCCGAGCGGAGACAGGACGCTGTGAGCAGAAAATTCCACATCACGAAACACTGCCATGCACCACAGTGTAAAATTATTGTATAAATTTACCTTCAGGCTTTGTGTCTAAGGTGTATATGAAACATGAGTGAATTTCATGTTTGGATGGTTGGTCCTGTCCTCAAGATAGCTCATTATGTATGTACATGCAAATATTCAAAAAAAAAAAAAAAAATCCAAGATCTAAACAATTCTGGTCCCAAGCATTTCAGATAAGGGATTCTCAACCTACTGTCATTCAAAAACATGCACTAAAAGGGAAACACCAAATTTCATCTGCAGAGTGGCAATATATCCCTAGAGAGAGAAGACTTAGATACAAAAGTGCCCCCTGAGTTGGGGATCCAACTGTATCTATCTTAAAAGAAATAGGATAGGGTAGAATCATTCCATCAACAATATTAATCAACAATATTAGCTGAGTACCACCGGGTACTCACGAGAAACTGCACCCAAGAGTCTAGTCGAGCCTTCTTGTTTTGCTGTCCTGCTTTGTGCACACATCACCCTCTTCTCCCCAAACATCTTATGTGCTCCTCACACACAAGGCGAGGGTCAGAAAGCAGCAACCCACTGATGTGTTTGGGCATGCGTGTGCATACACGCACAGACACATTTCAAGAAGAACAACATGACATAGCAATTCCCTCTCCCTATTTTTTTTTTTTAACATAAAAAACAGAGAATTCTGATCCATCTTTCATGTCATGGTGATAGAAAAGAACAAAAATATGCCAAGGAAGAAGTTGACAGCAAAATAACACAAGCCCAACTTCCAGTGAGAAAGGCATGCAAATCCCAGAGCCCGGAGCCACAGCGGACCAGGAGAAAATGCAAAGAATAAACAAATTCAATGGAAAAATGTCCAACAGTGAAGACCGCCCCCCAGGGAGAGCTAGGGCCAGGCTGGCTTCTGGGGCACCTCAAAAACCAAGGGAGAGTGAGAACCAGAAGTCAGAGGGAGCCAGTCATGCTCAGAGAGGTCGGTAGCATGTGCAGGGGACCAGGCCAAAGATGGTTGAGACACTGGGTTGCCAAGGGAGGCCAGGGTCCCCCGGTGCTGGTTTCAACACAGACTGACTTTGAGTGTCCCAGCCCTGGGCAGTTGACTAAGCCAGAGAAAGTAAGATTAAAGTGTCATTGTATTCTCTTTCCAGTTTTTTGAATGATGCTACCCAATATCAGGAAGATGCCGCGGAATTGGGTAAGGAGAGTTGACACACAAGCAGGAGATGAGTCACCCATTAATCCACTCAGCACCCACCTAGGTGGAACCTACCACGTGCCAGGCCTGCTGATCTAAGCACCAGGGAGTCACACGGTAGTCCAAAGCCAGGTCCATCGGAATCAGGTCCATCAGAACCCACAGCAGCATGGCTGCAGAAGACAGAGAAATCAAACAAATCCAGATCAAAGGGGCTTTCAGGAAGGCCCCAGGTCCGCTGCTTTTGATAAAAGTAGCTGCTGCTCAGTCCTAGGCCAGGGCTGGGAGCTGGGCAGGATAGTCACCCTAGCGTCAGTACGGAGTGGAAAAGCAATTTGGCAATCTGTAGTTAACACAGCAAAATTGTTCATCATCTTTGACTGAATAACACTATGCTTGGAAATCTAGTTCCTTTTTTCTTCTTTTTCTTTTTTATTAAAAAACTATTGGAAAGCAAATGTTCTCTGTGATATTATATTAAGAGAAAATAAAACAAAGCACACATGTAGGACAATAGTTTCCATAGTTTGATAATTTTATCATGTCCCATTTGCCCGGTGAGTGACATAAATATGACTTTGATGACTGTGTAGCAATATGGAAAACTCTTATGATACAAGTGGCATCTATGGAACAGGATAAAAAAGATGTGTGTCTTGTGTCTGCAACTTCACAAATTCTGATTGAGGACGGAAAGGACGTGCAGAGGGATTTGTGGGGTAAGAATAAAGGAAGATTTTTTAAAATTAAAAATAGCTTTTAGGGCTGGGAAGATAGCTTAGCTGGTAGAGTGCTTGCCTCGCAATCACAAGGCCCTGAGTTCGATCCCCAGTACCGCAAAAAAAAAAAAAAAAAAAAAAAAAAAAAAAAAGCTTTTAATCCTATTATATTGTCTTTCTAAAAGTAAAGAAGGGAAGCTGGTCATTCTAGGCTCATGCACCCGGACAAAGACATCACTTGCAAACAGACTGAGCACAGGTGGAAATAGCCAATGATTAGAAACAACGCGAATGTCCATAGACAGAGGGGGATGATTAAATTAGAAAAGTTGGTTTCTGGCTGGAGCTATAGCTCAGTTGGTAGAGTGCCTGCCTTGCATGCACAAGGTCCTGGGTTCAGTCCCCAGCACCATCAAAACAAAACCTGGTTCTTCCATAAATGGGGTGCTATGTAGCTGCCCAAAAGGATGGGGCGTGGTGGCCACGCCTCTAATCCCAGCTACTCTGGAGCCTGAGGCAGGAGGATTGTAAACTGGAGCTCAGCCTGAGCAACCCAGAGAGACCCCCTCTCAAAGGGCTGGGATGTAGCTAAGTGCTTGCCTGGAGCATGCGAAGCTCTGGGCTCAGTCCCCAGCACTGCAAAACCAAAACAGAGACTGAGGCAGCTGCAGGGTTACTGCTGGAAATGACCGTTAATGTATAGTAAGAAAGGTCAGTGTCTAAGCCACTGTCATGCAATTGAGCTATTATTTTTTATTTTTTTTTGGTGCTGGGGATCGAACCCAGGGCCTTGTGCTTACAAGGCAAGCACTCTACTGACTGAGCTATCTCTCCAGCCCCTATTATTATTAACCTATTATTTAGGTTAAAAATGACATGCACGCACACACACAAACACACACACCTATATTCCTATATATCAGTAACTGGGACTTGGTGGAGGGCAGTGGGTGGCTGGAGCCCTGGATGGGATGGGAAGGGACTCCTTATACTTCACGCATTTGTGATTTGTCACAGTGTGAACTACGTCCTCCCCCAAAGCATATCCCTATAACCTATGAATGTGACCTTCTTTGGAAAATGGGTCATTACAGGCATAATTAGGTGAAAGGTCTTCAGATGACCTCATCTGGGATTGGGGTGGACCCTTAACAGTTGTCTTTAAGAGACACACAGAGAAGAGGAGATGAAGTCGGAGGCAGAGATTGGAGGCATGCCACCACGAGTCCAGGGACCCCCGGAGCCAGCTTGGCAGGGGAGTTTCTCAGCCTTTGGGGGGAGCGCCGTCCTGCCGATGTCTTGATTTTGGACTTGTGGCCTGCAGACTGGGAAGAGAATAAAATTTGGGTGGTTTGTGGAAACTTGTTAGAGCAGCCCTAGAAAACTGTCGAATCTTTCTGGGGCCACGACTGCCTTATCTACTCCAAATAAATTTAACATACACAGGAAGTTCCATGGCAGCTCTATTCACCATCACCCCGTGTTGGATACAACCAGAACATCGATCAGGGCAGAACAGGAAAGATCAGAGGTAGGGCAGTAAAGCAGTGGGACCCTCATGCTCGGCCGTGACGTCAAGGAGCGCTCAGGTGCTCGGTACTCAAGTGAACGAAGCAGATACAGAAAAGACACCCAGCATGGGTCCATCCACCTGAGGCTCGAGACCAGGCAAACCTGACCTTAGGAGGGAGGTCAGAACAGGGCCATCATCTGGCAGGGGTGTACTGGGGTCAACGGCGCCAGCTGGATCTCAATGGCAGTTTCTTTACTTTTTTTTGGTGGTGCTGGGGATTGAACCCAGGGCCTTGTGCTCATGAGGCAAGCACTCTACCAACTGAGCTAGATCCCCAGCCCTCAATGCAATTTCTTAAGGTAAATACAGGTAAAAAATCCATGAGCTTGGCTTGCTTGATGGTATCTGAGTCATATCTTAATTTTTAAAAATTAAAAGTCAAAATTAAGAAATAATGGTAGGGGGCTTGGGGATATAGCTCAGCAGCGAAGCACTTGCCGAGCATGCACAAGGCCCTGGGTTTCATGACCAGCACTGCCAAAAAAAAAAAAAAAAAAAAGTGGGGGGAGATCCTTACCAAGAAAGAGCTGGACACTCGTTTAAAATGCCTTAATGTGAATGACCAAAAGCAATCTTTTGTGTTCAGCACACAAAAGTCAGTACATAGGAATTTCCAGGAACTTTTTAGCAGCAGGCAGGATTTGGCAGTGGTCATTCCTGCCTGCCCTGAGGGAGTAGGGAGGGGCACCTGACTCTGGCCCTGAACTTGATTTACTCTCTGTCTCCTGAGAAATGAGATGGGCGGTGACCTCAGGATATGGAGTCAGCCAGATGCTGGGGCACAGCCCTGCCCTACAGGACTCGCCTGGATGGCAGAGGGCGGTTCCCCACCTGGTCATCTATATGGTGGTTGTACCTGAAGTGGGAGGAGGAATACTTGGAGACCTGCTGAAAGGACAGACTCCCCTTTAATGAACAGTGTGTGCAAAGGCCCAGTGGAGACCCACGGGCGTGGCCCAAGCCACTAGCCTCATTGTTTTCCTGGGGGCAGGACTGTCCCACAGGCATTGAAAATTTGTTCAGAGTCACTGGCATTAGGTATCATCATTGGGCAGGAAGGCTAGCTGTCCTGTGCCATACTGGACATTCCCCTGCCCATGTGCCCAATGATGGTCACCGCCATTCACGTAGGTCAAAACCCTGCTTGGAATTATTGACGTCTAGAATCTAACTTCATTTTACATAGAAATGCCTATCATTTCCCAGGAAAGTAACCACCCTATACATTGAGGGAAAGTTGTTCTTTGCTTCTTTTGGATATTCACCAAGTCTTGGTCACCCTTGCAGAAAATCACGTCACAAGCAGCCTCCCTGCCCTTGATGTCTGAGTCACCTGCAGGGCACACCTGTGTCCATCTGCACTCCCTGGAGATCCTTGAACAAGGCAAGCATTGGTTCCTCCTTCATGTCTGGGAGGAAGTCCAGTGTCCCCACATATGATTTTATGGCAAATGACTGGCTTTTAGTCTTCCTTTGTATTGTAAATTAGGGCACAATATTGATATTTCTGAAATGACATGCATGGGTGAAATAAATTAGTTAAATAAATTAGTTAAATTCCTAGGAATTTAACTTCCAGGTATAAAGTCACATTACCAAATATTAGTTTTTTGCTAGAAGCACTGAGTCCGAATGTTTATGAGCCCTACACTGGAGGACCGGGGGTCGGTTTTACAATGGATGAGCCAGGGCTGAATGGAGCCACCAACAAGTTGGGCAGTGTGGGGCATGTCCACAGGAGGTGGGTGAACCAGGAGAAGGAACTCGGCTTGTGCCACCTTCTCCAGGTGGAAACTTAACCAGCACCTTTGCCCAGTGCTGACCCATCTTGAGTGGCACACCTGTCCCCAGAATGAGACTTTGAACCTGAATCCACGTAAGACACAGTCATCCTTTAAGAAGTGTGAGCGGCTAACGTCATCCACCCATGAGAGCAGGAACGTGTCATATGAAAGATGCTTCCTGATTAATAGTCTTTGATAAGAGTTCTAAAGCCCTTGATTTCACCAAAAGAGAGATTATTGTTATCTTAAAAATAATTTTAAAAGTTTTCCTCTTTGATAAATGTGCAAATTTTTAAATACTACCAAGAGGTGTCAAATGTCCTGCCTGGGGCCCCCCCGGCTGGACCCTGCTCTTGCTTAGAGGGGTGGGGCTGGGGAGAACATGGAAGGCCTTGGGACTCCCGCTAAGAGGCTCAAACTTAATCCCCAGTTTACTGGGAAATCACTGGGGGATGTAAACAGGAGCAACATGAGCAGCTTTTCATTTTAGAAAGAAATTAAACCAACTAAGGGTGAACAACAGAAAGGAGAGGTAAGACCAGAGAGGGGAGGCCAGGCGGAGCCTGCCAGGGTCTTCGGGGTGTGAGTGGCCAGGTCAGAGGGCGGGCAGATGGCGGCAGTGTGGATCGTCCAGGGCACACAGTGGTGGCCAGGTCCATCTGGGGTGGAGGGGTCTGAATGTGACCCTGATCTTCTGGAGGTTTAGGGATGGAGATGGCAGTGACTGTGATCTGGATGGGCAGCAAGAGAGAGATGGCCGCAGGCAAGTTTCTACAGCCCAGGGCCAAGCCCTGATCCCAGAACTCTCCACTCTGGTTGCGATCACCACCTTCACAAGTCGGGGGACAGGGACACAGCTCACACAGCAGCATGCTCACATTGGCGGGACTGTGGCCAGCTGAAGAGCGCGTCCTGGCCCCACACACCTGCCTACCAGGGAGACAGTCAGGGTTCTTCCGGAAGCAGCGTTGACAGGTCTACTGCTGGGTTCACCCACGCTAGGGCAAAACTCGTGTCCCAGTGACAGTCCAGAGGTGCCCGACCTCAGAAGTGGACATAGATCCCAGGCCCTGCTCTTCAGCCTGGAGCCCTAACTCAAACCCACACACGTTGCAAGCTGAGGGACGGTGGCCCTGAACCGAGTAGGTACAACCACCAGCGGCCACTGTGTGCACACAGACGCTCCGGAAATGGCATGGGTCAGAATGACGTCTGACCTCTGAAGGTCACAGACAACCCTGAGTCAGGGCCAGGAAGGGTGTGGGGAGCCCTCCCATCATGCACATTACCAGCACCTCCAGTGCCCAGAGGTATATGCACTGGCCTTGGCTGGGACAGGAGAGGGGATGGAGCAGCCCTGACCTTCCTACCCTGGTTCTGGCTGCGGCTTTGCAGGGCCAGAGCTTAGTCCGTGTGGGCTTGGAGCGCCCTCTGCTGGACACTTCCACTGCCTGCTGTGTGATGCCAGGATCCATCTCAGGGCATTTGGGGGTCTGGTACCGCAGGGTGAGGATGGAGGAGGAGATGGGGAGAGAGAGGCAGTCCCAGGGAGAAGAGGTGATCCCCACCCAGGAGGAAGACGACCCAGGAAGATGAGCCTAAACTTTTCACTCGCAGGCTCTGTGCTGCCATTCGTCGAGATGTCCCTGGATGACACGCTGACCACCCACCGGCTGTCCTTCAGGGCATCTTTGATGTAGTATTCACATGAGCCCACAGAAATAAGAGCATTAAAATTATTTTAGTGGCTAGAAGTAATCCTCCCCGTTGTCACCGGTTATCATTTGAGCTGACAGAACTCCTCAGAGCTGTCACTCACTGAGTGGTCCTGATGAGCCCCAGGCTTTGTTACCTGCTTAACCCTGAGTTTTATCATCAAGCCCATTGTTCAGATGAGAAAATTAAGTCCCATGTCCAAAGTCCATAGCCGTGTAAGTGCAGAAGAATAGGATTCTCTAGAGGGACAGAAGGCAGCCCAAGTCCTTTGTCACCTTGGGCGAGACTCCCGGTCATTACTCTCTTCTTTCCCTTCCTGGCCCCCTCAGCCAAGGTACAATAGAGATGTCACCTAACGCTCAGGACCCTTGCTCACTCTTGAGGCAAGGGGGACACATCTGCAGGTTCTGGTGCTTGTGGAGCCAGGTGCAGGGAGCTGCAGACCCCACCCACCCCCGCAGCCTCTCCCCGAATCTGAGAGGGGTGGATGCAAAAGGCTTTGGGCCTGATATGTGCACCCAGAGTTCCTGCAGGGCCCTCAACTCAGTAGGGTGGGTGGTGGGGAGGTCCCCCACTCCCCGGATGACCCAGCAGCTTGGAGGTGCAAGGGGACTTTGGGAGAACCCTCTGCATGCTCAGGACTGTTGGTTAAAGGGAGGGCCAGTTCTTGGGGAGACACGCCTCTCCTAGCAACATGCTTTCAAAATGAGTCCATCTCAGCTCTTCCGGGTGTGAGACTCGGGCACCAGTGCTTCATGAAGATCCCCCCACCGCCGGCCCCAAAGAGCCCCTTTGGTGTTCCTCTCTTGTGACATGCCCAACATTGACATGAGGTAGTGGCAAAGAGCAGCCCCAAATCCTCTTGGCCAGGCCTGGGCTAGGGGTTCTCCACTCATGATCTCACTATACTCAGCCTTCACCTGTGGGGAGATCGAGGCGGAGGTCTTAAGCAACTTCCGGGCCCTGGGGCATGCAGCTGGGGAGGCCCAGGATTTGAACTCCGACCTTCCATATCCAACCAACTCACTGCTCTTTCCATTAAAATGATGCTTGGATTTGGCCTGAGGCCCATTTGACTCACACCTTTTTATTTTCTTTGTTTGCACGAAGCCGGGCTTGCCCCATCTGACAGAAGCACCCCAGAGTTCAAGTGCACAGACTCAAGGATTCAATCCTGAACCTGCTCCTTGCTAGCACTGACCAAACGAGTTCACCGCTCCGTGCCTCAGTTTCCTCCTCTGTAAATAGAGAAGACGGCAGCCCTTACCTCAGAGGGATCTTGTGAGGATACAGGACTCACACTGTGCAGACAAACCGCCTGGCTCGAGGGAAATGCTCAGCAAAGGGGGCTCTCAGCACTCACTCCTGCCGGCCTGGAGGCCCTGGCTGCAAACCACCCGGGAGCGCTAGCAAAACGCCGGGCCCTGGGGCTCTGGCCTAACTGGACTCACGTGGAGCCCGAGGCGAGCAGTGGATTCTGATGCTCCAGCCAAGTGAGGAGCATCAGTGGGGAGCCCCGCAGCGGGGGTCCTGGGTCTGGGACAGTGGGTGGCGCCAGCAGGTGTCAGGAAGCGGGAAGGCTGCGCCCACTCGCTGGTGTCTGCACTCTCTTGACTCAGCCTGGAGATCACGCAGGGTTTTGATCTCATCTCTCACCAGTGGGAGGGAGTCGCCCACGCAGACCCAGGTCATGAGGCCTGAAATAAAGACAGGCTTTGTCCCATCCCGAGAGTCTCTAATCCAAACATGAAGTCATCCCCGTCCTCTTTCCCTGCCAAGGGCTATGGAAGTTCCTCGGAGGACGGGCCTGAAAAGGGACCTGCCCCCTTTCTTCCTCAGTCACGTGCTGCTGGCCCCTGCTTCCCCGGATGTACCAGGGGACGTTCAGGTCCAGCAGGGCTATGTGAGTTGGGTGGAGGCCACGGAGCTCCCGCTGGGGTGGGGTCCAGCCATCCCTTCCTGCCACTCAAATCCCTTTGAAAGGATGACAACTGGCACCATTTGGACCTGACTTCAAGGAGGACTTCCTTTCCTCATCTGAGCAGACCGCGCAGCTTTAGGTTCCCAGATGGATGACACAGTGCGGGGGGGGCACTCTGTGCTACAGTGTAACAGTCATGCTGGTGGCTGGGACTGGGTTTGGCTCAGCAGATGCCCAGCTGGGGGGTGGGCTTTGGTCGCATCGCAGGATGCGGGCTGCAGGGGTCCCAGGACTGGAAGAGGAAGGGAGTTTGCCCCAGTGACTTACCTCCTCACTGAAGTGCTCACACCTGGGCCTCCACCTTGGACAGGGGCCCTGCCCAGGGAATGGTTCCGCCATCTGCGGTGGGGACACAGAGGGCATGACCCGAACATCCTCATCTTTGCCCATCAGGCCCCAGGGCTGAGGCTCCCCAGCATGCGGACCACATTAGAAAATGCGCTCTCCCCCAAGCAAGCAATTTTTCCCAAAGACACAGAGACCAACATTTCCTGGGCACCTGCACCTGAGAGGCCTGGAGCCAGAGGCTCCGGAAACGCAGGTGAGACTGGCCCCCAGCAGCCCTTCAGGTACGGGCCTCTGTCCCCGGCTGAGGACGGCTGCTGCGGAGCCAAAACCCACGCTTGGCCGAGCGTGAAGGTTGTTTCCAGCTAGATGGGATGTGGCTGAAGTATCAGCCGGGGCCCAAAGGGACCGCCTGTATGTCCTTTTTATTTTTTGGTTCTGGGGAATAAACCCAGGGGTGCTATGTCATTGACCCTAGTCTCTCTTATTTTTTGAGATAGTGTCTTATAAGTTGCTGAGGGTCTTGCTGAGACACTGAGGCTGGCCTTGAACTTGTGGTCCTCTTGCCTCAGCCTCTGGAGTCATTGGGATTACAGGCGTGTGCCCTCACTGCACCCAGCCCTTCCGAATGATGGCGGCTGAGGAGCGAGTCTAGCAGGCAGAGGTTCCCTCGAAAGGGGCTGGCTCACACACCTCAGGCTCGGTGGGTCGGACTGCAAACGTCTGCTGACCGAGACATTCGGTCATTCTTCCAGCAGATATTTATCAAGTACCTACTGGGTGTCATCTGAGGCGCTGGGATCTGAACAGGGGGCAGAAAAGTCCACGGGCCACAGAACTGACGTTCCAGGGAGTGTGCGGGAGTGGGTGGGTGGGGACGAGATAAAGTGGTACACTGTGAGGAAGGGCACAGTGGGGACTGGGTTCAGGTTCTTGATGGTGGCATCACCAACACACCCCTTTAGACTGCCCACCATCTCTGTGCCCACCGCCCGGCAGAGTGGGCTGGGTGCAGCTGGGCATCCTCCTGCTGGTCTTGCTTGAAGCTCTCATCACTAGGGTGTCCTGTGCAGCCCGAAGGGGACTGGAGGGTTTCCGAAGGCATTTCTCCCACTTCGGGGCGTGTGCACTGTCAGCTGGACCTCTGTCTGGTGGCCTCTTGCTGACCACAGTGGTCAAGCTTTCAGGCTTCCCTAGGGTTTCAGAAGGGCCAAGGCACAGGGGCAGGGCCGTGTTTGGACCCAGGCCCTGTAACCAGCACTCTGTCCCTTCTGCCGTGTCTTATCCAGCAGCGTGAGTCCCAAGACCAGCCCAGACTCAACCAGCCAACGGGAAAATCAACTCCCGGTTTTTGGTGGGAGCAGTTGCAACACAATGTGGCCCTGTTTTTCCACCTACCAAAGGGTAGGAAGCAGGTGACAGGTGACAGGTGATGGGAGGGCAGACGCAGAAATCAGGTCTGTGGAGAAAACCTGCTTGGTCTCAGTGGTGTTAGACTTTGGAAAAGTCAGAAGACAAGCAGCCCCTGGCCCACATTCCCTCGGGGACACCTTGGCTAGTTGGCATTGCTCCCCAGCTGGCTCTCTGGCTCTCTCTGTCCTGACACAGAGCTGAGAGGAAAAAGGAATCTCTCCTACTCAGGGCTCCACCAAAAGTGGGAAAATTAAATGAACTAAGAAAAACCTATTAGGTTCTCTGGTTGCTTCACTCTTGAGACTGCTTTGGTCCCTGCAGATGCAGGGTTGGGGAGGAGGCAGAGGCTTCCCGATGCTGTGCCCTGCCTGAAGGATGAGAAGCTGGCAGGGAGGATGAGCCCTGGGGGGAAGGAGGCACGTGCCAAGGTACTGAGGTCACAGAGGGCTCTGGGATTGAGGTTGAACATAAAATGGAGCTAAGCAATGGGTAAGGGACATCTTCCAATGGCTCAGAGGCCACAGCACAATGGCTGATCTTCATTTTCGAGATGGAACAGCAGCTGAGGGCTTTAGGCTGGGGAGAACCACGGTGAGGTTTCCAAAGACCACTGAGAACAGATAGGGAAGGCGTGGCCACAACTTAGGACGGGTTTTACAGGAGCTGAGAAGGATCTGCAGAGATGACTGGTGAAGACGGAAGCTTTGTCTGGGGTCTCCTGATCCTGGCTGCCGTCTGAGGAGAAGGCCTGGTAAAGAGAAGCCTCAGCACCTTGGGTGGGTCCAGGGACTTCGCTGCAGCCTTGGGAGGGTGGGAAGTGTCTCAGATTGTAGAACCTTGGCAGTGTCTGGCCAACTCTGCAAGCAGAGGTCTCAGTTCCAAAATGCCCTCAGAATGGTGGTTCTCAGCTCACCCAGGCCCCCTCCAGATTCATCAAATTCTAATTTCTCTCTCTCCTTTTTTGGTACCAGGGATTGAACACAGGGATGCTAAACCACTGAGTCACATCCTCAGACCTTCTTATTTTCTATTTTGAGACAGGATCTTGCTAAGTTGCTGAGGTTGGTTTTGAACTTGTGATCCTCCTGCTTCAGTCTCCCAGGCTGCTGGGATTATACACATGAGCCACCACGCCTGGCATCGAATTCTAATTTCTTGAGGGTGGGACTGTATTGGTGTCCTCTGGCTATGATGACAAATTAACACAAACTTAGTGGCTTCAAACAACACACATTTATTAGTTTATAGGTCTGGATGCTGGGCACAGTGGTGCTCACCTGTAATTCCAGAAGCCTGGGAGGCTGAGGCAGGAGGATCTCGCATTCAAAGTCAGCCTCAGTAACTTTAGTGAGACATTGAGCAACTCAAGCGAGACCCTGTCTCTAGATAAAATATTTAAAAAGGGCTGGGATGTGGCTCAGTGGTCAAGCGCCCTGGGTTCAATGCTGGGTACCCTCCCATAAAACAAACGCACACACACCAGGTCTGGAGTCAGCTGCCCAGCACCAGGCTCCCTGGGCGGACACCAAGGTGTCATCAGGGCTGGTTCCCTCTGGAGGCTCCAGAAGAGAGGCCCCCTTGCTCGGGCTGGAGGCCGGCACCCCTCAGCCTGCGCTCATTTCCTCTTTCTCGAGGACGCGGGGCCTGCTGGGTAATGGAGAACTACCTCCCTCTCCACGCCCTTCCTCACTCGTAAGGTCAGGAAGAGAGTCGCAGTTCCGGGATGATGGCGGGCAGGTATGTGAGGGTGGGGCGCCTTTCCATCTGCTGCAGGGTTTGGGTTTCTTAAGAGTCTTTCCTGCTGCTGAGTGATCTCCCACGGGGTCAACCCTGGCCGCGAAGGGCCCGTCGTGGGTCTGGCGTGGTTGTTGATGGATGCTGGCCCTGCACAGTCTCTGGACAGCTGAGCTGGCCCCGGGCAAGTGACCCCTGCCTCCCGCCCCACAGCTGCACTGGGCACACTCCAGCTGCGTCTGCTGCCCTTTGGCCTTGTGCAGTGTTGGCTTCCTGTTCCCGGCCATGGCTGGTAAGCAGGTCCTCACCGTGAGGTCCCCAGGCTGTGGGGATCCTCCGAGTAACCCTCCAGCCTGGAGCCGCGAGATGGCCTTGCCCTATGAATGACCTGGGAGTGGGCAGTGGTGAATGGCAAGGGGTCCCCTGCTCCCATCCCAAGCTTGGGACAGGACAGGGAGGCTGTGGTGGCAGCTGGGGAAGGGCAGGCTGGGCTGGCTGTGGTGAGTGTCCAGAAATGGGCAGTTTTCCATGCCCGGCACTGATGAGCTCAGGGTCCCCAGGGGCCAGTGCTGTTCTCCACGCTACTGCAACTTCAGCTCTTGCCATGCCCCTCTGGACCTAGCTCCTGTACTGTCCCCAAGACATGAGGCAGAAGGTAAGGACGAGTTAGTGGCGGAGACTGGATCTGAACCCAAGTTTGGCTCCAGGACCTGGACTTTGAAACCTGAAGGCTACTGCCTACGGGACTCAAGTGCAGCCGCGCCCGGCATCCCGGGTGCCCCTCCAGAACCCCCGGCTCAGGAGCCCACGGCTGCAGAGGCTCGAGCCCCTTTAAAATGGTGCAGCACCTGCATGTGACCCTGCAGGCTGGCAGGCGTCTCTGTGCTGCCCACATCGCCTAAGCCCACGTAAACGGCATGGCCGCACCGTCTATGCCTGATGGCGTGGATGCCACCATGTCCTGACTACGCAGCACACGACCACGGCGGCTGAGCCTGAGGACGTGGAACCAGGGAGGGGAGAGCTGGCTACTGTTACTTGCTTAGAAGGCCCCTGCCAGGTCTCCGCCCCGTGCCCCCAGTGGCCCCTCTTGGGCCTAAGTCTGGTTGTGTCTCAGGACCATCTACAGGAAACACCACTCTGGATATGAAAATGGACCCCCGATTCCTCAGGGTGACGATGACACAGCTTCCGGGGTATTCGTCATTTTTATTTGCTCCCTCTTCTCCCTCACAACAGTTTTTTCCCTTTTTTTTGTGGTGCTGGGGATTGAACCCAGGGCTCGTGCATGCGAGGTAAGCACTCTGCCAGCTGAGCTACCTCCTAGCCTCCTGCCCTTTTTTGGGGTAAAATCCACACTCCATACACCATTTCTGAATGAACAGCTCAGTGTCACGTAGGGCATTCAGAATCATGTGAAACCATGATCTCCACCTAGCTTCAGATCCTGTTCATCACCCGCAGCAAACCCCGTCCCTGTGGGCAGCCACCTCCCTCTCTAGGGATCTGCCCGCCCTGGACATACATGGATGGGGTCGTGCGCACGGCGGCCCTCGTGACTGGCTTCCTCCAGCCTGTTCTCGAGGCGCGTCGTGCTGCTGTGGTGCAGCGCTCCTCCAGGGGGATCAACGTCCTGCTGTAGGAACAGCCTTTTGTTTGTCCACCCCTCAACCGACGGACACCGAGCTGTCTCCAGCATGGGGCGAATGGGCACAGCGCTAGGAAGGCTCATGTGCAAGTACCTGCCTGAGTCCCTGTTGTCCTCTCTCTCTGGTCCACGCACCCTGGAGCAGGACTTCGGGTCACAGGGCCGCTGTCTAACTGGAGGAGCCACCCAGCTTCCCGGGCAGCGGCACTGCTGGGCATTCCCACCAGCCGTGCACGGGGGTGCCCCTCTCCAAGTCCCCGCTGAGGCTTGTTCTTTCATTTAAAGGAAACATTTTAAATTACAGACAGCATCCTTCTGCCTGTCCAGGGAAGGGAGGAGATCACTCCAGCAGGATCCCTGGCTGGAGGAGGACTGGCCCACGGAAGTAGCTGGCCCTGCCCTCTGAAGTCCCCTTTTGCCCTTGGCCTGTAACTATGCCTGCCTGTCCCAATTCCAGAGGATGCTCTGAAACAGCAGGCAGACTTCACGTGAATGAACTCTCCCAGGTCTCCAGACGGGTGGGCTGCTTTTTTTCTGGTGCTGGGAATTGAACCCAGGGTGCTACATACCCCTTTTGCTTTTTATTTTGAGCCAGGCTCTCTCAAAGTTGCCAAGGTTGGCCTTGAACATGCAATCCTCCTGCCTCAGCCTCCCGGGTTGCTGGGACTGCATGCACTGGCCACGAAGGCAGGCTTCTTTAGTAAGAAAAACTCACTCTGCTGGGTGTGGCAGTGCACACCTGTAGTGCAGCTACTCAGGAGGCTGAGGCAGGAGGAGCCTGAGTTCAAGGCCAGCCTGGGCCACACAGTTAAGACCCCACCTCAAAAAACCAAACCAAACCAAACCAAAAACACCCAAATTTGGTATTAGTTAAAAAAAGAAAAAGAGACCCTGGCTCTCATCAGCTCTCTTCCCGCTGAGCGGTCATTCTTGCCTGGTTCCCGTCCAGCAAGTCAGACTCGTCAGCTCCAATCGTGTCTGATGTCCACCCCTCACCATGGAGTCGACAGCAGCACAGCTTTCAAGCCTGTCCAGCTGGGCAGTGCACACCTTTCGTCCCAGCTATTCAGGAGGCTGAGGCGGGAGGGTCACTAGGGCCCAGGAATGAGGCCAGCAGGACACTGTATTGAGACCTCGGCTCATTAAATGAAGAAGGTTCGTCCCTTTCCAGAGAGACCGGCAGAGCAGCGGCATCTTTGGGGGTGTGGATGTTGGACTCGGCCTACACTGGGCCCAGCGGCTTGGCGAAGGGACCACTCGTGAGTCGTCCTGTCTCTCTGGACGAGAGCAGCACCCTTCACTGCAGGGTGTGAGGGCGAAGTGCTGGGTGTCTGCCGCACAGGTGTCCCAAACCAGAGTATCGCTCAGCAGCAGCCACCAGGCCCAGCGACCGTGACCGCTGGCCTGGGCGCAATGCCCCTCTGCTGGAGCAGGTGTCCTGGGCATCGCGCTGCGGGCCCAGCTCTCAGGCAGATTTAGCCACACATCAGAAACGAGGGTCTCAGGAGACCCTCCGTTCAGGGTGTCATTACTGGGTTCTCCACTGCCCTCCGTTAGATAAGGAGGAGTTACTGCCCTCGTCCTCTGGACAGGGAAACCTGGAGATCTGGTCTGATTTTAGAGACGAGGAATGGAGGCTGGGTGGACCAGGGCCGAGGAGGTCTCCCGACCCGGGGGTGGGCATGCCAGGCTGGGGGCACATGTGCGTGGCCAGCGTTGCACACCGAGACCTCGGAGCGCTGGCAGGGAACCCGCGTGTTAAGAGGGTGAAGCTCAGGACAGCACCCTGTTTTTTGGGAAGTCAGCACAGACTCCCTGGCAGGGAGGGAGAGACCAAGGTTAAGAGTGTGCGTGGAGTGTGGCTTCCACTGCAAGCCAGCTCTCGGATCAGGTCCGTCACCAGGGCAGAAGGACAACACCGAAGCTCCTGGGGTTGGCAATGCTGACTCAGCAGGAAGCACTTGAACTGGAAGCCATTAGAATGCCTTCCCCATCAAATTGTTTTATTAGGTTATTTAAACAGCTTAAAGACAATTCATTTTGTTCAGTACCTTCTAGAAAATATTTCAAGTTTTAAATGAACTTCCAATACATAAAACAAAATTACTTTACCATACACAAATTTCAGATCAAAATACAACACTCTGTTTCTGTTTTCTTACAGTTATAAAACCCAGTCAATACAAACTACGTAAAAAAGATAAAACACTTTCACTGATCCTTGGTACAAGAGAACAGCACAATGGCAATACGTTCCCACAGCACAGTCCTGTGCTCAGGAGAAGGGATCGACCCCATAGTTACCCCACGACATACCGAAGCATGTAAACAAAGTGCGTGCTACTCAAGAAAGTTAACATATTCTTTTGCATCAGTATTACTTGTAAACCATAAAGCAACTTTGTAAGAAAGGTTACTAATTAAAAATTACTTCGAACTTTGCTAAATTTCATACCAGCAAAGGAATAGAAAATTACTCCACAGAACAAACTGGTACATTTGCATTTGGACCACAAGATGCGCGACATGACATTTCAAAGAAATCAAGTTAGCACAATTTCTCTACTATCCTACTGAATTTGGGGAGTACGATTTCACAAGGGGCAACCTTTTGGTCCTTCAAATATTTCAAGCTTCTTATATAACATCTTTCATTTAGCTTCTGTATGCCTGTTGCAAGTCCCTGTTTTCTAGCAGGAGGGCTCTATGGGTTCCTTCTTACACACTGTGCCACTGCATCTGAATACACGTCCAAGAGGCTGCGGGATTCAAGCTGGAACCATCCTGCATGTACCACGTACCATGTCAGACATGTCAGTCACACAGATTTGGGTTTAACAAGATGGATTTTTTTTTTGAATTTGGCATTTATATAGTCTTTATGGAATTTTCCCTATGGTATTAAAAGCATCAAAGTGACAAGAGTATGCTAAAAACCAGTCCTTTAGCAGGGTGACAGTCACATACCATGCCTGGGACAATACAGGCAGGAGCCACTAGGAGTGAGGTGGGCCACTCTACTGGGCGAGGGCTGCCTGCAGACAGCAGCCCCCGAATTTGGGGGCGTCACACTGAACTCACAATCTTGTTTTACGGGGCCTCCTGGATAGCCTTCTCTCCTAGCAGAAGCCCGACACCCAGACAGCCAGCGAATCTCCAGGGGGCCCATGTGCTGCGCTGGGTCTTTCACAGATGGCACACAGCCACAGCACAAGGGCCGCCCCAGCTTGCCCGTGCGGCTTTGGCAGGGAGGTCAGTGGCGAGCACCCAGGCTTCTGCAGAACCGCCGCGGCCCTGGCGTGTCCGCAACCTGCAGAACCAGCGGCACGGCTGCTCCGCGCCTCTGCAGAAGCCACCTGGTGGTTTTTTGTTCAACGGTCGTCACGGTTCACAAATGGTATGGCATAAAACAGAAGGACCCTCACTCTGTCACCGGTGACTTGAGGTGTACAGGAGGGGGGAGCCGGTAAAAAGCGGGTTAAAAATGGTTCAAAATGAAAAGAGCCCTCACGGGCAGAGAAAGCCCCCATAACCACGCAAATTCTGCTGAACAGTCTGCACTACTCTCAGCTGAGGGCCACCCGACCCATTCCCACAGAAAACCATTCACCTGTGGAGTCTAGATGACCTGTTTTCACGGAGAACTTGAATTTTGAGATGCCCTGTTGGAAAGGGAAGTTTTAATACACCTACCCAGAGATTTGTGCATTTATTTTTTTAAAGCTGATGATACCCTTTTGCCCCATGTACCATGAGTTTTTTTAAACAAAGCCTAAGAGTCAAGTTCAATGAGCTATGCTGAATTAATAGCATATTTTCTAGAGTTTCCTTTGAAGCAAAAATTCCTTCTGACAAAAATACAAAAAGATGGTTTCTCTCATTATAAATGAGCAATTCTGCTTTCTGATTCTACTCCCAACTTGGAGTGCAGGGTGTGTGTAAGTCAGAACTAAATAGGAGAGGAGAAAAGGCCCCAGTCCGCTCTTGGAATGCTCCACAGGACGCTTAGGACAGTCCACCTGGAGCCCCCGCTGTGCTGTGCGGGCAGGACATGGCAGAGTGCTTGTCAAGAGTTTCCAAAAGGCACCCTGGGCCCTGTGCACATCTCGCTGGACAACTGGGGCTGCACAGTGCTTGCTGGGTGCTGGGCGCTGAGGTAGTATGTGAGGCCTGGTGTCTGCCCCTCCCCTGGCTCAGAGAGGAACCCCAGTGGCCTCCAGGGCAGGCGAGCGGGCACCTGCTCTAGGATACAGCTGCACAGGGCTGGGGTGCGTGCGCCGTGGCCGAGCCTCAGAGGAAGAGCCCCGGCTCCAAGTTCAGTCTGGGATGCTGTGGGGCCTGCCAGGCAGGTCTGGCCAGGGAAAGTGCGCACAAAGGCGTACTTGGGGCTGCAGGAGAATGCTGTCCTACAAGCTCCACTAGGCTGAGCTCTTGGACATCACGAGGCTCGGGGGCCAGAAGAGTCATGTCTGTTGTCCTTTTTTTGCTACCTAAGTCGAGCAGTTAGAAAACCAGGAGAAGGGCGATGGAGGGAAAGGGCAGGGGGCAAGGTTACTGCCAAGGGAAGAAGGTGGCTGAAGATGCACGTGAGTGGGGCCACACACCCTCCTCCCTGGGACCGAGTCCCTGAACTGGCAGAGGAAGAGGTGTGACGTGGGAAGGGCCTGTCTTCCCAAAGAGATTCGTCCTCATGGGATCTTTGGGTGGTCAGTGGACACTGGCTCCAACGAAAGGTCCTGACAGGGGATGAGGACTGACTGAGGCATCACGGGCTGTGTTGCCCATGGGTAAAGCTGCTCCTGGTGACCACAGGGTCACCTGTTTCTGGGCAGAGTTCGAGTCAGTGGCTCACCCTTTCCCCAAGAACACAGGGGGCAATCTTTCCCTGGAGCAGGGACAAGACGCACCCACGAGCAGGGCAAGGCGTTTCTGAAGGGAAACAGAGACGCGCCAGCAAGGTGATACCCAGGAGGTGGCGGCAGGCGGCTGAGGGCCTTCCCAGAGCAGGGGCCCAGCCCGCCCACCACGCCGAGGCCTGCTGCCCAGGGCCTCACTTCCGTTTCTGCTTTCTTTTTTAGTTGTCAATGGATCTTTTATTTTATCTATTTACGAGGTGCTGAGGATCTTCCCTAGGGCCTCACACATGCCAGGCAGGTGCTCTACCACTGAGCCACAACCCAGCCCCCAGCTTCGGGCTTCTTAGCACAGGATTTAATCCAAACACACTCAGAGCAAGAATTGTGCTTCCAGTGGATAATACAGGTTAGGGAAATCTCTAGAAGTGTGACCATTCCTGAAAGTTCTGCTGGAATCAACATGAGAGGTGCACATGGTGACAGGTCTGCTGGGGCGGCCACTGGCTGTAGCCAAGAGGCAGAAGAGGTGACAGGTGGAGGGAAGGGAAGGGAGGGGAGGAAGGAACAGGGCTAAGAGCACAAGGAACGTGGACTCTTCTCAACACCCCAAGTCCACACACGAACATGTTTTTTTTTTTTTTTCCAGTTTTGACTAAACAAATGACTGCAGAGCCTTCCACTTGCAAGTCACTCTGGGTTCTTGTTCTCAAGGAAGAAGCTCCCGTGGACTGTCCCAACTGCAGAGTGGCCAAAGGCCCCCACCCACTGTGGGTGTCAGAAGAGGGACTCAGAAGAGCAGAAGGCACCAGCTGATCCCGAGGCAGTACTGCCTGAAAGTCCTAAAGGTGATGAACTAGTTCCATCCCTATAATTCTGCCTGCTGGTCTGAGGGAGGCGCTCTGGAGCGTGCACATCTACTCCTTCTTAAGCCTTCGAAGGCTCTGGTCACAGAGCCCATGTGCCCTGCTGGCACCTTCTCAGATGGTGTATGTAGAGTGGGCAGCTCCGGGCAGGAGGCCCGTGGTCTGGGCAGAGCAAGCAGCAGTGAGCAGAGCCCTTCTCGGCTCATCCCACACAGACAGAGCAGGGCGGCCAGTCTGCGTGCAAATGGGCAGCAGCCACCGCCGGCTCCTTCCCTCTTCCTTGTAGCAGCTATCTTTCTTGGACCCAGACACAGACTTTATATTTTGCCGAGACACTGTAAAGAGCACTGCCGGTCAGAACCACCAACACAGAGCCCTCCTGCACTTGGCGCTGTCTTCTCTATTTTCACACAAAGTTACTAGTGGAAATACTGGCGCCTGCTCCTCTCCCCCGCTGACGGAGAGAGCAAGAACTCTGCCCAGTGTCTCACTGAAGCCTGATCAGCTGGCACGCCAGGCTGCTGCACCCACCAGCCTCAGAATCAGAGCTGAAAGGAAGGGGCGTTATAAAAGGATAAAGACGTTCACTTCTGGTAACAACCTTCTCTATTTGAGGGTACAAAAGTGCATGCACACGCGCATATACACACTCACACACACCACAAATTCGTTGGCTTGTTTGCTTGTTTTTAAGTTTCACATAACATCCAAGTTAAGAGAGTATGGTTTAGGTCTATTGATTTCAAACAAAGATCTAGAAAACATCCAGTTTATTTGACCAATACAGGCCACAACCTTTGATATTTTAATAAAATTTAAAAAAGTTCAATTTTGGTAAAGAATTTTAAGGACTACTAGAGGACTTCATTAGGCAAATTCTGAACAGAGGACTATTTATGAAAACTCTAAATATTCTAAACCCATATTCTGGGATGTTTCAGGTATCTAACATTATCCTGAATATAAATTATTAGAGATGCAGAAGGGGAGAGAGGACACAGGTCCAGAAAGCTGGTAATTTTATAAACACAGACATTGACTTTTTTTTGTTTGGTGCTGGGGATTGTACCCAGGGGCGCTTAATCACAGAGTCACCTCCCCAGCCCTTTTTTGTATTTTATTTAGAGACATGGTCTCACTGAGTTGCTGAGGCTGGCTTTGAACTTGAGACTCTCCTGCCTCAGCCCCCTGAGCCACTGGGATTACAGGCATGTGCCACCACATCTGGCAGACACTTACTTTTTTCTCAGCTGGTAGAAGACACTGGAGTAAAGGAGGCCATGAGGCCTGGGCTACTCGGTGCTGAGCAGCCCCCTGCCGACCCAGTGCCCCTAGGTACCTCCTGACATAATCAATGGGGCAGTGACAGCTGCCACCACTGTGTGCGAGGACTGTCCCTTCTGTCGCTCTGCACGACCTCCTGCAGTCACTCTCCTTCCACAGGCCACAGGCGTGTACCCAGGGCATCCTACTCCTGCAGGGAAGAAACTGAGCTGAGCCTCAGGCTAAAGTGCTTCCCAAGGTCAAGGAGCCTCAGTGGTGGAACCACTGGGCTCACTTAGGAAAGTACATAGATAAAATATTTGAAGGTTTGAGATTTTCTCAAATTTATTAAAATAAGAGAGTTTGGGGCAAAATAAAAGAGCTGGAGTTGGACTTGATCTTGTGGCCACTCCCAGGAACCGTCTTGCGTCTGCCACCAGGTCAGCAGAAGGCTCAAGCTCTGTCACCTGCGAAGCTCTGCTACTCTACCTGGGAGAGCAAGCCCTTTACTCTGAAAAGCACGAGCATACAAATTAAATCTTATTCATGTATAAAGACGATTAAGAGTTAGACTTTATTGGTACTTATTTTATTGGTAATTATGAGTATGCAAGGCTTCAGGAATGGGCATGACTCTGTTGGCCACCAAAGGTTACTGAAGTCTTCCACTGGCCCCAAACTAGGTCATTCCCACAAGAAATATCTCCTGCAAGGGAGGGTCTGTCCGTAACTACTGAGCTCCCAGTCCCTTCCTCCTGACTTAGGAAGTAGGTAGGTGACAGACACTGGTGTGAAGGCAGACAGGAGGAAGCTGAGGGAGAGCCACCAACACATGAGACAAACTAGATTATTCATGACTTTAAGTAAAACACAATTCCATACAGTTGGCCAACCTCAACTGGGGTTGTACTTGGAAACACCTCAGAGTTTGATTTTAAAATCCTCGGTTATCAGGACTAAAGGAGACGAGGAACTTAGTAATGAGTTTTTCTTTCCACCATAATGAGAGAGTCTTGGGAAACAGCAGCACCTTACAGGAAATGAAAAACAGCAGCCTTAGTTCTTAGGTTCCAGACAGTGGGTCCCGATATAGGAGGACACATTTTCCCGTCTGAGCCTAACGGGCATGGAAGCCGAGCCCTCTATTTTACACAGCAGTGGAGTTTAAATAGACTACTTTTCTGCTATATGAAAACAGAGCCTTTTAAAGACTCTTTAAAGTTCAAGTCGAGTTTCAAGTAATGACTTTGCAGTAGCTCTAGGAGAATTATTGTTCCTCCTGATTAAAAGTGCCTATTTTTAAAAAAGTAGTAAAATGGAAAACAGGCCTTGGGGAACTGTGCTCCCTGAGGCTGCTCACCGCTTGCTTTCTGGCTTTTGCTAAAGGACAGAGTGTGTGGAGTTCTTCGACACTGGCAGGGGATCAAGCATAACACTACAAGGCGAGGTAGCTGAGATCACAAAGAACAGGAATCAGTGCATGTGATTCTCACCCAATTAAACTGTGTAACTGGAAAAACCTAATCCAAGTTCTAAGGTTCCTCTTCTTTGTATTTTTCGAGTAAGAACAATAAAACTAAGGAACCTGAACCTGCTATTTGTACTGAAGGGTTAAAAATAAGGCCTTAGTAAACATAACTCACCAAGCAGCAGAAAGATGAACCTGCGTGTACTTGGGATCTGGATGGTCTGAGAGGTCGTTCACTGACATGGGTCCTCCTGCTGGAGACGGTGTCCCACTTCACCTCGCCCAGGCAGGCAGCGGCTGGACTCTGGGATCTTGCCCCTTCTGCCTGTGCCCTCTCTAATTCAAATCACGGTGAGTCAGAAAAGCACAATGCAGGCTTGCTATAAGCAAAATGTTTGTAGGGATGGAAACTCAACAACTTGGAAGAATCAAGAGGATAACCGTATCAAAATGTATCATTAGGCCAGATTTCAGGTGAGTAGCAACTTAAAAAGAATAGTTTTTTTTTTATTTAAAAAAAAAAAGACAAAAAAAATTTCTCATTAAATAATTATAGGATATAGATTTTCTTTATAGTTTTCTCTTTCATGAGGAAGAGTTTTAAAGTCCAATCATTTAAGAACTCCAATGGAAGAACTGAAAAAAACAAACAAAAATCTTGGCTTCACTGTGTGCCGTGGACCATGGGATTCTGAGACGTTCGTGAAGTTCTCATAGGTCTGTAGATGGAACCATCCAAACAAGATGATGCTGGGACATATTTAAAATGATTCTCTGTAGTTTCTATAAGCTACAGAGGACACTTCAGGGATTACAAAAAGCAACTCGACATTCTGAGGGTTTCTTCCCCCTGCCTGTGCCTCTCTGGTGGAAGGGAAGTTCAGGAAGCTTGGCCCTTCACAGGTCACCCTGCCTCTCAGACCCTGACATCTGTGTTCTGACCCTGGTGAGTTCTGAGACTTCCCACTTCTTCTTCTTTTTTTTAGTTGTATATGGACACAATGCCTTTATTTATTTATATGTGGTGCCAAGGATTGAACCCAGTGCCTCACACGTGCTAGACAAGCACTCTACCACTGAGCCAAAACTTCCCACTTCTAAGTGACAAGGAAAACCAAAGATCTTTCAGCTCACACCTGTGTCACTTGTAAAGGACCTGTCTGGGAGTCTACATTGCACTACACATGATTAAACATAATTGTATGTTCAGAAAAATCAAGTAAGAGTCTAATAGGCTGAGTGGTGAACTGATAACCCACAGCCCTGGCTTCTGCTCTTGGTTTCTGCTCCAATCTGAAGTGAGACATGAAGCCACACCTCACCCATCACAGAGATGCGAGGATCAAAGCAGTGTTCTAGAAAAGATTTTGAGCCCATTATAAGAAGCAATAAATAAAACCTAACATTATACATGATAAACATCAGGTGTGCGGGGCACAGGGTCTCAAAAATCTACAGACCACAGGAGACACAGGCTCACTCATTCCTAAATAATGCCCTGTCTCCTTGGAGAGGCCTGTCAGACTGGGAAGGACTCTAAACTTCGCTTCCTCTAACCTGCCTGCACTAGTTTCCCTGCCACACAAGGTCAGCCCATCTGTGCACAAAGTTCTTCATTTAAAATCCAGCGAAGTCACTTTTCAGAGTGGTGAAGAGCATCACTTTGGTAACAAAGATACCATATTCATTCATCAAACATTTACTGACTGCCTACTCTGTGGCAAGCCCTGAGATCAGCAGATGACAAAGGCAGGGTCCTTGCCCAGCCCACGTTCAGCAGCTAGAGAGGGAGAGCGGCATGACATCTGCCCATGGTTAAGCTCCCAGGTGCAAGCTCAATCCTTGGCAGGTGCTCAGTGAGCATCTGTCTGCTGGCCCAGGGGCAGGCTCTGCTACTGCTGACCCATCTGTCACTGCTGTCCTCAGGGTCCCCATGGCTCAGGGACAGCCCTAGAGAGCAGCCTTGCCTGTCCCTCCCAAGGGCAGTTATCTGGGGGTTTCAGTGCCTTTCAGTCCATATGGTGAGAGAGCCACCTCAGTCTTTCCCAGATAATCAAATGTCATCATGTGGCCAGAGGAGCCTCTCAGCAGGAGAGTGGGCACCCTGGAAGGTTACAAGGCAGGGTTCAGCACTCCTTGGGAAACTTCTGGGAGTCTCTGGTTTGGTAGACTGGGTAGGAAGACAAATGGCGCCCCATGGACCAAGGTAGCTGGGCTCCTCCCCAGAAACCTACCTCACTGCCCCTGAGTAACTGAAGTGCCAGAGCTCAGTCCTGTCCCTCACCATGTCCATACAAAGAACATAGTTTCTACGTGAGGCCTAGGGAATCTCCTCCAGTTATAAATCATAAGAACGGAACTTCCAAACCATCAACAAAGGAAGTACCATTTGTAAAGTGGTAGTGCAGCACAGAGCCCACCTCAACACACAACCTGCTGCCCAACACACCCCCACGTGGGTTACCAACTCCTCACACCAGTGAAATACCAAGTTAAATTTCTTAGGCCAAATCTTTTACAGCAAACCAACCCCCGGCTGGTAAATACTGCCTTTGATTCTGCCACGGAAGAGAAATGCAAACACCAAGTAAAACTTATCACAAACTACAAATAATTTCATATTTACAGTCAACATGAATTTAACATAGTAGTATAAACTAAAGGTCAACAGGCTCAAGAATTTATCTGAAGCACCAGGAGACAGTAATATATTGTAGTTTGGAACCACAATTCAAAAAGTAAACATACACACAGACCCACAAGTCACCTGGCACAGCACACACGACAGTGCACAGGCCGCTCAGCACTCATCTCCACCACGCTAGCTCCTCTCACAGGATGTGAGCAGTCTCAAAAAAGCAAACACTGCAATCTTTGAAAAACCCAAGTTTGGATGTGTTAAACGAAGAAACCAACCAACCAACCTGCTTTACACTGCAGTCAAGGAGAGCTCCTTTAAATGTTCACTCCCTCTACCCTGAGACAGCCCAGCCTCCCTCTGTGGTGGGACGAGGAAAACAAATTGCACTTCCCCCGAAGATACTGTAAGACATCCTCAGCCGCCAAATGCAACACACACCTGGTAAAAGTGCCTTGCAGAGAAAGAACCACCCAAAATTTTTCAAGGCATAAGTGGAATGCTAAAACACAAACCTGCATGAAATGAGTTAGAATTTATTTCACAAGGCTGAAAGAAGTGTAATTTACAAAAAAGTCAAGGTTAATTTTGGAACATAATAAAATTCAACACAGCCCTACACTTCAACACAATAGTACTGTATCTATGTACACTAAAGGAATAGTTTGGCACTTAGCAGCTTCTGTTATTGCATCCCATATTAAGTGGCAAATTTATTTTATAAAACATTATATAATTTCTGCAGCTACAGTGTCAAAGAACTAAATTAAAAAAAAAGATTTTTTAAAGTGAACTGACCAAGTCACGCAGGCACTGATAACATTGCAATAGGACTCACTCATTCCTAAACAACGCACTGTCTCCTCAGAGAGGCCTGACAGACTGGGAAGGACTCTCAACTCCAGGAGTTGGAGAACGCGCTGCTGCCTCCCATGGTAACGGTGCCAGGACACTGGAACGAGCCATGACTAGCTTCTGAGTGTGCAGATCGTCCACCAAAGCACATTCACTTTCTCGGCAATCTGTTTCCTCTAAAACGAGTATCTAACTGTAAAAAGAAAGTGCTCTTTCTTTGCAGTGGCCACACAGCACGGGGAGAATGTGCGGACAGCAGTTGGCTGATACACGCTGCTATTCCACGCCCAGCTCTGACCCCGTCTTTGATGGGATGCATCCACGTACGCATGCCTGGCCTGTGCCTCTGTGCGCAAGGTGCAAACGCTAAGCCTCCTCCTCCCTGGCACCTCCTGGCCACACTGGGGAGTTAAGGTGCCACACTAACATCCTTCAGGACCCCAGGCCTGGCCTCTTGTAGTGACTTTTGTGTTAACTGACTTCCAGCAGGTATATGAAAAAACCTGCAGGGAGTTCACCCTTTTTTATGTCCATGGGTGGGGAACACACAAGCAATGTTTCATATGCATGTTAACTGCATACAAACATTCCCTACATGGAAGATATTCCTGTTCTCAATTTATAACCAAAGGATGTATTTATACATTTAATAATTATTAAGACAAAATGCTGCTTCTTAGAGCCATATTCTAAGAGAAAAAAAAGTTATAGAAAACAATTAGAAATGAAGTATTCTATATTAAATTGATTAGAAATTTGATATTGCATAAAATTCAAACTATGAAGTAATCAAACACTTTGAAGTCCCTGATTTCACACCAAGGTGGTATAATTTGAATGGAAAACAAAATATCATACAAGGTAAGTTCCACTAATGAAAGAACTCTTCTCTGGGAAGTGGGGTGGAGTGGTTGAGGTGGGAATGAGTGACAGGAAAGGAGGGAAAGAGAAAAAGAGTAATTGCTCTACTATGAACAGAATGAAATCAAGTTGAGGTAGTTTATTCTACCAGCCAAACGTTACGCGTAGCATAATTTGTCTAAAACTCTTACCAGCGAACGGCATTGGGAATATTCTATTACAAAGACCAGATTCTCAACACAGATTCCGCACTCTAAGACACGTTTTCAAATTCTAAACAGTAGTAAACAAGACTGTGTGCTTTCGGACAGATTATATTAAAAAGGTTTTGATCCCTACGTATTTTATCTGGACAGTTTTTTTTTTTTTTTTAAAGTCATAGCAGACCTTTATTATTTATCTGACTCAGGTCTTTCCTTTATAAAATCTCCTATCCACTCACACTTACAAAATGGTTTGATCAATTGGAAAGGAAGAATGGCACTGCGAGGTCCATCACAACTCCAAGTACTACCCCAGCAAGTACGGCAGACACATCTTAATCTAAAATGAGAGAAGTTAGCCACTGCCTTAAGTTCGCACAGAGCTGTGACCTGACTCATCAATTTACAGGATCTTTACACGACTAAGACAAAACATCATGAGAGAGAAATTTTATCTCAGTTTCAATTCATCATAATACAGTCTTAAAAAGAGTCTTATGACAGAGCACTAGTAATAAATGGAGACTAACTGGCATTGAGTCCAATCTAACATTTTAGGCACAAATTCACTGGACAGGGTTAGGCATAATATATCCTTCCAAGTGCAGTAGAAAAGCAATCTTGGTTTGCTTGGATGTGTTGATTTGCATATACGGATTTTCTGTTTGTTTACCAAAGCCACGTGCTGAACACAGCAGTCAGTCAGACATGAGTTCCCTTCAGGGAAAATGCACCTCAGTGTTTTAACTTGGATACATCTTACCAATTCCCACTCCCTCTTCCTTTTGATATTAATTAGCTCCACGGTATACGGACACAAATCCTTGGAGGAACTGATTCCTCCAGGCAGTCTTTCAGCAGTGACATGGTCTCCAAACAAGAGCAGAAGCTCAAGCTCCTAAGCACTATAAGACCCCCGCGGAGTTACCATACCGAAGCCCAGCACACAGCAAGTTTAGCTGCATCTCTGTTCCCCTTTCCGTCCAGTTATGTGATGGTGCACTTGGGGCAGGACCTCGCTTTCTGCTCTGCATCTCTTCAAGGTGAATGAACACGAATTCGGAATAAGCCTTGCTGAAGCTGCAGGCGGAAAAGCTTGCAATTTGCAATACGTAAGGCCGCACACCCTGTGCGGCGAAGGTCGGATGGAAGGAGTGGCTTTGTGTGGTGCCAGGTCCCTGTGCTTCTTTTAAACTCACGTACATAGTCGTAGTTGGTACCTAAACCATGAAAGTAAGCAATGGTGAGACCACACACCAAGAAGCACCAAGAAACAGCTCCAAGAAAATTACTGTAGCGTTCTAACCTGTATCAAGATCTCCAATAACATAGATACTGGCTCCTATGGGTACAGCTCCATAAACGAAAGAGGAGCTGGCAGGGATGCACAAATTCTGGTCATTCAGATAGATCCACCTGAAAACAAAGCCACAGGACAACATTAAGGAAAGAAGACTTGACTGTGACCTTCAGGAAGACTAAGAGATGGGAAAACTTGGTGAGCCACAACAGTACTGGGCATCCAGCACTCTTCACCCTCCCACTCCACCTCTAGGGGGCTGCTGTTGTGCTTCCTGTCACTGCAGAGGGGAGCTCTGCCTGGGCTAGAGGGCGGATGCCACTCCATGAGGACAAGCACCCTGCCTTCCAAAGTGTGCTGCATTACACGCTCAAGTTAGCAGTGCGTGGAGTCCTTACGGCTTGGTATTATCGTCAGTTCTGGGTACTGTCAGTCTCGTAAGAATTTTAGCCATTTCCCTGAAGACCAATGATGATAAGCATCTTTGTATGAGCTCACTGGCCACTTTATCTATCTTCTTTTGTGAAATATAAGTTCAAAGACTTGCTTATTTTTAAAATTGGGGTTATTACCTTCTTAGTAAATTCTAAGATCCTCTGAACTGAGTGAGTACAAAGACCTTGTGAGACACAAGCATTATGAATACTCTTCCCCTGTATGTACTGTGTCTTTTTTCTTAATGGAATCTTTTGAGAAACAGATGTTTTTAATTTGATATCTGTTTTCTGCTTTTATAGTCATGTTTTTGGTGTCCTTCTAGGAAATCTGTGCCTCCCCCAAGGTTTTATAGATTTTTCTCCTATGCATTCTTCTGGAACTTTATGGATTGAGCTTCTACATTTAGGTCTAGGATATGTTTCAAGTTCATTTTTACATATGGTATGAGTCAAAGTTCTCTTTTTTTCATACAGATAGCTAACTGTCCCAGCGCCACTGCTGAAGGCTTTTCTTTCCCCTCTGGAAATCAATTCAATAACCACTAAAGATTGAGAGCTCCTGGAACAAGTGGTTGATTCTGGAGCAGAGGCAAAAAAGAGCACAAGATGAGCCTGTAGCACCCTGTGGTGCCAAAAGGAAAGTCCTTCAAACAGGAGGAGGCACAGCATGAGGTGCAGGAGTCAGAGGGAGCAGCCCCCAAGCACCAACACAGAGCCATTGGAGCAAGAAGAGCGCGCGGCAGGACTGAATCTATACCTCACGGAATAAAATAAATACCTGTGCATCAGACCAAAATGAAAAACAGAAAAACCGTTAAAATAAGAGGAAGGGGGAGGTTTCCTTTACAGAATTCCAACTGACAAACGCAGAAGGAACAAGGAAAGCAATGTCCCCACTAGGCAGACACCAGAGTGATGAATGTGGCCTGTATCTGCTGGGCCTACATCAGTGGTCGGCGCTTAGAGAAGCAGTGTACTTGCATGTGCTCAAAGGACCTCCTCCCAGACACTTACTAATCTCACTGGGAAAGCAGTAACTCTCCTGAGAAGGAAGCCCAGGGACACCACCTCCACCTGCTGATCCAGGCTAAGGCATTCACGATTGAGCTCACACGTACAATTCTCCTCATCTGCTGCAGAGAACGTAATATTACTTCCGTGCTGTTACCAAAAGGACAATCCTAGGATAACCACAAGAAACCATGAGCTCAACTCAAATTAAGAGACATTCTAGGAAAACACCTGACTGATCTTCAGGAGTCTCAAGGTCAGAGCGGATGAGGAGACCAAGGAATGCAATGTCACAGTCTACAGGACACCAAGGGAGCATGGCGACCGGATGCATGTAGGATCCTGGACCAAATGCAGAGCAGAGAAGATGCCAATGGAAACGGGGTGAAGTTCCAGGAGCCTGGATCTGAGTTGACCCACGCAGTGTGAATCTCCCAGTTGTGCTGCTTGCACTCTGCTCACAGAGGGTGTTAATGTTAGGAGAAGCAGAAGGAAGGCCTTATGGGAACTCCGAGACTATTTCTGCAACTTTTCTACAAATCTAAAACTGTTCCAGAATGAAAGCTGTTTTGCTTTCTTTTAAAAAAGTAGAACTAAGCTTTGCAATGTAGTTATGTTCACTCAGGGTAATTTGACCAAGCGATTTCCTGTTAATAGCTGACAGGCATGCTGTCACAGTGGATGTCAGTAGGACCTCAGGATTTCAAGGTGACAATGGCCTCTGGTGCACACAGATTTGCAGGCATTGTTCTGGGCCTGGCTCACTATGCTGTGCCAGCACCTTAGGTTTAGAGTACTTCCGTGTTGAACATCACTAAAATTATTTCAAAAAGAGCACCATTTTTATCCAATGGGCACTCTCCCCAGATTGTTACAAAGTAGTTAGCTTCCATATTTTGAATTTCAAGAAGGTGCACAGTGCATTGTCCAAGATCGTAAACAACTCAAAAGCAAAAACGAGTGGCCATATTCCTAAATGGATGCTTGTAATACTTGATCCATTTATCATCCGAATGCTGACTGGTGTCAGGTAGTTTGTTGGGGCTGAGAATATACATTTTGATCCTTGCTTCTAAAATACCTCCAATGAAAAGGAAAAAGAAAAAACTAAGAGCGCTCAATGAAAAGTAAAAAAGGGAGATCCTGAACAAGCCTTTGAAAGAAAGAGTTTAGAAAAATGTCAAACTACAATCCTGGCTCATGCACATCTTATTTCACATCTTCAGGGGTAAACATTATTAAACCTCAGCACTTAAGTTCCTCCCAGGTTCTGAATCAAAGCTGTTGAGTACCACTGGGCCTTGTCCGTAGCTGAGCCAGGACCACCTAACAGGCCCCTCTGGGCGAAGCCGTGGGCAGGTGAGCGGCACTCCCACGTGAGGCTATGTGGGATGGCGCTGCTGCAAAAGCTCACTGGAGCACAGCGATGCTTCCCGGCAATTTTGGTGAGCTGAGAATGTAACAAAATTCATTCCTGGAATAATGGTACGAAGCAGAAAAAAGGGGCCTATATAGATGACCTACTGAATGTGGTCCTCAGCATTATCAATGATGCAGAATTCCTGGTTTAAAAAAAAAAGCCTAGGGGATTGATATTATGGGATGTAATGCTGAGGCTTTAAGTGAAATGGAACTTGGAAATTTCACTGGACCACAGATTGAGCTGCTGCTGCTCATCAGCAGGTAGGAAGGTTTAGAATACCGTTGATCACTTCACTGCCTTTGGAAACTCTGCTACCTGAGCCTTTATTTCCCTGTCTGTAAATTGGGCACCTCAAGTACCTGCTGTGGGGTGAAACGAGCCGTGCATGGTGTCCAGTATGCTGTGCTAGTTCAGTTGCTGCCAGTCATTTCTATGAGGAACGAGGCAACACCATGCATTCACAGCCAGGTTTTCAAACACTGGCTATCAGTACTTGGAGGCCACAATGACTCCCCTAAGAATGACACTTTGAAATACAGCAGGAACTGCAGCAGTGAGCTTCAGAGAGGCAAAGGACAGGAAAGGAGAGACGGCAAGAGCTCTGGGGAAGGCCATGAGAGGGGAGAGAAGCAAGCTTTCATGAGGTGTCTGCTTCTCAACCCAGTGCTGCTGCAGGTACCAGTTAAAATCTCTGGACAAAACACAAAACACAGCTACCACGGGGCTTTGGTTTGGGGAAGAAAATGAAAGTTGAGTGAACAACCCCGTGGAGTGAGTTTCCCATTCCTTTGTAGTTTTCTCTTAAGGCAGTGTGAGGTGGCAGCGCTGGGTAGTTAAACCTGGCTGCCTCTCTGGCTGCAGGAATCGGGAGCCCTAGTGTGGGTGGAGGACCCCAGTGAGAACAGGCACGGAGGAAACCTTCATGGACAACCATTCACTCATCTCAAGTCTTCTTCCGAGTCTGGGACCATGTGCACCTGTAACTGAGGATTACAGAGTTGAAATGAGAGCTGTTGCCACCCATCACAGGTAGGGCAGCCTGCTTTCTGAACATGCTAACTTCCTTCTGAAACTCTTAGTGCCACGCTCTACACCCAATCAAGAAAATTCAGGGCCTCAACAATATAATATTAACAATGTCCAGGATGCAATCCAGAATTACTCAACAAAAGAAGAGCCAGAAAAATGAGAAACCATTCTCAAGGGAATAAACAATCAACAGACGCCAAGTCTGAGATGACTCAGATGCTGGGACTGTCAGGCAGAGAGCTGAAGGCAGCCACCATGACCACGCTCAGCAAGGGGAAGGAAAGCGGGCTTATGTTGAAAAGATGCCAATTTCAGAACAGAAGGAATGAAAAAACAAAACCAAAAAACAACAAACAAAACCCTAAAAACAAATTACACAAAGACTTTAGAACTGAAAAGATAATATTTGAAATAAGAATTCTGCTTGATGGTCCTAACAACAGAGTGGAGATTGTAAAGGAAAGCAGCAGTTAGCTTAGGACAGAGCAGTAGGAATCATCCAGCCAGATGAAGGGGAAAGAAAATATTCCATGCCAAGTGACAACGAAGAGAAAATGTAGTCGGAATGTCTGGGGCACAGCTTGAGTGGCGTTTTGTGGGGAACCTGAGGCCTCAGACCTGCAAGTTAGGAAGCAAACAGGGCCGCCATGGTGATCTGGACGAGGAAGGCCAAAAGAAACCTGAAGTCAGTCAGAATGGGAAAGAATGGAGCCAAATCAGCAGCTGGCTCTGTCCACAGAAGGCGGAGAGGAGGGGCCCCTCTGCCTCCTGCTGCAGGGCCGTGTGCAGCCAGCATGCACCTCCCTTAAACTTCTCTGGTGCCTGCACCCCGTGCTCTGCTTGCCAGGGAGCACAGCACGCTCCCCAGTGCGATAATCTCTTCAAAGGCTGGGAGGAATCTTCTCAACTTGTTCCTTCCTTGGGACCTTCTCTCGGCCTAAATTAGAAGCTGTGTTTCTAATACCAGCTATTTATGCATTCTTTTTTCATTTTTTTGTGCTGGGGAACTGAACTGAGGGCCTTGTGTATGCACCCCCCAACCCCTATTTCTGCATTATTTCGAGTTCATCCTTTTTAGTAGGTGACCACTTCTTACTAGTTAATAATCAAGTGTATTATGTTTTCCCTGTTCAAATGACAGGCGCGGCTTCTGTCTCCTGACTGGAATCTGTGGTCAAGAGGTGTTCGGCTTCCAGAGGCACCTGAAGTACCTGCAGCTCCCCAGGAGCAAGCGCTGGTGAACAAGGCAGAACGACGTGATCGAATCTCATGGACTCATATATGGCAGAGGTAGGACTGACCCGAATCCATGGTGAGACATGCAGGTTAATGCTGGTTCTGCCAGGTAAAAGCGGATGGCTTCTGGTGAGCCTTACAAATCAGCAGGAATTAAAAACATCGTCTAGGCCCACAGCTGCAGGGAAAGGCCTGGGACCACGCTGCATAAAGATGCCACCTTTTTGTCAAGGTACTACATCTGGGATGGAATCTTCGATCAGTATGACCACCCGATTAAGTTTATGACATTGCAGTCATTCTCCAGGACCCACCTGTCACGTCTACCTCTTCTAGGTGAATTATATAGGGTTGTGGAAGCTATCATCATGCCTGTATTTTCAAGTCTTTGATGGTGGCATAATCCGTCAGTTTCCCCAGGATGCAGTTATTTCCCATTTTCTGCGTTGGTGGGAATTAGAGTTCCAGGGATCCACTCAGCCCTTCCTGCCAGGGTGGCTGCTAATCCCTGGCTCAGAAACCAACATGAGATTCTGCCAGGTGTCACGCATACCTATTCCAATCATACATTCTGGGATGAAAAGATGAAACCGACAGATTTGAACTTCAAGCGGGGGCAGAGGGTGAGCAAATGCAAAGGCAGCCAGAGCAAGTGGGAAGGCTGCCGTCTCGGGGCATGTGAAAAGAGGACCCAGGAGGAGACTGGCAACCTCTTCAGGCTCAGATCACGACGCTGAGGAGGAGGCTGAGTACGGGTATGTGGAGCTGAGACTGACAGGAAAGGGTGAAGAGTCTGAGCAGGGGGTGAGGTGGCCCAGGCGGGCTCGCCAAGGCCGGTCTGAGGCTGAGGACGCTGTGCACGCAGAGGTGTGTTGAGAAACCTTGCAGAGCACAGGAAAGACAGACATGGCAGTGAGGACCAGCAGCACTTTCTGAGTATGGCGGCCGGGAGGATGGCAGTGTTGTTAACAGGACAGGACGCAGGGGCAGGAAGAGGAAGCCTCCCTCGGCTGAGTCGCTGCCAGGACTTGGTAAGAACTTACGGAGATTTCCCTGCCTTCCTTCTAACAGTTTTGTTTTTATTCAGAAACACAGAAAATAATAAGATATGGCATTTTTCCAGGAAAGTTTTAACCTAAAAATAGGGAACAAAGACAGGAAAGACAAGAGATTACTTAAAAACAATCTAAATGGTCTCTAGTCTAATACAGATTGCTCCTCTGGCAATAGTTTCCATAATATGCAATTAGAACGTGCATGGAACACTGGGTCTTTTAAGAAATGAATGACTCCTATATGTTATTTTTGTAGATATTTAAGAAAAAGCCTATAGTCTTTAAGCTAACAGAGTGGGGTGGTGAAAAGGAGGACTGGAGAGCCAGAATACCTGAGTTTGAATTTCAGAGCTGCCACGATCACCACTCTGGGCTCTGGTTTCCTCATATGTGAAATAGGACTAATTATAGAATCTCCACCGCAGAGGGCTGCTCTGAAATCCAGAGAGTTAAGTGACTGACACATGGCACTCGCTATCACATATAAGCATCCTACATGCTATGTTGACGAGAGAACTTAGCTCTCTTCATTCTGTTTATAAATGAACCTAACAGCCTAGAAATAAGGAAGATGAAGATGTAGAAACATTTTTTTTTTTTTTGTACTAGGGATCAAACCCAGAGGTGCTTAACCACTGAGGCACATCCCTAGTCCTTTTTTATCTTTTATTTTGAGATAGGGTTTTGCTAAGTTGTTTAGGGCTTTGCTAAGTTGCTGAAGCTGACCCTGAACTTATCCTTCTGCCTCAGCCTCCTGAATCACGGGGATTACAGTTGTGGGTCACCGTACCAGCCAAGAGGTAGGAATACTATTTAAAAGTGCTTTTAAATAGCAATGAAAGAGTGAGACTTTTATGTTTAATAACTATGAACTTAAAGCACATAATAAAGTCCATCAACTACAAACATGAAACAGACTGATAGAATTATAAAGGTCCTAGCATTTTCTAGCAAATTAAGTGGTAGGATGAGAAACTCCACAATGAGAACAGAGACAGAAAGTGGTAAAAATCTAAGTGGGAGTTATGCTTCATACTGTCTGAAAAGTAATTCAGTCTTTATAAAACAGCTTTACACCAAACATATTGCTACTGCTTATAACTGGAGGACTTTCTCGAAACTGTCTGGGGCAGGAAATTAACACACCACTCCCTACCAGGGCAGCGAGCCTCAGCAGCACATTCAGGAAGGGGCAGTGCAGCTTTCCAGTTCTCTGCCCGCCCCGCTTAAAAAATGCCTCTGAACGCTCTCACACTTGGTCTAATGCAGTTTTCTGACAGTTTACCCCTACAATTGGAAACAAAAAAGCTATGAAAATATCCTAAGTTTAAAGTACATTAAAAATCAGGTAGCATTTAGAGGTATTTCTAACATTTGGGATGTGTTCACTGTTTGCCGTAGTCTAAAACAATATGAAACGAAACACTGTATTATGGCACCCCCTTCTGGTAACGACTGAGACTACACTCAGCGCAGCAGTGTCCCCTCAGGATCTGAAGGTACCTCTGCAGTAAGAGTTCCGCAGTTTCATGGTTACAACAGGATATATGAAGGAGGGGAAGGAGGAAGTCTGTCCCCTACAAGGTGCCCAAGGCAATCTGCCAGACCTCTAAGAACCTCAGATGCCACATTCCATCCACATGACTGACATCTGAAGGACTGTGACAGAGGCCGGCACGAGGCTGGAAGCCAAGATGCAAAGTGACTAGGAAGGACCTTGCCCTGAAGGTGTTTATGATTAGTAGTTATAAGCCCAGAGAGATGTGTACGGAGACTTGGGGAATCACAGACTGAGGGACCCAGTTCAGACTGGAAAATGGGATGCAGCTTTCCCCAGGCTGCGTAAGCAGTGACATAAGCATAGTTTTGGAAAAGGTCAGACAGAATGAAACAGTAGGAAGGGAGACTGTAGGCAAAAGGAGCAACACACAAAGTACAGCTGAAATAATCATACATGTTTTGTGGAACAAAGGCAGTTCAATGTGAAATATCTGGGTTGGACTGTAGCAGAAAAAGCAGACAAACGCCATATCACTAAAGGTAAATTATGCCAAGTTAAGGACTTTAAATCTTTTCCTAAAAGCCACTGGAAGTCAGTGAATTATTTTAAGCAACCAAATGTCAAGATCTGGTCTACATTTTAGAGACACGTTTTCAATGGTTTTTGCTGAGTTACCAATACTTCTGAAGTCACTGAAATATCTATGATCATATCTCCTAAAGAGATAATTCCATGAAGTAACCTGAAATCAAATAAACAAAGCTAAAACATGCTTTTAACAGTGTAAAGTGAAAGCTGCAGAAGCTACGTGACACCGTCTGCAATTACCTTTTAAACTCATCATGGTAGAACTCGGACTTGCAGGTGACCATCTCGCCACCCTGGATGTCCTCACGACTTCTGACTCCCCCAAACACGTACAGCTCCATGGCGACTCCGCAGGCCACTGCTCCAAACCTGAAAGGCCACACAGCACAGCCAGCATGAGTCACAGCTCAAGAACCAAGTCCCAGCTCCTCCAGGGCCTGCTGGAACTGCAGCAGCCAGCACTTCACGCGCTTGAGGGCCTTCCTCTCTAGGAAGTGTCAGTCAAATGAAAGGTCACTTTGAAAGAAGAAGAAGAGCTAGGGTACGGGCTTCAGACCAGAAAGGGGGCTAGCACGACCAGGCTCACAGTCACTCACCTCCTCTCTTTCAGTGGACATATCGCGGTCCATTGCTGGGTCCTCGGGTCATAGCATTCCACAGATTCAAACAGTTTTCCATACGATCCTCCACCCATGGCATAGATTTTCTTTTTCATAGCTGCATAGCAGCCAATCTGAAAGAGAATAAATGGCAGGGACAGGCAACATTCATTATTAAAGCTAGATGAATAGATAATTCATCTAGCAAGCAATTTATCACATAAAGAATTTGATTCCTAACAGTAAAACTACAGTGCTTTTCCAATGGACTGGACTTAGAAATGAGAAGAGCAAGGGAACACACATACTGTAAATCCCAGAGAAGGCCTCTGCATCTGATGTGGACTGGGGCAATAGTCCTACTTTCTACAAGCTCTCCAAAGTTCGCGGTCTAGCTCAGTGGTAGAGCACTCGCCTAGTGTGCATGAGGCCCTGGGTTCAACCCTCAATACCGCAAAGGAAAAAAAAAAAAAGAAGCTCCGATCTCTATTCTTTCACCAATAATTTGAAGATCCCAAGATAGAGATTTCATGGAACAAAAAGTCACTTAATTCCTATCCAAAGAGTTCAGCTGGAAGGGCACAGAGTGTGTCCCTGTACCTAAAGATGTAAAATACCTATGGCAACACAGGAAGCTTTGGCTTGATGGATAACTCCCCACCCACAAGAGGACTATAAATAAAGAAGGGCTTTGCGCTAAACATCTCTGTGAGCCACTGGCTTTCACTTTGCAGGAAGCAAAGGTAGTTATTCACCTGTAGACTGACTAATGTTTCTCCCTCGTCCTGAATGGTGAATAAGGACAGGCGGGGAGATCCCGCTGCTCCCTAGGTTAGTGCACGCACATGGCACCCAACAGACCCGCCCACAGCAGCGCGACCCCCTGCCCCTGGGTCCACACTCAGGCACACTCCCTTTCCTATCTGGGCATGCGGCTGTTGACAGAGAAGGCAAACTACCAATAAAGACTGAACTCTACCAATTTTAATTCTGTTAGTACTCCAAGTTGTATTAAAGGCATGTTAAAGAAATAAACATTAACTTTAGTCCAATTCATGAGCAGACTAATTATCACAAGTTGTTGTTCTCACCTTCCTAACCATGGTCAAATCAGGTTGCTTCGTCCAGGTTTTAGAGTAAATGTCATAGCACTCCATGGAAATCAGCTCTTTCTCACCATCCTCCCCTCCGAGAATGTACAGCATGCCATCGATCTCCACAATTCCAAAGTTGTGTCTTGCCTGAAAAGACATCAAGGATCTTGTATGCAAAAGCTGATACTTTGGTATCACTTGGTATTTGATACAAATTAGGGATGTTGTTTTATTGGGGTGTTCCAGCAAAGAAGGGTTGCGTTCAAAACCACTTTGAACACTTCTTCAGTATTTCTGGCTTCACTAGCAGCTCGGCCTTCCAGCACAACAAACAACCCCAAATCAGGCATTTTTAGAACAAGGGAATAAAATGTGGTGAATTCACTGGCACGATCATTACTTTTTAATTCACAATAGCTCACAGCAAGAAAAAGAGTATCACCTTAGATAATAAAGGGTTCCACAGCATTGTTTTTGCACAGCAATGGGCTGTGGGTTTCTGAGTGGAGGAGTGAAAGACAAGGAAGAGCCACAACTGTGCAGACTCTCCATAGAAAGGCAGAGGGGAGGGGTTAGTGTTAGGGTTAGAGTTAGGGTTAGGGAGGGGGGTAAGAATGGAGGAAGGAAAGGACTGTATAGAGGGAAAAGAGGGGTGGGAGGGAAGAGAAAAATAACAGAATGAATCAAACAACATCACCCTATGTAAATTTATGATTACACAAATGGTATGCCTTTACGCCATGTACAAACAGAAACAACATGTATCCCATTTGTTTACAATAAAAAAAAATAATAAAATAAAAAAAAAAAAAAAAAAGAAAGGCAGAGGGGAGGAGCGGGCTACTGAGGTCCTAGGAGTGGCTGAAACCCTGGGGTTGACCATTCATTCACCCAGCCACCGCCTCAGTGCCCCACGTACTGGGTCCTGTTCCAGCACTGGAAGTGAAATGGGGCAGAAGGAATTTCCAGCCATCCAAGAGTCTCCACAAGGACTGGGAAAGCCCGCAGGTGTGAGAAGGTGGCACTTGCGTGACAAGAGGGAGGCGGGGGAAAGCCCCCAAGAAGCAGGGATGCCAGCGAAGGACCGAGGGAGGCGAGAAGCAGGCCAGGCAGCCTCAAGGGAGGTTCAGACAAGGCGAGGCCAACAACACAGAGGCCCAGGGCAAGAGCAGTGAGGCCTGAGCAGGAAGGACAGAGGCAGGGCAAGCAGGCGCGAGCCTGGCGGGGCTGCCTCTCCTCTTCCTAGCCCCTAGAATACCACACCTGCCAAAGTACCAAGGAGAAAGGAACATATCAAAGAAACAGGTGAGGGTACCTCATTCATGGGTGGCAGTGCAGTCCACGTGTTTGCATCTGGGTCGTACTTTTCTCCTGAGCTCAGGGTCTGCTTATTTTCATCTTGGCCCCCGAATACAAACAAAAATCCCTCTGCAAAAACCACAGGAGAGACATAAGACACCTGAAATGCAAGTCTTCATCACATAAAGCTCCACAGGGTGGAGCAGCATCTGGAGACCTTCTTCAGCCAACACCACTTTGTCCTTGGACTCGGGACCTTTGTCACATGTCATTTGCCCCTTGGTGACAGAGCCAAATTTTGAGTCCTTCTGACCACTCTGCTTTACTCACTGGTGTCTGAGGGGACTCCCGCCCCTATGGGGAGAAGGCAGGCGGGCACCATCTCTGTCCCCAGGCAGCTCCAGATCTCCTCAGTTCATCTATCTCTTCCAGCTCCGCCTCTCAAGTAACTTGTGACCCACAGGCCCACACCTGTCCTCAACAGCCCAGGGGCACGCAGAGCCGAGCGCTGGTGTGCACTCTACATCCAAACAGGACTCAAGAGTAACTACTGAACTTATTTTATGTAAAGGTGGATTAGATATTCTGCAAAAAAAATCTACATTGCTGGATAAAACACTGAAAAAATAACCGTAGAAGAAGAGAAGTCAACAAAACAAAAAGGAAAAACTGAAGGAAAAAGCAGACCCTCTAGAGTGGTTACCAGGCATAGAACCGATTTGCTTCTAAGGCATTTCCTGCCAAATAATTTGTACTTTTGTCCTGGGGATGAAAAGACAGAAATCTAAGCCCCAGGCCCACAGAAGATCTGGCTTCTGGCAAGAAATCCTCTTCAAAGTTCTACACTCTCAGGATGCAGGCCAGTCAGAATTAGTGCTCAGATTTACACCTCCTTGCTTGCCTAGGAAACCTCCAGCCGTGAACTCAATTTACACTAATACCAAATCAGTGGTGTTCTTAGGCAACAAGCAGAATCGAATGCAAAACTTCCATAGAAGGAAGTCCTTTGACCTAAGCCTTACACTGTTAGCATTCTAAAATTTTAAGGTGTCAAGTATTCATACAAATAATTATTAATAAAAATATCAGCATTCAAAGATATTCAGACATACCAGAAATTTGGTTTTACAAAAAACAAAAGCAGCAGAAGCAAAAGATGGGAAGCAGTCTTGTATGGATTTCAAATACTGGAGTACTGAAATCCAATATTTGATAAAATGACAATGCTTACCATGCTTCAAAAATAAAAGAACATTTGAAGATAACTCTAGGAAACACGGAACTATAGAAATGACAGCAGCTTTCAGGTAGGTGATCAGTTGTACCAAGAGGACACTCAATATCTCCTTCCCAGCCACTGGCTGCCAGAAACTCATTGAAGTGGAACATGAATGCGAACCCCATGCTTTTTATGAGAAGCATACAGCCACAAAAGTTGCTGCTGACACTATGGGTGAAGAATGGAAGGGTTAGGTGGTTTGAACTCGTGGTGGGAATGACAAACAAGGTTTGCCCATGAAGCACACGTCTTGACCCATGGCCGTGTTCACCTGCTACTGAGTAAGGGGCAGTCGGGTTACGGACCAAGGCAAACTGGAGAGAAAGTCCAAATCGGTTCAAGGTTGTATCATGGATGCCAATGTGAGCGTTTTCAACTTGGTTACTGAAAGAAAAGGAGTGAAGGAGATTCCTGGACTTTCGGATACTACTGTGCTTCGTCAACTGGGACCCAAAAGAACTAGCAGAACACGTAAATTTTTCAAGCTCTCTAAGGAAGGTGATGTCTGCCAATATGCTGTCAAAAACCTCTTACTTGAGGAAGGCAAAAACTCAGGACTGAAGCACCAAAGATTCAGCTTCTCATTACTGCACGTGTCCTGCAACATAAGCACAGGTGTACTGCCCTGAAGAAACGGCGTACTATGAAGAATAAGGAAGAGGCAGCAGAATATGCCAAACCTCTGGCCAAGAGAATGAAAGTCAAAGAAAAACACCAGGGAGAGACTGCCAAGAGACGCGGGCTGTCTTCTCTGAGAGCTTCTGATTCTAGGTCTGAGTCCAGTCAGAAAAAAGAATTTTTAAAGTAACAAATACATAAGATCAGATCTTTTAAAAAAGAAAAAGAGATGATAGCAGATTTCAAAAAGATTGGAAGAGAAATTCTAGAAATCAAACAAAGGATGGGTTAATAGATTCATCAGTGTTAAGGAGAAAATGTGATGCACAAAGACAAATCAAATGCAATCATCAAGAAGGCTACAGGAGAGATGAAAAGATGGAAACTAACAAAAAGAAGACAGGAGGTAGAAGATGGAGTTAAAAGGTTGTGCAGTGTTTAATGTGACTTCCAAGAGCAGAGGGAGAACGGAGAATGGAGGAGAGGTAATGTGTAGATAAAATGGATAAAAATTTTCAAGAACTGATGAAAAGTCAAGCTATGGAGTCAAAAGGGCCAACAATTTCCAAATGTGATACAGTTTTAAGTTAAAACAATATATATAGATAGACACACACACACACACACACACACACACACACACACACCAATGAAATGGCAGAAAAAAGAAAAAAGACAAGGCAAAGAAGAGCAATTCTGGGAAGACAGAGAAGAAAAGATTTTTAGACTAACAACTAACTTAAAAATGAAAGCAGAAATCAGAGAAAGACATCTTCAAATGTGCTGAAAAATATTATCAACCTAAAATTCTATACCCAGCAAAAAAATTCTTTAAGAACAAAGGCAAAATAATGATATTTGCAGAAAATACAGCTGAGAGTTCTCCATTAAAATACCTACTGTCAAGGAAATTCAAAAGGACGAATGTCAGAGAGAAGGAAAATGATTCTAAGTGTAAAGTCTGGTGCATTAGAAGGAAGGAAGAACAAAGTAAACTTTCTATCTGTCCAGTCATCCATCCAAAAACATATATATATTATGTATACATCTATTAATAATCATGTATTTTAATACTGTAAGGCAGTGGAACATAAAAATGAGTAATACCTTGAAGGCAAATAAGCATACTTGACACTCTGATAATTTAGGACACAGGCTGTAATATCTAATGTACAAAGAAATGTAAAAAAGAATATAACTTCCAAACTAGTAGAGAAGAAAAAGTGAGTGATGAACAACAGTCAAAAGCAATTTTTCAAAAAAAGTTAAAAGAAGAAAAATAGAGTAGACTGGGGCAAGAGAAAGGAACTATTCATCATTTTAGCTTCAGTCAATACAACCATATAAACACTCTTTTCACTGTTTAGTGTCTGAAATACCAACCCATCCAGAAAGTCTTCAGAACCCCGTGGTCCAGGAAACTCTGTGATGGGGTGTGTGGGTGCTGCCCACCGTGGGAAGGATCTGAGGGAGCTACTTCTGGGAAAGCAGGAAAACTAGACCCTCATCTGTCCACTGAACTACTCTGTCCAACTCTTTATTGTTGACAATAACTCCTAAAATTTTGAGAGTCATAAAACGATTTCTATAAAATCGTGTAACTATAACCATTTTTATGGCACGGTATGGCATAGCTTTAAATATTTTAAAGGTAAAGTTAGTGGGCAAGCAGAAACAAGTAATAAATCCAGGAGGACGGCCGGTGACCCCTAGAATGATGTGAAGTGGCACCTGCAGGTGAACTCAGGACTGAGGAGAAGAGAAAGGCAGCCAAGCACGGCAGGGCAGCAAGCTCAATCCTTCCTGCCATCTCCTGAAGTAGGAGCTTTGAAGAGTGTGCAACAGTTTTCAGAACTGTAGACATCAAATAAAACACACTTTCTACAGTAAAATAACTTTGAGCCAAGGCTAATTTAAGCAATATATTCTAAAGTCTCATAAGAATTCCTGACAGCATGAACTCTGAAGACGGCCATATACGGCTCAAGGAAATGCTGGGACCACAGATGGCTGCGCAGCTAATCAGGTGGGCTCTTCTCTTGGTGACACCACCTAGCCAGTCCTCCACCACCAGGTGACTGTGTGTGGAGACTTGGAAACAATGAGGACTGACACAGATGCTCCTCTCTCAACCACGGTCTTGAAAGCTGGACCTGCACTGACAATGTCGTCAGGCAGAGTCGATAACCTTACATCTTAAAAGGTTTTTAGGCATTCCACACCACCCTGAAATTAGGTATCAGTGGTCCTGCCTCCAACTAAAACCGACCACAGAATGTTACCTGCTGAGAGAACTCCATGGTTAATTCTTGGCATGCTCAAAGGTGCCAGTTCGATCCAAAGCTGCCTGTTAGGGTCGTAGAGAGGACACATGCATCGCATCGAGGCTGTTGGTTTCCGGGAACTAAGGAAATAAATAATTGATTAGCAGTTAATGTTTTATAACCATTACTAGCTCTTGTGCTCTAAAGAATGTTTAAAACATTAAACCATCAATTGCTATTATGCTTTAGAAACTGAAAAATATTCTGAATTCTTGTTTATGTAGAACTATTTGTCCCTTTAACCTGCCTTTCAATGGCTCTCGCCCAAACTTACACTCTTTCCTCCCCGCCCACGGTCACGATGCACTCGGAGTAACCCCGGGGCTTAAAGTTGGCCAGCATCGCCTCTCCCTGCTGCGGCTGGCTGAGCGGTATGTTGCTGCACTCTTTGACGATTTCTCGTACTAATGGTTCATTCAGCATCTGTTCCCGTAAATAACTAGAGTCCAACCCTGAAACCCAGAGTGCTGACATGACGTCCTTCATGTGGACCTGCAGAGGGAGAGAAGGGGTGGGATTAGCCTGGGAGAGCAGTAGGGTTCCGCCACATATCCTCCAACCTGTCACAGTCTTGCCACTAACAAGCAAGGTGTCAGGGCCAGGGTGGCTTGAATGCATGCTCACCCCTTTCCTTCCTGCTTCCCACAGCCTTGGGAATAAAAGTTAAAAATTTTAAAACCATCGTTCCATGTTTACACTTCAGTATCGGTGCAGTTTCAAGCAGCAGTTTTTTTTTTTTTACATCCACAGGGTACCCTTCCAATAAGTAAATAGAGTAAAAAGGGCTACCATTTGCTTTATAGCAACATATTTGGATGTGCTGGAAGTTAAATCACATTTACAAAGGCATTATATATGATAATATCATGATATGTTAAAGTTAGATTATGTATCAACATTAGTATTCTAAGAAAAATACAGAAAAAACCAAGTTAAAAAAAATTCTGAGTACTCTAGAATCATCCCTGGAGTACTATCACTGTTCAAAAATAGCTAACATGCATAAGATGAATTATAGGCTTCTGCTGCTCTACGCTGAACCAACTACTGCACCCACATCTGTAAGAGAAACACTGTGAACGACTGTTCATTAACTGGTATATTTTGGAGATTTTTCTTGGGTTGTAAGTAATCATGTGAAGGTATACTCTTCTGTACTCTGACTAATAAAAGTCAAGAATCTTTATGGCATCAAGTTCAGATTAACCAAAGGACAAAGAACTTCCTTGTTTCCCTAGCAACCAGTCACCTTAAGCGTTCTCATCCCTTGGAGGCAAGAAGAGGTTCCAGCAGAAGCTGGAGAAAAGTAGTCTCTCCTGTGGTGGTCTCTGTGAGCAGGACAAGCAGAGACTTTTCTACCTTCCTCCTAATTTATCTAGCATGGGAAAAAAGAACACTCTGTGTCCTAATTAAAACTAACAAAAGACTACACGTTTTTCAATATACACACTCATAGGTTTAAAGCATTTAAAAAATTGTAAGATAATCCTTAAAACTTAGGTCAACAGTTTCCAAGAACAATTAACAGTGCAATTGTACACTTTTGAAATCCATTCTCTAAAATTGACCTAATACATTTCTTATTTTATTAAAACGAGTAATTGGAGCTAGTTTTTTATTTATAAAGAGCAGACTGGAAATGAGGTCCTGTGCTTTTGTTCCCTCCCCCATGTGTTCCCAGTTTGGATCTAAACACTGATACTCTCTAGGACCCTCTTTCCCAAGTTGTCGCTCCCAGAACCTTCCCTGTGTGTGGAACCGCAGGGTTCCATGAACTCCAGAGCCTGCCTGCTTTCTCCCCACGTGATGCCAATCACTCCAGGGAGAGCCCCACTGAGCTACTTGAGGCACATCCACGGCCCTGCTGGACTCCACGTGCCTGCTGATGGCACCTGGTGGGGCACGTAAGCCCAGAAACACAGCAGGCAAGAGGGATGCAGAGGGCACAGGGGAGATGCGGTAGCTCTGCAAGTTCCAGCTTAGGCTCCGAGTGCACTTTGCCTTTAAAAGCAACATAGGACAGGTGTTACGTTTCCTCCCAGGTCCACTTCTCGCTGAAACAGACTGGTCTGAAAGACCGACCACTTTAATAAGAGATGGAAGGTGTTTTACAGATACCTTTTAGGTCACAACTTGGTAAGTCTTTCAAGTTGAAAAAGAAAGACAAAACAACTACAATTTGGATTAAAAGCACATCAAAAGGCAACCTGAGACCATGCTCTTAATGACAGGTACCTTTCTTATTTCTGTGTCATGCGCTATCCACCGAATCACTGCTTCAAACACGTATCTTTCATTGCCCACGTTCAACTTCTCAAGAGAAATCACTTCTTTGAGCTTCTGAGGACTCAGTTCCAGGAACTCTTCTGTGCTGCTGACGTCCCGGAAGTGAGTCTCCAGGTACTCAGTAGCGAGGTAATGGACATGGTGCAGGCAGTAGTGCAGGGCGAAGTCACGGATGCCGATGCAGTTCTCGGCAGCGATGCAGCCTTCTAGGAACTCACAGCACAGGGTCTTCAGGTCCGTCAGCAGCAGCAAGTCTGCTGCCTGCACAACGTCCTGGATTGTGTCTTCGTTTAGTCTGATCTGTAAGAGGATCACAGCACTTGATATCCAAATGTAGGTATTTAAAACCCAACCACTGAGCTATGAGCTAAAGCACGTGAAGTTTCACTTCTGTGGGCCAAAAATGTGTGGATATTTGTGATGTCATACACCTCAACCAAGAGTTCACCTGTGTACCAACATCAGCAGATGTGTGCGTGTTTCCACCTCCTGTCATCCCCTGCTGTGCCTGGGTGAACTCCCCAACCCTGCCAAGGTGAAGACTGTCTCACTCCTGTAGCCCAGAGGAAGCTTTGGAGTGGAATGCTTAGGACACGGCATTCCGCCTCCTGTGGGGAACAGAGGTGCTTTCTTTAAATCCCAGCACCAGAGAGGCTGAAGTCCTTGCCTCTGACTGCATTGAGTTTTCTTTTCTGCCAAGTCGTGTACCCAGCTGAATGCAAACCCTGGAGGAGACTTTCTACCACCTTGGCAGCCCCATTCTGAATACCAAAATACCACAGGAAGCAACTGAAGCAATCCGGCCTTAAAACTACCTTTTAGAATAAATTCCTAGTGTAAGGGTTTTCTTCCCTCATTATTAATGTTTACTTTTCCTTTGTTTTACTCAATTTCCTAATTGATGCTTCTTTCTCTATGCACATCAGTTTCTTCATGAACAAAGCAGTGTAGAGATATGGGCCACTAAAATACTGCCACAATCACAAGTGAATTCCCCAAGCGTGGGTGCTTCCCTCTGTTCAGAAATATAAAGGAAAGAATTCAGAGAGTACAGTAAGAAACACTTTCACCTTGTTCTACACTTTTTAGACCACAAACAAAATGTATGATTGCAAATTGCTTTAGAAACTGAGCACAAAACTGCAGCAAGCAGTGCACTGAGCAGGCCATAGGTAAGAGAAATGTCCCCTTTACATAACATCTCAAGTTCACCTACAAGACAGCAGAGAGCTATTCAAATACAGGCATGTGAAAAAAACACTACGTGACATCTCAATAAAACTAAACTGCCAATTCAGGAGTTTGTTATAATTTATACTGCAACCATGGCTTTACATTTAAAATGGGAACAAACCACAGAAATCAGTCTGCAAATACAGTCTCAAGTTTGGGATCCAACCCTAAGCATGCACGCTCTCCCTGGCCTGTGGTGTGTGACACTGACTCTAAAGCCACTGGGGGGCTGGCCACAGGCCTTCTCTGTAGTGCTACGGTCTCTTGGGATTTTAGGGGCTGACCCCAAGTTACTTTGTCTGTTCACACTCATACACGCCTGCGGCCTATGTTTGTAAAAAGAGGAGGAGGGAATGACATGGAACCACACCACACACCTTCAGGATGAGAGTCCTGAGTGCGGCTCTGGAGAGGGCGAATGTGCTTAGAAAAAGCAGCAATCCGCTTCCTTACAGAGAGGAAGAGTGCAACAGCAGCAGCGGCAGAGGAGCCAGGGAGAGAGGGCAGACCTCAGAGAGGAAGACCGCAAAATGCCCTCTCCCGTCAGTGTGAGCACCCTGACTTCCTGCTGAGACCAGCCCCGACTCACCCCCAAGCTAGACTTGAAATCACACTGTGGGGCTGGATGGGAAGAGAGCAAAGGAAAAGCAAGACGTCTAGTCACCGGTCATTTCTTCCCTGGGCATCACTAAACCCCCAGAGGGCAATCAGGGAGTAAGGCTGCGTGAGGCAGGGATGGGGTGCTGCTGAGGCCCCGGGGCCAGGGATCACCACTGTAAGGGTGTCTGTCATTTGTGTCAACCTTCTGTCTTGGGAATGGCCTGTAAGGAGCTATTCACTTCTACGAAAAGAGCCTACTGTCCGAGGAAGCTCCTATCCCTGCTGTGGGGACAGAACCCATTCCCTGACAGCGTGGGCAGGAGCAAGACTGGATTCAAGACACAGAAACAAGACATTGAGGGCAGCAGCGAGGACCCACGGGGTCCCCCACATCTCCTGCAGTGTGGGCTCCATGTGGCAAACACAGACTTGGGCTGGGTCCATGGTTGGTTGCTGGTTCAGGAGCAGGTGGCAAAGGAGACCAGCCTGGGGCACCCCCACAAGGAGATACCACTCAAAGCCCACATCAAAGGAAGACAAAGACAGGGTCACTGGGCCACGGTGAGCTCAAGAAGCCTCTGGGCCTCCTCCCCTGTGTCCCATCATACCTGCCCACTGAAGATGTAATCCAGGATCTCCCTCATAACCATCACCGATATCCCTTCGAGTTCAATCTTGTAAGTGGATCCATCATCTTTTGGAGGATTATAGTTTAACTTTGTCCTAAAAAAAGGAGAAAAATGTAAAATTTATACGATAAAAACAAATAACTATAAATATTTATGCATTAAATATTCTATAAAGTATATGATACATATTGGCTTTGCACCTCTACTCAGAAAATTTAGTTTATTAACTTTAAGTCAATATATTTTTACAATGTTCAACTATAAAACATTGGTACCAATGTTCAAGATGCTGCTTCTTGGGCTGGGGATATAGCTCAGTTGGTAGAGTGCTTGCCTTGCAAGCACAAGGCCCTGGGTTCAATCCCTAGCACCGCAAAAAAAAAAAAAAAAAAAAAAGATGCTGCTTCTTTTTAAAAAAAAAAAAAAAAAGGCAAAACAGACAACCAAAGAATTAAGAAGATTCATGTGATCATGAATCTATTTCATTTGGAAATTCAAGTCCCTCTAGGCTTATTATTTGTGCATTTATTTATCCAATTAATTATTTTCAACAATGTTACAAGGATCCCACAAGCCCACTACCCAAAGCAAAAGCTTAGTGTTGACAATAATCTGCTTTAACCAAATGGTCCTTCCCAAATTACCCATTAATCTGCTTCTATCATCTGAAGTAACTTTTAATCCAAATCCTGTGCTGAATTTCTTGCTTCATTTGTTCATTCACAAGAAATGTGTTTTTAAATTATTCTTTGTAGTTGTTGTTGTTTTGGTGCGAGAATTGAACCCAGGGCCTCGTACATGCGAGGCAAGCACTCTAAAATCTGAGTTATATCCCCAGCCCCAAGTTATTCTAATTTTATATTTTAAGCATATCCCCTGATTCTGCTGTGTCACATTCCACTTTCCTACGGAGGGTCTCTGAGGATGTTACCAGGTTCTTAATGGTGTGAACATGTGTTGCTGTAACTATTATATACACATCTCCTTTTGTACTCTGTAAAAGAACTTCCCTTGGATGCACCGGGGAATGGAATTGGGTTGCATTTTCCTCCAAAGCAGAAGATGATGATAAACACTCTCCACAGCTAGAGCAGCCGACAGCCTCATCTCCACTGTGGATCCACACACTCTTCGATGCCTGAACCATCACTCTCAGGTTGGCCCCCAAATGTGACTGTGGCATCTCACTGGGACTGCCAATCTACACTTCAGGTGCTGAATGTCACTGTGTGTGTTTGTGGCACATGTTTCCTCTTCTGTGAATCTTTCTGTCTCTCTTTTTGAGGCCCTGGGGGTGGAATGTAGGGTCTCATGCATACTAGACAAGCACTTGACCCCTGAGCGACATCTGCAGCCATCCTTCTCATATCAAAAGTTCTTTATAGGGCTGGGGAGATAACTCAGTCGGTAGAGTACTTGCCTTGCAAGCACAAGGCCCTGGGTTTGATCCCCAGCACCTTAAAAAAAAAAAAAAAAAAAAAAAAGTTCTTTATATATTCTTGAAACTTTTTTTTTTTTTTTTGGTTCTGTAGATTGAACCTAAGGGCCCTTTACCACTGAGCCACATCCCCTGTCCATTTTATTTATTTTTTTAAATTTTGAGACAAGGTCTCACTAAGTTGCTTAGAGCCTTGCTAAGTTGCTGAGGCTGGCCTCAAACTAAAAGTCTTCCTGCCTCAGCCTCCAGAGTCATTGGAATTACACTACCTAGCCCAACTATAGTCTTGATATTCATCCTTTGATAGACTTTAGCTTTTGTAAAGGTGATGGACAATTTGAAGAACAATCTTTTAAAGTCAACACTTTCAAGTCTTGTTTAAGAGTTTACCCAAGGTCTAAAAGATATTCCCTATATTCTTTATTAAGACTCTTTATGGTTTTTAAAATACATATTTAAGTGAAAACTTTAAAGTAACTTTGAAACATAATATTGACAGGAATTACAACTATGTTAAATCTCAGCAATGGCACATGTTAACTGCTATCAAGTAACTATGCTTTCTAAAGAGAAGTAAAACATCTCACAGCAACTGCTAACGTGGAGAACATCTGGAAACCAGTATTTAAACTCACCCTTGCATTCAGAACTCTTCAACAAAGTCAATCAAGAATTAGACTTCTGGTAAAAAGAATACAAAGAGAGCAGGAAACCATATTAACAAAACTTCCTAAACTAGAAACAGACAAGAGCATCTGACGTGAAACACCTAGGATGCATATCTCAGTTTGGCAGTGTGCAAAGACCACACACAGAATGGACCCACAGACCAGCAGGCTTAGGAACCCTCAGACCAGGGAGCCATGGGACAGAGGGGAGGAGGACCAAAGTTTCCAGAATAGCTGAATGCCCAGATCGTCCCTCCTTGTATCTTCTCAGCTCCCTGTGCAGAGTTTAGTAAGGCTCCCTCCAGCTGTGGTGGAAGAAAAGACCCTCTGAGGGTCTCCTGAGAGGGGCACCAGGCACATGTGCAGGAAGGCGTGTTGCACCAAACAGAGCTGAGAGAACTAGTCACCTGCTGAACCACCAGCCCTCACCAACTCAGCTCCTAAAATGCTGACAGCAAAACCAGGATCCTAAGCGAGAAAGCCCAAGACTCTCCTGGAGGATTCCATCAATCTAAGAGTACAGACCTGACCGTACTGACGTTGATCTGTCCCAGGAAAACAGGCCAGTGTGATCATGAAACAGTGAAAGCCGTGGTCAGCAAGCATGGCCTGTGGGCTCCAGGCTTTTCCAGGTTACAACACAAGTGGGAAATGGAATTTACTCCAGGTAAACAGGCCCCGAGCCCAGACGGGCTCAGACTCTCCAGGTGCTGCCCCAGCTATTGGAAGACTGATGCTATCTATCTTCACACACCTGCAATACCTTATTTTCTGCACACTAGTTAAGAAATTGAGAGCCCTGTTCTTAAAATTGAGTACAAAGGATTCACCAGACATGTAAAAAAAGACAACAGGCAAACCAAAATCAACAGAAAAAACCGAAGATCGTGCCAAATTGAAAAGTTCAAGGAAAAAATAAAACCTCTCATTAATATTCCCAGACAGAAAAGAGAGGATAGTGCACTCATAAAATAAGAACAGGATGCTCTAGAAAGAAATAATCGAAGAAAAACAAAAATATTTTAATGATCGCAAAACAAATTTTTTTGATTGATTTGAATCTAGGGGCACTGAACCTCTGAGCCACATCCCCAGCCCTTTTTATTATTTTGAGATAAGGTCTCACTAAGTGGCTTAGGGTCTTGAATTTGCGATTCTCCTGCCTCAGCCTCCTGAGTTGCTAGGATTACAGGCGTGTGCCATTGTGCCCAGTACAGAACAATTTTTTTCTGAATAAAAAGTCAAAATGAAAAGTTGAGAAATCTCCTAGAAAAGAAAGAAAAAGACAAAGGCAGAAACAGAAAAGTTAAGAAAACTATAATATCTATCAGTACAAGAAGGTTGGACATCTAAAAACAGAAACATCCCACAGCAAAAAGAATACCAAGGAAGCGCTCAGGACATGGATGAAACAGAGTCACTCCAGGTCTGCTCAGTCTACTTCAGAATAGTGAAAAGGAGGAGAAAGTCCTTACAGCTCTCAGAGAGAAAACAAGTTGCAAGAGAGGAAGGGCAGTCAGAAGGGCTTCATGCCTATAAATGGAAGTAGACAATGTGAGATGACCTCAAAATTCTGGAAGAAAATTATTTCCAACCCTGATTTTTTCTTGTTGTGTTGCAGTGCTGGTGATTGAACTCAGGGCCTCACACATGCTGGGCAAACGCTCTACTACTGAGCCACATTCACACCTCGACGTAGACTTTCATAACTGACCAAACTATCAATCAAATATCAAAATAGAACAAAGACACTTTACACACACAAGATCACAAAACGATTTACCTCCCATGCCTTTCTCAGGAATTCCAAATTTCTGTTGGAAAATGTGCTTCAACCAAGTCAAGAAAGTGGAGGTCTGTGGACACTAAGAAGACATGATCTAGCAAAGCAAAGTCAAGGGAGTGCAGGGTGGTAGTAGAGGATGGTCCCAGGACAACAGTGTGGACCAGCAAGGGAGCCACTCCTTTTGGTGTGAGTAGGAGGCACTTGCCAGTCTTTAGGAAGATGTGATTCATGGTGTATCTGAAGGTGTGAAGATGGTATTAGACAACTTTGCTTTCTCTACACTCCTGTGTCAGAGCTTCTACTGAACTCCAGGTTTTATTCAATAGGCACTTCTTGCAGCACATTAACGTTTATCTATATACCTGATGCTTTTACTAATAATGACAAAAAAAAAATTCAGTCAATTCTTAGTGAAAAGAGAAAACAGAAAGTGGTAAGAATAACACCCAAATCGCTAACACTTGGCTTTACATGCGCTGTATCATCTTGCTGACAGCAGACATGTCTTCCTAGTGAGTGTCACTTAGGATCTCACCATTTGTACTTGTTGCTGTGCTTCTTGGCTCTCAACTCACCCTTTCTGCTAGCTTGGTGAAAATGTGTCTGGGCATTTAAATCATTTTCCTTTGTCAACTGGCACAGGTTAAGCTTTTAGGAGGGAATGGGAAACACCACAGGAGGAGAGGGTTTGCTTCCTGGTTCTGGCTCCCTCCATGTGGGCTTCTCTCCCAGTTCCAGGCTCTGGCAGCATGCGGCAGTACCCCGGAACCTCCTTCAGACGTCTCCCCTTGAAGCTTTCCCACTTACCCTAGAGGACAGAATTCCAGCAAGTTCTACCAGTGTGGCTTTTCTGCCAATCCATGAGCCATGGGTATGTCTTGTCTAGGCTGTTCAGCCCTGAGAGTGGTAGCTGCCCTCTCTGTTATTCCTATGCTTGTAGAGTTTTCTTTACTTCTTACTAGCCAGCCCTCCATGACGCCACTTTCCTGTTATGATGATTCTTCCCCCCCCAAAAAAATTGTAGAGTACAATTTACAGAATCATGGTTGTGGGCAACAGCAAAACCAGAGTCCCATGATTTGGATCAGAAGACAGAGGCTTATGAAGTGGTCAGGACAAAAGTGACTTCACTGAAGTCCAGATATAACTGGTTTATCTCAAGCTGGTATCAGTCAGGTACATTCTTGGGGCCAGGGTCTGATCACAAAGCTCTACATTCTACTTTAATGGTTTTGTCTATTTACAGTGTGCTGGAAAACTAAGCAGAGGAAACCAACTAGGGTTACTCAGGGGTTAAAATCACAGTAGTTACAACTCAAGATGGCTGCAATCATGGCAAGTTGAATCCATACAGTCTTCAGGATATCCAGGTTTAATTTCTTGGCAAGATTACTTTGCAGATAGTGTATGTACTTCTATCAGGAGGAACACAGCAACTGATTGACTTCGTTCTACTAATTAGCAGCTGGTACAGAGGGTGTGTCATTAATCTCAGTGACTCAGGAGGTTGAGGCAGGAGAATCCCAGGTAGCAGGCCAGTTTCAGCATCTTAGTGAGAGACCCTAACCTTTCAAAGCCTGCCAGGGCCTCCACTAAGAATTTTGGGAGGGAAATCTGCATCATTAGGGGGTATGCAGCACAACACCCTGTCCATAAGCAAATCGGGAGACCAATATCTATAATGATTCTTATACTGAACTTCAAATTACTGTGCGGTTTCTCTCTCCTGACAAGGCCCAGACTAATACAGCATTAGTCTATTTAAAAGGTATTCTGGTAGGGGAGTTTCAACACAGAATTTGCATTTTTCTTGCTTAGTGTACTTCAGTTCAATGAAAGTGGTCGTACCTGCATGTGCAATGCAGACAGCAACGGCACGAGGGGAACTAGGCCACCAGGATACCTGTCATTGTTTCCCTTTCTATTTTTGACTCATGTGACCAGATTTTTAAAAAAGATGACTACACGGTCATGTTCTTACAATGAGAGGTGCACCCTTTAAAGAGTGCCGTTTTCACTGAATAGGTTATAGAATACAGACGATGATAAAGGGGACAAAGGAAGACCAGTCTAAACGTGAGCACTGACACTTTCAGGTTTTCATGACTGCGATGATTTCCAAAGCCCATGAGAAAATGAGTTGTACGAAGTCTCTCCACATTTGAAGGTTAAGTGAGAAAACTGCAGTTGAAACCTGCCTGCCTCAAACCCTCCTACCATCCTACCCCACCTGGCCTCCCCGTGCCACCTGGGCAGACCCAATTCCACCTGCCCTGAAAGACCAGGTCCCATGCTCCATAACGAGACACGGTTCCTAGATTACTCCGTCCTCCTGGCAGGTACAAACCACCTCCCTGCTGGAGACGCCCCCACGCTGCATCTACCTCTACACAGTGGCCTCACCAGGGGGGCAGTGCAGTGTTCTGTGCCACCTCCTTTACTGAACTCCAAGGTCCTCGAGGCTGTAGTGCAGCCCAGCAGCTGACAAAAAACAGATGACACTTGACAATTATTTATAAAATAAGTTTTTGAACTCTAAGGTGTTGTCACATGGAAGAGTTTCCCTGACCTCAGATATAATGAAGCTGAACAGGAACCAATATGGAGGCAGCACTTCCTAATAATTTAATCTGTCTAGTGCTGAAAGGGCCAGGCCCAGTGTTTCCTACACTCTAACTCACTGGGGACAAAGTTCCCTGATTCAGAAGGTTGGTGGAGGGGCCTGAGCATCCGCATCTGTGAAAGCTCTCCATGGATGGGGATAGAAGCCTCTGGTCTCCAGACCACTCTCTGGGCAACCAGGGGTTAACTGGTGCTTCTCAACTGATTCATGGTATATTTTTGTATTTCCAATCCATTCCAGATGGATATTGTATAAAATATAATAAAAAATTAACTACCATGAAAATGAAATAGAAAAGGCATAAAAAATACAGGCCCTGATAGTTTTTATCATTAGATTCAACAAATTACTCTGGCAAATCACTTGCCCACAGGGTTGCTGAACTCTCATGCTCTCATGCACAGGTGACACACAGTTCACAGGCCTTGTTGGCAGCCTCGGGCTGGAGAGCTTCGGTCTGACATGAGCCGTGAAAGTGACTGGCTTCTAGCACCTGCCCATCTCAGGCGAGTCCCGCAAACCTGTCGTGCGCCAGCCTGGCTTCAGAGCTTCTGCCGCTGCACTGCAAGGCCCAGGAACTTGTCCCAGACACCTCTGCTTTTTTCCCCTCTGACTCCCCAGGTTAAATCTCTGTATGCCTTTAGTTCCTGTTTCATTCTATTTGACATTTCTTTCCTTCAATATACCCCAAGTTTTTGAATTCCCAATAATTAGTTGTCCCCTTCAATCTCTGGTCCAGTTTCCCCTTAGCTTTTCCTTTTTTATGTAGAATTTTCTCACCTTGCACCTATCCTTGTCACATGTAACTGAGAATTCAAAGAAGCATACTGAAAGAACAACAAAAGCTAAGCTACAGGGTTAATAACTGATTGCTTGTTTCTAAAAGTTAGCTTATAAATTATACATCAACTGTTCTTTTCTGCTCTCCATCCCCACTCCAGGAAGCTACACGGTCATATATAAAATTTGCCCAAAGTCACAATATCCTTGGTTTTCATTTTATTTATTTTGTATCTTTCCACATTTTTATTGGTGCATTACAGTCACATACATAATGGTGGGATTTGTTGTTACATATTCATTAATGCACGGAGTGTAACAGTACACTTTGGCCAATATCACTCCCCAGGATTTCCCCATCCCTCCTTATTATTATTATGTGATGTCAACTTACAAATTCATAGAAAATGCAGCAGCCAAGTGATCTCTCTTCCATCCAACTGGACCATGGAAACCAGTCAGACAGAGCTATGTGGTGTCCCTGAGACGTGGTTTCCCAAGTCCTCTAGGGGTAAGTCTGGCCAAATCAACCTCAACCAGGCATAGGAATCACAACAATTGCAATCAGAGTTCAAGTTTATTTTTCATCTAATCACCTATTCTTTGACCAAGCATTTAAAATTTTTGTTTTATTAAAGTTGAGCAAAGAGGAAAACATCAAATTTGCTTTTTCTTAACAACACTGAAAAATAAAAGGTGTGGTAAGAAAAAAGTTGTTAGTAAGTAGCTAATAAAGTTGGGCTGGATGCAGTTGTGCACATCTATAATCCTTGATTTGGGAAGCTGAGGCAGGAGGATCACAAGTTCAAGGCCAGCCTCAGGAACTGAGCCACAGCCTGTTTCAAAATTTTAAAAAATAAATAAAAAGGCCCAGAGATGTACGTAGCTCAGTGGTCGAGCGGTCCTGGGTTCAACCCGCTGGGCTGCAAAACTACGACGAAAAGTCGGTGTTTGTTTTTGGTGCTGGGATTCAATCAGGGCCTCTCTTGTGCTAAGTGCACACTCTACCACTGCGCTACACTCACAGCCAGGAAGCTGGTATTATCCAAAGCTTTGTATCCATGAAAGGGGTCTAGAACTTATAAATAATTGTAGCAGAGACAAAGGAATCTGATGGGTACACGGAATCTCTTCTTATGGGCTTTGAAACTGCTGAGGAAATTAGATGTCTACAAGTGACAAAGGCAATTCAGGTAATCAGGCCCAGTTTCTTCTCTTTCAAACCACTCTGGACTCAATGCAGGGGATTTGACGTGACAGCAAGAGAGACTAAGCCTAAGTGACCTCTTCTGTGACGCAAAAGCCTGCCTCCAACAGAAGGAAGAACACTACACAGAACACAGGAGAATGTGATGTTCAAGAGGTTAAGACTCAGAGAAATCTGGGGTGATTCATGGGCATTACTCATGGTTTAATGATTCATGTCACCTGGAATTGTGTAGCCACCACAACCAGGCTGATATATGAGGAGACGCCTGGCCAGCCCTCTTATGCCAAACTAGTAATTCATGCTCCTTGGGGGAACTGGTTTTATAGATGATCCCCCACTCTTCTTTTTGACTTCACAACCTTTCAAAAACCACCAAAGATAGATCTTTAGGGTAGAGGATTTTCAGGGCAGTGAAGCCTCTCAACGTGATACAGGAGTGGTGGATGCGTGTCTTTACACATCTCTCCAAACCTACAGAATGCACAACAGTGCGAAGACACCCTAATGTAAACTAGGTATCAGTGCAGCTTCAACAGTGACAAATGTGCCACTCTGGTGGGGGTTGGTCATAATGGGGGAGGCTATGCATGTGTGGGGTCAGGTATAGGGGATGCCTTCCTCTCAATTACTGTTATTTTTATAGTGCTAGGGATCTAACCCAGGGCCTCATGCATACCAAACAGCTCTCTACCACTAAGCCACACCCCCTGCCTGCCTTCCTCTCAATTCTGCTGGGAACCCAAAACTGCTCTAAAAAATAAAGTCTAATAATAATAATAATGATAACAATAAAGTCTATTTTTAAGGGGTGTTTTAGGCCCTATTCAAGTTCACTCAATCTACAATTGTGCTTCCATCAACAGATGGCATCCTCTCAGGCAGGCCTCCAGTGGCACATCTGAGGGTGGGAACAGGAACTAGTCTGTCACGGTCCTGCCACCCAGGAGTCCCAACACAGGAGGAGAGCATTCATAGGCAACTGAGACGTGACTGGAGGTGTCAAGAAAAGCCCAAGGAAGTCCCCGGCAAGTGGTGGACATGAGTAGGGTCCAGAGACCCGTGGTAAGCTCCCCTCTCAGCATGGCGAGCTGCAGGTCCTCAGGGCGCCTCCTGTGGCAGGCAGGTCAAGTGAGTACTGAAGGCAGGAAGCACCGCTGCCTGTTGGGGCGCTGCCCTCAGCCTCCCTGGTGCCCTGGAAGCGAGAGGGTGGAGGAGGAGGTGCCTGCCAGTGGAGGTTCAGAGTGCTGTCTTTGCCTTCACGGTCTCCTGATTTCCTCCATGCATACTCTCCTTTACCTGGAGAGGTTATGGTCTTTATTCACCATCAAAATTTTTTTCCCTCACGTAGATCCTGGAACCACTTAAATGGATTTTAAGAGCAGTTCCCCAATCCCACTTCCCAGAACCTTCTAGAGAGCCTTTATAGACAAGCAGATTCTTGGGTCCCATCCCAGGCCAGCGAGGTCAGGTCCACGGCTGTGTATGTGTGATAAGCTTGTGGCTTATCCTGACATGCTCCTTGCCTGGCATGACCCCCACCCCTCCCACACTCTCATGTCCTAAGTGTTGCTCCAATGGTGCCCTCAGAGCAGCTGGGCACCCACATCTAAGGTAGCAATCCCTTTGCCCTCTGCTGCTTTATGCTGCTTCACAGAATTCATAACAACACCCTCTAATAACTGTACTTGTTTAATGTCAACATCACAAAAACAGGCTGCTGCTGTATCTCTATACCTAATAAAATGCCTGGTATTTGATATATGTGTTGGCTTGATAATGAACACAGTGCTAGGTGAGGAAACAATGGATTCAGAGATGTGATGTCAGAGACTGTTGTATGGGGTCCTGAAATGAAATGACCACACGTGTCAGAAACAGTTCACTGATCAGCGGAGTGAGCTCTTAACACACCTCCTAGCTTGCGCTTTCCCTGCACACAGCCCAGGGTGTGCTGCCCAGTTAGCAGTGCAAGCATTTAGAACCCACACCCTCCAAGCAGCCCACAATGCAGGCATCTGTCCTCAGGCTAAGGCCCCTGTGGGAACCTCACTCCAAGGTTGGATGTAGGAGGAAGCCTTCCAGTCCTGAGAAAGCCCAGCTGCAGTCCCTCTCATGTGCTCTACGGCTCCCCACTCGCTAGCACTGCCTGGGAAAACCCAGACTCACAATGCAATGGACAGACACAGGGCCTAAGAAAGGTCTCAGGAAACCAAAGGTTTAGTGTCCAGGTGGCATCCTGCCAACCAACAGCAAGGCAAAGCTGAAGCAGATCCCCTGGACCAGAGGATCAGAAACAGCCTCTTGTCCCCTAACTATGCAACACAGGAGGAGGCACAAGAATGCTGGGCATTTTCCTCCTGACAGCACATCTCCATTCTGAAGATGAAATTTAGCATTGTGTATCTGGCTCTGCTCTGAGTTGGCTGTCAATTACCTTGGCATATAGAAGAAACACAAAAAGCAATTGTGTGTCTGAGAGCCATGTGATTTGAATGAAGAAGAAATCTATCTTAAGGAAGAACATGTTTTCTTTTTCTTTTTTTTAAAAATATTTTTAGTTGTAGATGGACACGATGCCTTTATTTTGTTTATTTATTTTTCTGTGGTGCTGAGAATCGAACCTGGGGCCTCGCACATGATAGGCAAGTGCTCTATCACTAAGCCACAGCCACAGCCCCAGAACATGTTTTCTGAAAAGAACATGGAAAGAGAATTATAACTTCACAGGAGGACAGCTCAAGGAAACTTGTGCAGAGTACACATGTCTGGGGACAGGAAGCAGGTTTGGCAGTGTGCAGAGACCACAGGGAAGCAGGTCTGCACAATTGCAAGTGACAGTGACACTAGGCAGAAGCACAGCTATTCCCCCAGAGAAAGATATAAAGTGTCACTAACCAATGCAAACTGTGTGGGAGGGTGGACACACAGCTTTGTTTTGTACAACGAGCCCCTTCAAGGCACCAGGCACAATATCAGGAATGAATTTAGACCTGATCTCAACTGGATCAACCCTTCATGAACTGACAAATGATCACTTCTAACCACAAACTTATTGCCAACAAAATGAAGTGCTACAAATCATTACATCAGGGGTTTGGGTGTTAATCCACTCAATGACGCCTCTAGCATTATGTTCCATAAATCCCTCAGCCTACTCAGGGTTATTCCTCCCCAGGTGTCCACATCTTAGTAAATGGGACTCTTTTCCTCTCAGCTGTTTAAGTCTAAAATTTTAGAGAGCAACTAATAAGGACTGGAGGAAAGACTGAGTTACAAAATCCTAGCGGATATTAAAACTTTGTGAGACAAAGTTGAGGAGGAATGACCTGGTCAAGTGATCTCAAAGGCACTTTCCACAAATCCCCTGTTGGTTAGAAAGAAGAAACAGTGTGCTAGCCAGTGGACTGCAGTATCACCACTGTCAGGACACCACGGACGTTATGGGCCCCCGGATCCGATGCACCAAGGAGGTCCCAATTGCACTTATGGGTATGCGTTCTTGTCGACAATGCACAACCTCAACCTCCCCGTAAAAAATTAGCAGATTCAAATTCAGGGATGGTCTATAAAACAACTCATTAAGAAGTGTCAAAGTGGTAGAAGAAAGAATAATAGATTAAACGAAGGAGCCAGGGGTGGGGAAAAGCAGAGGGAAGGGTAGTACTAGGGACCAAAATGGAGAAGCCTATTACATGCATTTACGAATATATCAAAATGAACCCCACTATTATGTATAACTATAATAACACTAAAATAGCACAAATATACTTGTTTTAAAATTTAAAAAAATATAAAAAGTGTCAGAGTCATGAAAGATCAGGAAACACCAAGGAGCCTCCAGGGATTGGTGAGGCCAAGGAGTTGTGACAAGGAAGTCCCCACAAACACTGGAGCGGACACTATGATGAAGACAGGAGGGGCAAAAGCCAGCTCTCTGGGGACAGTGGTCACAGGAGACCGCCCAGAGGGAGCACCTAAAACAGGCTCTGCAGGGGTTTTCTAGGCATTTGAGGGAGAGGAAGCACATCAAGAAGGTGGACAGCACAGAAGCAGCAGGTGTTCAGGAACAGAGGATGCAGGTCAGAGGTGCAGGAGAGTGGGCGACTGTAGGCAGGCAGAGGATGGGGCAGAGGACAGCTCCCCAGGGACCTGTGTGCCTTGCAAAGGAGTCTGGGCTTCACCTTGAGAAACGGAACTGCCCCTGACGGTATGGTTTTCTTTTCAACTGCTCTGAAGTAATTTTAGACTTAAAACAACTGCACAGTTGCTCTAGTCCCTTCATTCAGCAATTATCAAAATGAAGAAAAGAATACTGGAGCACTATTTTCAGTTAAATTACAGAATTTATTCAAATAGCACAGTCCCCCGGCCCCATGTCTTTGCTCTGTTCTGGATATAAACTAGGGTCCTGAACTTCGTTTGCTTCCTGTTTCTGATCTGTGAAAGCTCTTCGGCCCTCCCTGTCTTTCATGAACTCAACAGTCTGCTGAGCACTGAGGGGTTATTCTTACAACATCCCTTCACTTGGGTTTGGCAAGCTTCTCATGGTCACTGAGGATAGTCATTTGTACAGGAAGGTCACAGAAATAATGCTGTGCCCTGAACATGCCTCACTGCTGGTGACATAACCTGGTCTCTTGGTTAAGATGGTTTTATTATGTTTCTCCGTGATATTATTTCTCCCTTTCTTATTAATAAATATATCAGAGGAGACCATTTTGAGGATGTATAAATATCACTTTCATCTTGAACTCACCCACTGATCTTAGCATTCACTGGTGGATCTGTCTGCAATGATTGTCACCGTGCTGTTTTTGATGATGATCTTGTCTTCCTGTCCCCACCACCCTGTTTTTTAAAATAGGCTCTCACTCTGTGCAGACAGTCAAACCAGCATGCATCCTGCCTCAGTCTCCCATGTAGCACAGCCTAGCTTCAATGATGGTTTCCTATTCTGGTTCCTTCTACAAATATTCACTGAGATTCTTGTGTGAGAAAGGTCTGTTTCCTCTCTTCCAGTTATTAATTTATTCATACATCCACTCATTTATTCATCCACAGACACAAGGATGTTTACTTTATTCTATGGCTATACTCCAGTATCACTGTTATTTATCTCTTTTGCTCAGATTGCTGTAGCTTTCCTTGGAGTTCTTTCAGGCTGGATCTTGGGTCCTTTCAAAAGTCTCTGTCTTCTTTTGTGCCCCTCCTTACTTTCAGGCACAAGATGCTCCAGGCTCAGGGTGTATTTTTCCTGCCTTGGCTCTGAACCAACCAGGTCTCCAAAGACATTAGAGTTTAAAGCATTATCTGATTACATTCTGGAAGCCTTCTTTTGGCAGCAGCAGGGTAGGAGACTGCTGGGTACTGTGCCTGGAGGCAGACAGGCCAGTAAGAGCCCCTGTCACACAGAGCTAGTGAAAGCTGGAACTGAGCAGGGCAGTCCAACAGTAAGGAGGAGACAGACTCCAGAGATTTGAGAGGCAGAAACGATAGGTCTTGGCATCAGTTTGATGCTCAGGAAGATGGGGGAGGTGGCACCTCTGATGACTCCCAAGCTTCCCCAGGGGAGTCTGGTAGCTAGTAACCAGCACAGGAATGAAGGATAACCTACCTGGGGGGTGAAGAGGTGGGCCCACCTGGGCTTAAGGTGTCCATGCACTAGTGAGGACCAGGGAGCCAGCACGTTTGGGGTAGATGAGATTGCCATGGAGAGAGGGAGGGGTGAGGTCAGATCCAGTGACTAATCAGGTATAGGGACAGACAGAGAAGAGAGTCAGAAAGCAGACTACAGGGGAAATGGGACAAAATATGCCACAGAAGCTTGGAGAGACTAAGTGTCAAGAAAATGATCAACAGTGATAAATACAGTAGATAGGTCAGGTATAAACACTTGAAAGTTTTCACTTGATTTGGCAATTATATTTACAATTTTTACAATAACAGCTTTAATGCAGTAACGAGTCACGAGCCTAACTCCAGAGTGAAGAGAGACAAGAGAAGAGACTATGCAAAAGGTCAAGCAGGATGATTCTTTCAAGAATTCTGGTGGCAAAGTCAAGGGAACTGAGCGCCTGCTAGAATGCAGTCTCTCTGCTTTCGACAGATGCACCTATTCAACATTCGCACCTTTCCTCTACAGTGGGCTCTGGAAAAGAAGGAAGTACTCTTTCATGCTGGGGAAGTCGAGCCAGGGGAGAAGGGAAGCTAACAAAAGAACAGGAGAAGAAAAACAATGGGGCATTAAGTCCTGATTGCCAATCTTTGCTCTATAAAAGAATTTTGTGTAAATAATCATTACATTTAAACAGCTTTAAAAGTATTAAAAGTGGCATTCAGATTAAAAGTTCATATGCCCAAAATTTTAAAACTCCATTACTACAGGTAAAGAATAACAAATTATAGCTTGCTGACTGTTTTTATATACTTTTAAGCTAAAAATGGTTTTTAGCTTTAAAAACAGTTGCTAGAACAAGAAGAGTATGTGACAGAGTTCATATGTCACCTGCAAAGTCTAAAATATTTCTGACCCTTTACAGAGAAAATCTGCCAGCTCTGCTTTGGACAGCAAATGCACATCATTTCAAAATCCAGCCCAACAGACATGCAAAATAACAATTTTGAGAAAACATTTCTAAAAGTAATAAAATAAAGGTAACAGATATTTAAAAATATTCTGAATTTTAAAAATACCTTTATTTACTTATTTATTTTTTAATGTGTTGAAGACTGAACCCAGTGCCTCACACGTGCTAGGCAAGCGCTCTACCACTGAGCTACAATCCCAGCCCTGTTTATAACATTTTTAAGATTTAAGAAATACATTTTTATCATTAATGGTTATAAGTTAAATTATGACCGTATATATTCATATACCTATAACTGCAAGTCTTCATTTATTGATGTTTAATTTAACTTAAATTTATATGATGATCTGATCTTTCCGGACAGTGATCTGGTTCCATGTAACAGGAATAACAATCTGTTTTACCTTCTGACCTGGAATACAGCCCTCAGGCCTGTACTCACAAAATACAAATAAAAAGGAACTAAATTTTTTTCTTTATTTGTTTATAGTGTCACTATTCAGAAGGAAAAAGAACTAGAAATTAAAACATCAAACAGGAGAATGATGAAGCAAATTACATGGAACAGCAATATGATGTAATAACAAATAGCTATTAATAATAATGCTTATGGGCATTAATGTTGAGAAATAAAAAAGAGGGATGAAATGACTTCAGGTGAAAAGCTGAACCACAAAAAATGTGTACACATAGGTTACAACTATAATGCATTTAATATGCTGTTCAGAACCAGAAATTAATTTAGAGTGCCATAAATAATTCAATTCTCATGTGATATCCATATTTTTATATATAAAATAGATTTTTAGAAATTGTATCTAGCTTTTGTAATTTCAAAAGTAAAGAAGTCAATACAATTTACTTCAAGAGACAAGGTTTGATGACACATGTTAAAATATTAAGATGAATTCAAAGACAGAATCATGATACAGCAACTTAAGCAAAAAAATTCTTCTAGAATGAAACAAGCCTGATTCCTTGTTCTGGTCACACCCTGACCTTTTGAAAATACACATAAAAGACAGACACTCATGCCACAACCTGTCAAACAGTTCCAGATTTTCTACTAAGGAATTATTTTTCGGATGCTATTTAAGAAGGCCCCTTGGGACTGTGAGATCAACTCAAGAGGAAGCCCCTTTGCTCTTGGGGCCACTCCTGCGCATTTTCCCTTGCTCAGCAAGTTGGCTTATCTGGTTCTTTTTTGCTGAGCATACAAGTGGCACTAAGCACTGCAGAAACACCATATCTCAGCAACAGGTTCATAGCTCTATGCACTTTCCAATTTTTCTTTCTCAGTAGGAGAGGGAGGGCTTATGACTTTTCAAATAAAGTGGACCTTCTGAATAAATCCAAAGGAAAGTGAATTCATTCCAGTCTTTGTGTTCATCCTTTCCAAGTACTTCAAACCAAAGCACTAAGTGAATGTTAAACTGTTTCTCTTTTTTGGAAAGGAGAGGAGGGAGTAGAGGACACAAGAACTACAGCCTCCACCATCCTCCGCCTGGCTCCCTCCAGTAAATAGGGGCAGCTTGGGATCAGCTTCCATTCAGCACTTTCTGCTCAATCTCAAAAACGACTTTTTTGCTCTGGCACCTCCTTAATTTATAATCCCCTGCTATAAACTTCTCCAAACAACTTGAAGCTGCAAATGCCTTCCAACATGTTGTCAGGGGAATGAATGCTTCCCAACCACTTCTTTAGTCATGCTGGAACAAAAGCGCTCACTGGAGCTTTTTGAGAATTTGGTCTCTTCTTCTCCCAGGTTTCTTGGCATCAGAAATCAATTTTGCTGGAGCTGTGCCATCTAAAAGAGTACAAAATCAGGGCTCTCTTATAGATGATGACTTTGTCCCTCTGCCGGGACCTCCCGTATATATTCAGTCATTTGGCAAACTATTAGGGCAAAAAGTTTAATCTTATTTGGAAGTGGTGTGCACAACATTCTGATCATTGTCGGTACTTACAGTCTGCAGTCGACGCCACTCTTAAGCATCGAAGTTCCATTTAGGGTTTTAGTGGCCCTGGCCCGGAACTTCAAGATGTTGGGCTTTGAAATCATCCAGCCCACTCATCTCTTTCATTTCTCCCACTAGATAATGGATCGATGGACACCATGCTGAAGGAACACACCACACATAAAGGAATCGTAGTAGGGAGGGACTACTTGACAGAATTGGGAAAATGTTATGGAGAGGGATAGTTGAATCTCATCTTAAGGGCGAATGCATTAGTTTTTCATTGCTGTGATAGAACACCTGAGAAAACCAGTTTAACATTCCCAACCTGGGAAAAATTTTGGCGGGGTACTGGGGATTGAACTCAGGGGCACTTGGCCACTGAGCCACATCCTCAGTTCTATTTTGTACCTTATTTAGAGACAGGGTCTCACTGAGTTGCTTAGCACCTTGCTTTTGCTGAGACTGGCTTTGAACTCAGAATCCTCCTGCCTTAGCCTCCTGAGCCACTGGCATTACAGGCGTGTGCCACCGTGCCTAGATAGAAGGGAAAATTAATTTTGGTTTACAATTTCAGAGGTTTTAGCCTATTATCAGCAGGTTCCATTGTTTCTAGGCCTGTGGTAAGGTGGAAAGGCACGGGTGAACAAAGCTGCTCACTTTATGCCAGCCAGGAAGCACAGAGAGACAGAGGAAGGGACAAGATATAGTCCTAAAGGGCAAGTTCCCAAGGACCTGCTCCTCCCAACTGGGCTCCACCTCCTATAGTTTCTACCTAATCCCAATGGTCCAATTCAGCTATAAATTCCTCAATGGGTGAATCCATCGATGAGGTCAGAACACTCATGATCTAATCATTTCCCCAAACCCCACCTCTGAACACTGCTGCATTGGCAAGAAGCCTTCAACATGTGAGCATGTGGGGGACAGTCCAGATCCACACTAATAATGAACATGAACTTAGCTGCAAGAAAGTAGTAGGATATCAAGGACAGCACAGACAAGACACATGTGCAATCAAGGAACACACACGTGTAAACAGTGAAGCACTCTGTCCAGCTGTCAAGTGCCAAAGAGCACAATTACAGTGTTCACACATTAGTTACTGCAGGTTCAACAACCCATTAGACTGCAATCTTCCTTCTTCCTTAAGCAGCCCAGCTCAATGCCTGCATCTCTGTTTTTTCTTCATCCTTAGTTCCTGCGTCCAATGAGCAACAAGCTGACTTCTTCTCTAATCCCTGATACTGGCTAGACTCTGGTACCAAGGACATCACCATGATGCACTAACCTGAATCATTCTAGCAACTCCAGTCTCACCCCCTCCCAGTACTATCGTAGACAAAACTAAACTACCTTCTTCAAGAGAGCTCCTTCTTAATACTAGTACCATTATTTAATGACTATCAACTAGTGATTGACAAAAATCTAAACCCAGCACTCTGGAATACTGTTCTCCCGTATGAACATTCACGCTCCCCATCATTCTTAGATGAAGCTTCTGGTCCAGCCACACCTGTCTCCTCACTGCCCAGGGCACATACCTTCTGCTTCTGCATATATACCTCTGTTATACCAGAACAACCTCCTTCTTCCTCTTCACTTTCCTATCCACCCACTCCCAGTAATCCAAGGCTTCCCCCACACAAGGACCCAAGTAGTCTTACCCCGCAAAACTACTGGCGCACTTCTGGAATACCTACACAATTAAAACAGCTTTTGTTTTATACTTTCAAAAACTATAGTTCACAACTAATCTGTAAAATTTAAGAGCAGATTCAGTACTTCAGAAAATCTTTCTAAACCGCCCCTAATTTGATGCCCACAGTTAGTGATGATGAGCGTTGTTTACTGGTGGTAAGGAGGAAGTCGCCAATGAGCCTGGGAGCTATCCTTGATCTTTCCTTTTCTTTGTCAACAAGTCCCACCCACTTTGCTCCAACTCCACTACCCAACACTAGTCCCTATTTCCTGTCTGAACAACTGCAGTAGCTTTGCAGATGCATTTCTACTCTTGACTTTTATAATCCATTTCCAATGCCACAGCTTAAATGAGTGTTAAAAATTGTACAAATAAAAATATATATCCCCTTAAAACACATCGACACCTGCCCATAACTCTCAAAATAAAACTTCATCTATCCCAGACTAAACTACATCATAAAATTATCTTTTTGTTCCTTCCTCTTCCCTCTCTCACCAGCTCCCCATGCACATTCAGCCACTCAGGGAAATGTTACAGGGAACATCTGAGCTCCTGTGGAAGTAGTCTAAGTGTCAGCCTGCCTCAGGGACCACAGGCCCTGAGGGCCACTCTGATCCACTCTGAAGACATCCTGTCTGCTGCTCCCTCTTTCTGGACTCGCGGGTGTCCCAGCTCCTCTGCTCTGCTCCTGCAGAAGCTGCCTCCTCTGTCAGATCTATTTCAAGGTACTTGCTCAGAGCAGGCTCTGTGCACCCAGTCAGTCCACAGGCAGCCCCTCCCGCCCTGTGTGCTTCCTTTAGAGTGCTCCCATCTCTCTGTAATTAGACTTCTTTATTGCGGCCTCCCCAGCCAGACTCCTTGGCTTCAAGAACCCTGTCTGTCTAGTTCATGGCACTGCCACATATAAACATTCAAGAAAAGTTTAGTGAGTGAATGAGCAGGTCTGAGACCTCAGTCGGGAATCGCTGGTCTCTACTTAAGATGTGGCATCTGTAAATGTGGTTCATCAGGGCTGCTCACATGGTAGTGACTGGTCCAGGGAGCCAGTGCAATCAACTTTTACAGCAGACTTCAGAAGAGTCTACCCAAGAAATAAAGCAAACCTACTTTTTTCCCATTCTTGAAATTCTGATACTATCCTATTACACTAGGATATGCAGTACAGCAACATTAAGTGGACATCAAAAATAATTTTAAAATCTTCAGTTTTATGTCTATTTCCTTTACTAGCTCCACAGAGGTAGAAAAGTAAATATGCTGAGTTAGGTTTCCGCATCCTTAGTTCTGACACTGTGATTCGCTCAACTGGTAAGTGGTGCACAAGGAAATGAGCTTGAGGGGCAGGCTAATGTGTACAACACTGAAATGTAGGTGCCAGGTGGGCAGTGACCCTGCTAGTCATCCACCATTGAGCACTTGCTGAGGTTCCTGAGTTATCTCCTGTGTATGTGGTGAATGAACGTAATTAACCTGTATCAAACCCCTGAACAATCAACACTAATTACATATGAGGTCCCTTCACTGTGGAATGTATCTGTGATGAAATATCACACAGTACGTTTCAGTAACTTTGGACAATGCTAACTCTTGAACCGTAATCTATTACTGGGTTAAGGCAGTGATGATCTATCTATCTATCTATCTTCCTGACTTCCTTTCTTCCTCCCTGCCCCTCTCACCCTTTTCACTGGGGATTGAACTCAGGGGCACTCTACCACCAAGCTACATCCTTGGCCCTTTTTATTTTGAGACAGGGTCTCAGTTACCAAGGCTGAACCTGAACTTGTGATCCTCCTGCCTCAGCCTCCTGAGATGACGTGTGTGTGTGGCAGTTATAACATTTCTTAAGAATGTCCCTACGTGGTGACAGGGGTGAATATTTTCATAAGCTCCTTTCCTATCAATACAAAAGAAAACTGAAGGAAGCCTACCAACTACTTTTCTCCTGACGCCACTGCAGGAGGCGATGAGAATGAGCATTTTACTTCTCCATGCTAACAACAGGGCCTGTAATTTTTATGCAGGGGACAAAGCTGGTAGCTTTGCTTACAGAAGAAAGTAGCTGTTAAAGAGTCTAAGCAAGACAGCAGACCAATGTACCACTGCCCAAAGAGAAGCCTCTAATCGAAAACAGCAAGTATAAAGTTTCACTCCTGCTCCACGAAGGACAGGCTGGAAGTCTGAGTGGGTCTGCGCTCATTCAATACTAAGCAAGTGGAAGGTGAGACAATCAGATGGTGGATCCTGCTGGCCTCCAACTCTGTCCTCAAAGAAGAAGGTGGGACAGAGAAGGGCAAAAGCAATTAGTGTGTAATGTGTCTTTCTTATTTCAATACCAAAACACAAATGTGCTCTGACCCAAAATGAAGTTCATCGTCAAAGATAGCATATGGTATTGTTAAATGAATTAATAAATATCTTTATTTTAAAATTGGGTTGAGATTTATTTGTTCTTTATTAAAATTGTAGCATACTTGGGATTATTGTATAAAAACAGGTATATGGCATGAAATAAATGGTACATTATTAAAACAATGAAAAAAGAGCAGTTAGCATGCTCTCTCTTTCTTTTCTCTCTGTTTTGGGGGCAGGGGATTGAACTCAGGGGCACTCGGCCACAGAGCCACATCCCCATTTTGTATTTCATTTAGAGACAGAGTCTCACTGAGTTGCTTAGTGCCTCACTTTTGCTGAGGCTGGCTTTGAACTTGTGATCCTCCTGCCTCAGCTGCTGGAGCTGCCAGGATCATAGGCGTGCACCACCTCGCCGGCAGCAGTACTCTAAGGATTCTCAGAGCTCTTCAAAATCCCACCAGCCTTAAACTCCTGACTTCATTTCTAGTGAACTTTCCCTATGTGTTAGAAGAAACTCATACCAACCTCATATCCTAAATAGGAGGTTTCCATACAGTTTCCTCTAATTCAGGGGCTGGTCAACATAAACAATTTAAGGGACAGAAGACTGCAAATCCTTGAGTTCAGTGATATTAAACAAATTGCAGTTATTCACAGGCACAGGCAACTGGTTACTGATGAATGCTACTATGACTATAAAACCAGGCATCAAATTATATCTATTCAGTTACCATAAAAATTACAGTTTTGTGTGTGTACATGTATGCATGTGTGCATGCGGGTGTGTAAGAGCAGGATTTATTCAAGGGAGAAGAAAAGACAGAACTGCTGTAGGGCAAGAAGTGACCTGATGGGGCTGCCCTCAAAGAGTCATTAAAATTATTTTTAAAAAGAAATAGAAATATTTTGCAGTAGAGAGAGCCACAAAGTAACTATGGGCGAAAAATACATTCAAGTTTTATATCCATTAGTATGCTAACTCCAAAAAGGAAAAAAACAAACAAACATACAAGCAAACAAAACAAAACTACTTACCTGCCTGTATCCCATCATTTAAGCGTTTAAAAAATCATTCTCTCCATTTTTCCATTTATGATGTATACTGCTTTGCAAAGCCTTATTGCTTGAAGGTTATATTTTTGTTTTATCTAACAAAATATTTTGTCAAGATCTTATTTCCCCCAAGCATTACATTTTCCTAGCATCTCTGAAGAGAGGGAAAAGGCAAATTTCTTCATTATTACCATAGTATATGATATGCAGGCCAAGTACCTCTTTTCTGGAATGCATGGGACTCTAAGTGTTTGGGTTTCAGATTTTTAAAAATTTATTTATTTATTTATTTTTTAAATTTTTGGAGTGCTTTCATATACATGAGATATCTTGAGATGGAACTCAAGTCTAAACACAAAATTCATTTATGTTTCATATACACCTTACACAAATAGCCTGAAAGTAATTTTATACAATATGTTCTACATGTCTGCATTTTGAGTGTGATCCATCACACGAGGTCTGGTATGGAATTTTCCACTTCTGGCATCATACGGTACAAGAAGTTTCAGCATTCTGGATTTCTGTATTAGGGGTCCTTAACCTGTACATTTATATTTCTTATTATTCCCATAATAATTGTGTGACACATTAGGGTATCTGTCATTTATTCCCACACAGAAATGGAAGCAGTAAACCTCAGACCACTGTTCTATGACCAACTCACTCTCTGGCAGTATGTTTTAACTCTCTATTCTTTCAAGGTCAAGAACTCTGGCCAGGTATGGGGAGCATTTAGATGGACATATGACTCCTCCCCTCCACAGAGCTAGAGTTGTCACCTTTGCCTCTGATTTCCTTTCTTCTTTGGACTCATGGTTTGGGAGGCAGAGAACCCATGGGAAGCACTCAAATTCAAGGTTGCAACCGAGCCAGTCACTGTCACACCAGACACCCCCACATCTCCACCCTTAACCCAGAATTCTAACTTACAAATTATTCATTTATATTACAGCTTTAGTACACGAAATGATAGCCTGTGTCCTTCCAAAAGATGATGCAGCTCTCTAAAAGACTTGCTGCACAGGACTCATACCCCAGCCACTCCCTATTTGTCCTAATTATGTTTTCTTTATGCATTACAAATTGAATTTTAGGTACCACTTTGATATCATGAGAACTATTAACACTTTAAACAATAGATAAGGCGATTTTGTAATCTGGATGCTTACTCTATATCATCTAAATCTAAATCCTAAGGAACCAGAGTTTCTATGTGGAAAAGCATTTTACTTGAATCTCTAAACTGGAAAATAAAAATTACCTTAAGAATGATGAAGGGGACTTACAGGGAAAATACAAACTGCAAGAAGTAGCAAAAGCCAAAGATCTAGGTAAAAGATGAGGATTATCAATTAGACCAACAGGTTAACTAAAGCTAAGTTTTATCACTATTACTCAAAATAGCAATCCTTAGGACCATTCTACAACACATCCGAATATTCAACACTTCCCTTTATGTTAAGAGTCCTAGTGTAACAAGGATTTTATTGATTTGTTTCATCATTTGAAACCTTCCAAATACCTTTAGAATCAGCACACTTGCAGCCAGAGCCTGGTATAAACATAGGCATCTTTACGCTGAAACAAATCCTCTGTTACAGACTTAGAGCGCCCACTTACAAGTGTGTGGTCTCCCCAAAGGCCCAGACAAAACCACTTCTCTGATCATATGAACTGAACACAGTTTAATATTACATTTGAAAAACTACATATGAACAGGGCTTTAACAGACAAGACTGCAAACACCAGGGGGAAGGTGGGTGAGACTGTAAGACCTTCAGGACATTTAATCTTTTGAGCAGCTGTTAGGAAATCCTTATAGTAGGTGGATAAAAACAAATAAGGCCTAGATTCATTAAAAGATAAGGCTCAACTCGTTTCCCATCATCACAGAGTTGGACAAGAAAAGGGGAGAGCCAATTTGATTTTAAGAATACTCAGGATTTGACAAGAGACTCAGACCCTGTAGCTTCGAACTGGATCCCTGAGCACCAAGAAATTAACAGGTTACAACTGCTACTCAACATCCTATGCCAATCATTCAGGGAGTTGCTCTAGATAAGAACAAGTGCAAACTAAAAGCATAAGTGGAAGAAGGAAAAGAAGATTAACGAAAATATCATAAAGAAAGCAAAATATCATTAACTGAGCATTCCTCTGTAGTCACTTTGCTGCCCTGCAGACACTCCTGTCCACCAAGGAACCTCTGTGGATACAGCTGCCTGACGAGTGTATGCAGCAAGGAAGCAGAGAATCTGAGAGGGGGCTGTTGGGTCACTCACATAAATTCATCAAGAAAAGGGACCTGGGACTAAGCGATCTCTGCACACAGTAGACAATACTAACGCCCTGTGACATTATACCTCAGGACAAATTTCAGATCCATAAAAAGGATGATGATAATTCCCAAGTTACTATAAAACCTGGACCTCCAACAGAGACCACATTAGCATCCTTAAGTGGTTTTGTCAACATCATCTATGAATCAAATTCTAGATTTAAATGGCAAAATAGGATCATCAATAATCAGGTCTTGGAACCTAAGCAAATGAAGAGCATGAAATAAATGCTTGGTACAAGACAGCCGTGAGGTGAGATGCACACAGCAGAACACTCAAGCAAGTTCTGCCTGGCAGCAGAAGGGAGATGTTTAACAGCAACACAAGATGATAAAGCCTTAAAAAAGGAGAGACCTACCTCCCTAAGCTACACACATACGGAGCAAAACAAAAAACAGTGGGAAATTTAGGCTTAAAGGGAATTTGCTCTTCATGTAGCACAACGGACCTCATTTCAGAGACAAGGAAACTCAGTCCTGGAAAAGTTGTCCAAGAAGACCTACACTGAATGTGAGGCTAGCCTCATTCCACCCTCACTAGCCCCATTTTCTCTCAAAAAATAAGAAGGAAAAAAAGCCATTTATGTTGTTAGCTGACTCATCAAAGGATCTGAAAATCTTGGGAATCTTTATTTACTTTACTCTCAAGGACTGAAAGTTCAATGAAATATTGCCGAAAGACAGTAGAATGAATTGGACATAACTTTCCTATGTTCATATATGAATACATGACCAGTGGAACTCCACAAAATGTACAACCACAAGAACGGGATCATAATTGGAGTAAGTTATACTCCATGTATGTATAATGTGTCAAAATATACTCTACTGTCATATATATCTAAAAAGAACAAATGAAAATAAAAAAAAAAAAATACTACCAGAGGTCCCTAGAAAAACCTAACATCTCAAAAGTGAACAGAGACCAGGAACCTGTACAGAGCCATTATAGTGTCACTGCAGAAGTACAGAGTGATTTATCTCTCAAATCTTTCCTCATGCAATACTCCCTAGGAACCAGGCTCAGAGGAAGGGGTCTGAACTCCACATGGGGGGTCAAAGGAATCAGGCCTGGGCCAGAGGGGCCCCAGAGACAGCAGTATTCCAAAGAAAGGGAAATTTCCTATGAGTCCCATGGAGGACTCAGGGTTAAGGACTGCTGTATATATGGAGTCTGACTTACTTTCTTTTAGTCTTGCCATTCTTAAGGGGCTTCAGTTATGCCTACATTTAGTTTTCCCACAAGTCAAAGGAAAACAAGTTACTTTGTTAGTGTGACAGAGTTGCATTTGCTCCCTCTGTTGAGCATAGAGGAAACAATAGATACATGACTTCTAAACTGAACAACTTCAGACCTCTTGTGAACTACTATGAGGTTCACTAGAGACATTAAACAAAACTCAGATTCATGAAACTTCAGAGATTACCAGACTTTCAAATATTCAATTAATGATATCACAGATCTAAATGTTTAAGCTTCAAAGGAAACAATAAAAACCAACAAGTTCTAAAACATACAAATTCATTTTGTTTCAATGTAATTCTCTGATGTATCATCCATACAAAACAGATACGATCCAAAAGACAAATATCACTGGCATTAAAATTACTAAGCAGTTTCTAGGTAAGAATAAAGATTATTCAAATTATTTTGAAGTAGCCTTGAAACTGATAAAGAACTACAAAACATTCTACCACTTCAATAGCCAAATAAAGTAATTCATCTGTTATTGAAGAAAAATATTGACTGATTCATGTTTATTGGTAAGATGTTAAAAATACCTACACTACCAGTTTCACAAAAGGGTTGAAAATGAAAATTAAATGTGAAAGTGCTTGACAGTCATTTAAATTATAACATACTGTAAGCTATCAAGTGGTAGGTTTACACAATGAACAGTTAAATACAAGGAATGTTCTAAGTTGACAGTTAAGAGTTGAAGAACAGCCATTATGGAGTCTACTGCTAGTTCAGTCATTAAGTACTAGTAACCTCATAAAACAAGTCAAAAATGCTCAATGAGTCCCCATTCTCCTACTTTAGAAAGTGACAGAATCGGACTACAGGAGGTCTTTCCTAACTGGCAGGTATCACTATCTTGGTAGGCCTGTGTGCAGACCTCTTAAGTGTTCAAAATACTATTAAACATTTCTTCACAGTGGCTCAAAAGACTGAATGAAAGACACAAACCATCCCTCACTTGTCAGATTACTGAATCAAAGACAAGACTAAGTCAACTATCAACTCAGAGCTAACATAAGTAAAAACTGGAAAGAAGAAGTAGGCCCTCAAACTCTTGAGTGTGCTTGGTTAACAAGGAAATGCAATGGAGCCAAGCCTCTATGCCCAGTGTGCTGTGACAGAAAGGCAGGCAGGCTTCAACACATTTACCAAGCCTGTAGGCACTGCTTTTTCTGGGTGTGAGGGACCCAGTAACGAACCGAAGAAAAATCTGGCCTCACTGGGCTTATACTGTGGTTGAGAAAGATCCACAAAGTAAATGAGTAAAATATAGGGTATATTACAGTGGTAAGTGCTATAGAGAAAAATGAATGGAGATAGCATGTATTCCAGGATTTGTAACCTCTTTTAAGTCAACTAGATGCCATTCAAAGAACTACAACAATAACCAATCAAAGTTTTCCTGAGTATTTCCCCAAACAATGACAACTACTGTGGATACAGGGAAGGCCCTGGTCTGCTGATTCTATTTGTGAATGACTAATCTCTGAACTGCCAGCTATGGACTGTGTCACATTGGTGGTCTAAACTCCATATTCACAAAGACTATATCCCGGCAAAAAATATAAATACTAAAGTGCAAATATAATTGTAGGAGAAAGCCAGAAGCCAGAAGTTTCAAGGACACTTGAACTGCTTCTGACTTAGCACAAACGTCTTCTAATGCAAAGGTGAAAATGTAGTTTGTGGGCTGAGTTCTGCTGGGACAAAGCACTAAGAATACAGCACACATCATCTTGCTTTTTCTGACCTGTCAATTCTAGAGACATTCTCTACCATTAGTCTATATTTAACTAGCTTACTGGGCACTTTCTCCAGCTTTTAGCATTTCCCCCCACCCATCTTTTACTAAAAGAGCAATCCAGTTTGCAGCAAAGTTGCTAATAGAAAAGATCGCAGCCTCCTGCACGATCTGATATGCTTGTATAAGCACTGTCTTAACCTTTTAATTAAGCTGGTTAGTTGAGCTGGTAAATCAGGTTAAGCTTTGTTTTACTGAAATTTTAAAATGCACTATTAATCGCTAGAGTACCAAGGTCCTCGGTTTGCATTCGATCCTGAGCATTACAATAGGTCTTGGAAAATTGGTCAACAGCTTTCTTCCTGGGTAACACACAACCCTTCTCTCCAACGGAGTTCTCCCAAGGAGGGGGAAAGTCACGTTAGACGGGAGCGCCGCGGCCTGGGGGTCGCTGGCTACCCACCAGGGCTGTCCTTCCGCCCACGCCCGGCGAGGAGGTGTTTGTTTGGCTCCTCCGCGGGGAGGGGCGCTCCCCGTCCGCCGGCGGCGCCCGGCCCAGCCCACTGCGCGTCGATCCGAGGCGAGCGGCCGGCAAACTTCTGCCGGGATCGCGGGCCGGGCCGGGCCGGGCGCAGGGCGGCTCTTCCCGGCGGGCCCCGCCCTGCTCGCGGGCGCGGGTCCCGGGGCCGCCCGGGAGACCTCCGGGGCTCCTCCGCGCTGAGCGGCCGCCGCGGGGCGGGGGTCCGGGGGGCGCCGAGGGGCCGCGGCCGGGCGGGGACAGCTCCGAGGGCGCGGGCCCGGCCCCGGGGCGGCACGGCCGCAGCTGTCCGGGCGCCGCGGCCAGGGGGCCCGGCCGGGCGTCTCCGGGAGAGACGCCGCGCTGAGGGCGGCCCCGCGGCCCCCGGGGCCGGGGAGGGGGCCCGGGGGCTCGGACACGCCAGCCCCGCCCGGCCCGGCCCGGCCGCCGGCCGGCCGCGACCCCTCCTCACCTGATGTACGGGCTGGCCGCCGCCAGGATGTTCTTCTGCACCGGGATCTCCTCCCCGTCGAGGACCAGGTGCGCGTCGCAGAAGCGGGACTCCTCTCGGAACGAGCTGAGCGCTCGCAGCAGGCGTGCGGCGTGCTGAGGGTCGGACACCGCGCTGCCCTCGGCCATCGCGGCACCCGCTGCCCAGCGGCCGGTCGGGCTCCCGAGGCTGCCCGGCCCGACCCCTCGAGCCGCCCGCGTCCGGCGCGCGCCCTGTCCGCACACCGCGCGCGCGCGCCCGCCCGGCCCGGCTCTCGGCGCTGCGAGCTGTGGCTGGAGCCTCCGGAACGCGCCTGCGCCATCCGCGGGGCGCGAGGCCGGCGCCTTTAAGGAGCCGCGGCGTTGCGTCATTTCTCCGCGACGCCCTCGCGCCCTGCCCTCTCGCTCCCGTCGCCGGAGGCGGCCAATCGGAAGCCTCCTGGCCTCTCCCCGGCCGGTGGCCGGCGCGCGCTGCCCAGGAGCCCAAGAGCGCTGCGGCGCGGGACCGTGAGCCGGAAGCCCGGGCTCCTGCGGGCCCAGTGTACTAGCAGTGTGGCCGTGGGCAAGGTGCCCGTCCCCGGCTTCTCCACCTGCAAAGTGAAGACGTGGACTCGAGCGAGAGAACGCGAGTGAGCAAGGGCGCAGCAGGTGTGGCGCTCCTGGAGAACACGGGAAGAGGTCCCCCGAGGACACGGCTCAGGGGAAGCAGAGCCTGAAAAGACCATTGTGGTTGCGGGCCCGGGAGGAGATGGAGCAGATGAAGCTGGAGAAATACGCGGGAAGCCTTAAAATTTGAAGGGCCTGCTTGGCTGTGGTAAGGAAGTTGATCTTGCTTCAGTAGGTGTTAGGAACTACGGAAGGGTTTTTATAAAATAAAGATCGCTAAGCTAGCTCGCAGAGAGTGGGCTGGCGGTGGGGGTGCCAGAAGCAGGTAGGTGCTTAGATACTGCAGGGCCTGACCAGGGAATGGTGGCCCGGATGAAAGGGTGGACATGGACAATAGTGGCTTGCTTTGAAAGAATAGAATTGTGTGGGAGAGGAAGTCCAGATAAATGTTCTGGTTGAGTAACTAACCATTTGGACGTTAGTTCTTTTAAGGAAAGGTGGGAAACACGGAAGAGGTGGGAGGTAGGATGGGACCAGGCTCTTAACCCAGTGATGATCATCTAGGTCGGCTCATCCTGCAGGGCGAGCCTCATACCATCTGAAGTTTCCTTGAAGGTTATGGAAAGCACATGGGACTGTGGAATGTAGCTCCCATTTTGTGTAAACATTAGATACTCAGTAAGCCTCCCAAGAATTAGCCAAGGATCAGAAGACTGGTCAGCATACCTGACAAAAAAGAATGCAGTTTTCACTGATCAGCTCAGTCTTCAGCCAGTGTGAAACCTCCAGTAGAATCTTAGGTCCTTACCCTGAGCCAGCCAAGTCTTAGGTCACTGGCAGGAATCAGAGTAGGTATCTGCTTTCAGGGCAGAAGACTGGGTTATGGAAAGGAAGTTAATAGTGGAAGATCCACACATTTCCAATTCCTTCTTCAAAGGCAGTTCAGTATTTGTGGATGCAGTGATAAAAATGTCTAGGATTTGCTTCAAAACAAAGGGATAGGAAAAGCAGGTAGGAGTAGAGCTGAAGCAAAAGGGGCAATGAGTTGCTACTAATTGTTGAATCCAGGTAATGGGTTGCACTATTCTCTATATTTTTGTGTATGTTGAAAAAACATTATATTAAAAAGTAAGACCAGGTACAGTGGTGCATGCTTATAATCCCAGCGATTTGGGAGACTAAGGCAGGACAATCTGGAGTTCAAGGCCTGCCTCAGCTTCTTAGCAAGTACCTCAGCAACTTAGTGAGATCCTGTCTAAAAATAAAAAAAGTCAGGGATGTGGCTCAGTGGTAATGTACTTCTGGGTCCAATCCCCACTACCCAAACACACACATACACACACACAAAACCAAAAAAAGCAAGAGAAGCAATGAGAGCTTATTTTCTCTATCCCCTGAGTATAATCAACACTGCTTTCTCTAAGCAATTACTGTACTTTGAACATTGCACTAGCAGTAAACTTGTGATAAGTTTATTTGTCCATGTTACCTGCTAACTTGTATGTTTATTCTATCTTGGCACGATTTTCAGGTGTCAAGCTTAGTACTTGATACATAGTAGTATTCATTGAATGTTGGATGAATGAAAAGATTAAAAAAAAAAAAATCTGTGAATACCAGACACTTAATAAAGTTTTTCTGAATTATACTCTCTGGTCTTAGTTAATTTGTTTTCTTCTCAATTGGGCTAAAAAATGGTATATATAATCTGGAGAGTTCTGTGTCCATTGTAGCTATTTGATAAATACTTAATTGATCGCTTGAATTACTGACCTATTCTTCTTATGTCAGAGGTTCCAAAATAAAACAAAGAGTCCCCAATAACAGAATCACCTCAGATAACCAGTTATCCTAGAATGGAGTTCTAGTTATTTTTAGTTGAGATAACTGGAAGTGCATAGGAATTAATCAGGCAGCCTGATTTACCTCTACCAGGAAGCCTCTTCCTTCCTGGTAGAGGTGAATCTTCTGTTTTGATGAAAGGAACACCTGGGTAGAGGCTCTTACACAATGTCAATCAGAAGGAAGGTAGTTGCTGGCTGGAGAAGCTTATGTATGCAACTGGCAGAGCAAATCAGCAGAAGACCCCATGGATACTTTTTTTTTTTTTACTTTAAAAAAAAATATATATATATAGTTGATGGACCTTTATTTTACTCATTTATTTATATGTGGTGCTGAGAATTGAATCCAGTGCCTCACACATGGTAGGCAAGTGCTCTACAACTGAGTCACAACCCTAGCCCCCCATGGACACTTTTAATACCACTCCCACTACTTCCAGTATTTCCCACCACTGCATCTGCCTGGTAAACTCTGGGTCATCCTTTGAAAGCCAGCTCAAACAGGACCTCCAGGAAACCTTCAGCCAACTTCCCCGGACAGGGCAGTTCATGCTTTCTGGTTGCACTTGCCACACTCACTGTACTTCAATTTACTGGTTTATAAGTCTGTCCCCCTGCTGGATGTGAGTTCCTCCCAAGGTAGGAGCTGTGTTGTGCCCCCATCACATGCTTTACATAATTAGAAGTAGCAAATCAGGTAAATGAGACAATGGGATGCAGGATGTCAGACAAATGGGCCAGGTGGGATTTTGGGGAGCTGAGAACACACATCCCTCCACTCTAGCTGATGACTTTGAGAGCCCATTGGTGCCAGATCTAGCAATTTTTCAAAAGATCCTGAAAGTTCAGTTCTATATATTGAATGCTGTGGTTATTCACCATAAGCAGCTAATTCTACTGGGCTAAGTTTGGCAGAGTAGCATGGGTCTATAGGCAGGATCTAGCTTTAATTTATTATCAGAGGTAATTAGAAAACTCTTTAGTTGACAGAAAAGGGAGTTGATAATTCAAAGGACAATAGGTTGCCCATAAAAAGTGAAGTAATTTGCTGAGTTCAGGTGCCCTAAGAAAGCTCATCCTGGTGCCATGGGGAAAGAAGAGGGTCCAAGCATGGGAGGAGGACTTGGGAGGCAGAACATAGCTTCCTGCTGCAGCAGGAGCCACTCCTGGTTGAGCCGTTGACAGCTTTACAGCCTTTCTCTATATTGTTCAAACTGAGCCACCCTTGATATTATTTATGACCATCAGAATGGTGCAAATAATGTTGTTGTTTCCCAACATTCCATAGGTATCAGATATCAGCTGTTGTGAAACAATCTAAGACATCCGATACTGGTGTTTCAGTTTCTGATGACTGACTGTATGGAACTCTTCTGTTTTATAGGCTAAATAACCCCCAGCAAAAGAATTTTTTTTTTTTTTTGGCCTGAAGACTAAAAATTGTGTTTACAAGATATTAACAGTAATCATTCAACTAATGACTCTTAGCAGCTGCTGTCTGATCTGCTGCAGATACAGTGATGTGAGAGACAGTTATCTCAGTGGTCTACGGAGACCTTACTTTAGTATTTATATTTTTTGCACTGATCATATGTCATTCTTCCAACTAGGAAAAAAAGAAATCAGAAAAGAAAAACAAGCAATTTCCACTTGGGAAAAAAAAAAAAAAGCTTTCTTTTGCCTTAGAACGTAAGCCCTCAAGAAAAGAATCACAGGACTGAGGCTGTAGCTCAGTGGTAGAGTGCTTGCCTAGCACATGTGAGGCACTGGGTTCAATGCTCAGCACCCCATGGAAATAAATAAAAGGTATCGTGTCCATCTACAACTGAAAAAAAAAAAAAATCAATTAAAAAAAAAAAAAAGAACCACCTTGGGTGTTTGGGTCTTTATTTTTAAAGAACTATTAGAGTCCAATAAATAACTATGAGAAAATGCAATAAAATGAATACTGGAAAACAAAGGAAGAAACCAGTAGTTTGAAAACTCTTTAGAAAACATTGAATCTGATGGATTCAGCTTATTGAAGAGAAAACTGAGGTGCAGACTAGCAGAGGTCTTGGTCAAGGTCATATAAGTGACCTTGTTGGGCAGAATAGAACTGCCTTCCAGCCCTGCAAGCTTTTCCATTACACTAGGTTGACTTCATAAACATCAATTTGGTTGAGACAGTCTTTTCTGATTCATTTTAAGGTAGACTTCAGACATTTTATTGGGTAATTTTGTCATTTGTCCAAATCTATATATAGCTATTTTCTTTCCGAAAAATCTAAGCTCTTCCAAACTGCTGAGTCAGAGAACATCTTAGTATTTATAACACTTGAGAGTTTGATTCTATATATTTCACAGTAGTCAGAGAAGTGTCTCAGAAACCGGGGAGCTAATTAAGTTGTAATGAAGCTCCAAGAACACGTAAGGGCAGTTTCTGTCCAAATCCGTGCTCTACCACCCTCCCCAGCACAGTGCTGGACACACGGTATTGCTCAGTAAGTATTTGCTGAATGTAGCCAGGCATGGCAGCACATGCCTGAAATCCTAGCACCTCAGGAGGCTGTGGCAGGAGGATGGCAAGATTAAGGCCAGCCTGGGCAACTTAGCAAGACCCTGTCTCAAAATAAAATAGGGCTGGGGATGTAGCTCAGTGGTATAGCAGCCCTGGGTTCAATCCCCAGTACCAAAAATAAATAAAATTAAATAAAAATAAATATTTGCTGAATAAATAAGTGATAATAGATAAGGAGATTGGACATTTTTCCATTTACAAGGGGTGACTTCAGATGTTGTTTCCTATAATTCCCATTGCCATCTCCAATTGGATATCTTGTTTGTTTGTTTGAGGAGGAAAAGTTTATTTGGGCTCATAGTTGTATAGGTTCAGTCCATGGTCGACTGACTCCATTTCTCTGGGCCTAAGATGAAGCATAACTTAATGGCAGAAAGGCGTGGTAGAGGAAAGCTGCTCCATTTATGACAGCCTGGAAGCAAAGAGAGACAGAGACAAAGAGAGACTCCAGTTGGATATCTAATAGACATGTGGAACTTAATGTGTCAGGAAGTAAATCGACTTTACCCCTCCAACCAAGTAAGCAGCAGTACCATTCATTTACCCAGGTAGAAACTTGGGGTCATTCTTGACCTCTCTCTCAGGCCCTTCATTCAACCCATCAACAAATCCTACAGCTCTTAGGCAGACTGTCTTCTGAATTCACCTCTTCTCACAGCCTCCACCAATACCTCCCTGATCCAGCCCCTATTCAATTCTTTGGCTTCCTCTCTTGCCTCCTTAGGAATTCTTTCTCCCTGTTAAGGTAATAAGATCAAGTCATTTTTCAGTGCAAAGTCCTCCGGTGGCTTTCCATCAAACTTACACAAATAAAATCTCATTCCCCTACCATGGCTCACAAAGCCCTGTGTGATCTGGCCTTCTGTTTCCCCTGCAGCCTCACTTCCTATCACAACCACCTCTCAGCATGTACCAGCCAAACTGGCCTGGCATGTTCCCACTTCTATACTGTCTGATTTCACAGCCTCTCTCTCACATTCTCATAGCTTGCTCTTCAAAGTATTGCTAGTCTCTAAAACACCTGGAATATAGCATGTGCTTGATAAATACTTCTGAATGAATGTGTAACTGAATGGCCTCCTGAATCTTTCCATCTCTTGCTGTCTTATCTAACACTGCCAACTTGAAGGAAACCAGATTGTCAAGAGTCCTTCAAAGGACCCGAAATCAAACTTCCATACCTTGGAAGGTCACAATATAACAGCTCTAGGCAGACGGTCCCAATAACAGTTTTTCAAATGAGGTCCAGTGCCAGAACTTTATTTTCCACTGTCAAGGTGCACTGCTTTACACTTTTTACCCTATTAATTTGGTTTGGGTATTGTGTGCTGGTCATCTACTTATAAGCATCATAGGGAAGGTACTCAAAATTTGTTCTCCCCAACAATCCTAGCCAGTGCACAGCTGGGTGTTCAATGAACCGGTTTATTCAGCAGAATTTCCACTGTATAAGTAATTGGCCTGAGCCTTAGGGTCTTTTTAAATGTCTGTGAAGTCCTCTGAATCCCTTTAATTCACTGGATTTCCTAACTACCTCCCCTCTGGAACTTTCTCCCAGCCTTGGGGACTTTGGGTAAGTTCCATAGTTTCTCCTGTGAAATTGGGATAATGTAGCAGTTCCTCCCACATTGATTGCCAGGATAAAGTGACATGATGCTGGTGAAGTGTCGACAGCTGGGTCTGGCACATAGAATGTGCTCAATAAATGCTGAGTATTATCTTTATTAACCCCACCACCATCATCCTTGCTTCTAGTGGCATTCTTACCCTGCTCAGTAATTATTAGCCTCCAGTTGACTTTAAGCAAAAACCTAGTAGCCTCTCCGCCTGCACAGCCAGGGCCCTGGCAGCTGCACCCCTCCAGACCTGGGTTGACAAGCTCCTTCTTGCTTCTCCCTGATACTAACCCTGGGATTTGGGCAAACTTCACCTGTTTTGTAACTCCATCTGAAACTTAGGTTTTAAAATATTCCATTCTACCCCATTTTATTCATGCTTCCCACCTTTATTTTGTTTTTAACACTTAATCCATTCATCTATTTTCTGAAATATGTTAGACCTCTTCTTTCACCACCAAGTTTTGGAACTAATTAATACCTTCATTTACTTTTTAAAAATTCTCTACCCAAGTATAGCATAGAGTAAGGTGTACTGATCCTGAGGGTGCAGTTCAATGGACATTTCTGGATGGTTACACCTGAGAAATCACCAGCCAGTTCAAGAAGAAGGACATTTCCAGTAACCCTGAAGGTTCTCAGCTGTGCTGTTCCTCAGTACCACTCTTCCAACTTCTCTCACTATTGATCGGTTTCTCTTATTCTTCAGCTTTTGTGTTTGGTTTCTTTCACTCAATATGAGGTCTTTGAGATCCGTCCTTTTTGCCACTTTAGCAATAATTTCTTTATTACTATGACTGTACCATTGTGTGAAGATGTAACAACTTACCCATTTTCCTACTGATGGATCTTTGGATTGTTCCCAGTTTGGGACTATTACAGTGAACTGTTATGGATGTTCTTAATGAGTCTTAGTGGGATGTATGCGCTGTTTCCTTTGGGGGATATGCCCAAGAGTTCAACTGCTGGGTTGTAGGGTGGGCATATGTTCAGCTTGAGTAGGCACTGCCGAAATTTTCCACAGTGGTTGTACCAAATTATCCTCCTACCAGGAATGTCTGAGAGTTCCAGTTGCTCCACATCCTGTAGTAATTGGTGATGTCAGTCTTTTAATTGTACCCTTCTGATCGATGTGCAATGACATCTCTTGTATTAATTTGTATTTCTCTGATGAATAATGATAGTGAATGACTTTTTTATATACTTTCTAACCACTTGGTGTCCTGTTGTTGTTAGGAGGTTATTCAGGCTCTGTCACTGCTGCTTTTTTTTTGTGGTGCTGGGGTTCCAACCTAGGGCTTCACTCATGCTAGGCAAGTGCTCTCTCCCTGAGTCACACCTCCAGCCCCATTATTTTAAATTGGGTTTTAAATTAATTTGTAAGGGGTTCTTCATCATATATATGTAAAGATAAATTCTACCTATAGTCTATAACTTGCTTTTTTACTTTCAAGTGGTATCTTTTAGGAACGGATATTTTTAATCCTAATGAAGTTCAATTTATCAATCTTCTTTGGTGGCTGGTGTGTTCATATTCTGTTTAAGAAAGCCTTGTGATCAGGATGTCTTCCTGTGCTTTCTTCTAGAAGCTTTCCTTGTCTTCTCATTTACTCTTGGATCTGTGATCCACCTCCAAAGTATACATATTCTTAAATCTAGCTCAAAATTCAATTCTTCAGAGACCATGGACCTAAATGTGAAATCCACTCATGCTTTTAACCACTTATTCATTCAACAAAAATTTGAAGCACCTACCAATACCAGGCACTTGTGGGAGACCACAAGCAATTAGGGTCAACATTTAATTCAAGGAACTAATTGGCTTCTAGGGGAGGAAGTGGCACTTGTACAAAACTGGTATGTAGCAAGTTGTAATTTAGTTGGAAAACATGATGAGGCCACTCGTTCCAACACACTGTTGGAGTAATCTCCTCTTTGCACGCAGGTAGGTAGATCACACTCCCTGCTTATCAGCAAGCCTGCCTTTAACATCCTTCATTGCTCCCCATATCTTCCAGGTAAAAAGTCCAAGTCCTGTGTCTGGCCTTTCAGGTGGCCCTTAACCCTGTCCGCTCCTCCTTATCTTCTAGACTCCACTGTCCTCACCCCAGAACCTCTACCCCAATCCCTGCCTCTTAAACACTGGGGGCTGCTTTGTCCTGCTGGCTCGATGTACCTGCCTGTTCTTCTGCCCTGACACCTTCTCCTGTGCTTTGGCGCCTGCAGAGCTCCTCTCCGGTTTTGTGCAGGATGAATGGAATCATCCAGGTGCAGTTATGTGCCACGATGTCTGGCATGTGGCACATATTCAGTAAAAAACCACAGTCATACCCATCACACTGAAGACCTTTATCCCTTAACGCTGGACCTTTCCCCAGACTGGGAGTTTCTTGAAATTGGAGACCACATCCTTAGTTTTTTCTACAGTTGCCACTTCCGCTAGTGCCCTGCTGGGAAGTTCCGACCTGGGGCCATTCTCTGTGTCTCTCACCCCATCTTTGCAACTGCCTGCAAAGCAAGTATGAAGCTTTCCATGTTATGATCTAAAAGACTCAGGCTCAGAAAGGGAAAAAGACCCTTTGCAAATGTCCTCAGGGAATCAGTGGAGGAACCTGGATTTTGAGTCCGTGCTTCTTTGCAAAGTTCGTGGGCCATCATGTGTCACTACCTCTCTAGGAATCCCAGGCCCTATATGGTGAGCTTGGTAAATATTTGATGAGGGAATTGAATTGGAGTGACCCAGAATCTACCCAAGTGTGTTAGAAAGGAGCATGGGTTTATTTGAGCTGCTGAAGTTCCAAATGTGACCCTGGACATCCAATCAGTCAGAAACTGAGATGGGGCATGGCAGATAGCATCTGGGCAGGCCACTGTTTTTCAATTTTTTCTTCTTGGGAAACAGCAGTTTCAACATCAATAATTTGCACTTGATAGTTCTGAGGCGTGCTCTTGAAGTGACACAATGCTGTCTTTCCAGGGGAACAGGTTGTCACTTTCCACAAAATTTGTCCTAGTTAATGAAACTTTATGTTTTGTGTCTAATGATCTGCCATTTCTTATATTACTTTATCACAGTCCTAAACTATTAAAATGCTGTTATTTTTTAAAAGTCTTGGGGAGATTCTCCTCAGGTCAATTCTGGAAGCCTGGCCTCTCCAACCCTGTTGAAAGTGTCCAGAGGGCAAGGACCACATGTAACCCTCTGAATCTCCCATGGCACTGGACTTGGGCAGGCAGGGATTCAATAAGTCATTGCCAAGTTCATTATCTGTGTGCCTGTTTCATGCTGGACACTGGGCTAGGCCTTGGGAGGGAGAAAGGAGGAATTAGATTCAAATCTTGCCTCTGGGAGCTTCTGAACCAGCCCAGGAGAGGACAGGGGTGTGGGTGGGGACTGTGGCAGAGAGCTACACTGGGGTGTACCCCTTCCTGAAACACCACTCATCTCAAATTTGGGGGGAATTACTTGATATTAAAACAAACCCTGGTTTGATAAGGAACATGTTGTAACGTGCACGCATATTTTAGTAGACTATTCCCAGACTCATCTCTGTGGCTGCCCTCTTCTCTGCCATCAGAATGTGGGGTGGGTGATATTGGCTAACGCTGGCATGAGATAGAATCAGATCTTCCATCAAGCTCTTTCCACTGCTTGTGACCCATATGACTTTGGTCACATGGCCTGAACTCTCTGGACCTGTTTATTCATGATTGTTTATGAGGATCAGTGTTTTATATAAAGCTCTTTTAAATGTACTTGGTAGCTTTTATACTTACAGTGCGAAGATGAATGTTTATGGTATGTGGATGGATGGATGGAGTGGAGAATACGACAGTCTGGCACTGCACAGAGAAAAGGCAATTATTCCCTTTATCATGAATGCTTTGAATTCTGTATCATTTTGTGTCACACAAAGCAAATTAGAGCTATCCCCATTTCACCTGTGAGAAAAACTGAAACCCTGAGCAATGCCCAGGGTCTTGCAGAAATCAGGACTGGCCAGTCTGAGATTTGAACCAGTGCCTGGATCAGCATCTTTAACAACAGCTCGGGGTAGGAACAGGGCCGGGAGCACACCTTTCAAGCCACTACCTCTCCTTTGAGAGCTGGGGTCTGCCTGTTAATTTCTGCCATGTCACAAGTCATAGAAGCACACAGTGCTCAGAGCTGGGCCAGTGCAGAAGTGCTTCATGCTCCCTGAGGACACTGATGCCAGCCATGCGTCCGCTTTCCTTAGGAATACTCATGCACACCAAAATGCATGTGCAATTTCAGGAAATCTATGGAACCATGCAGCCCTCCTACCATTCCTCCTCAGGTATTCAAGACCCCCTAACAGCAACCATCCTGAGCCTAAGCAACCACAGACACCACAGACTCAGAACCTCCAGGCAGAACAGTGGAAACAGGATAGCCCAACATAACCAGCCCCAGCAACTTCAGCCAGGGACACCTTACCACTACAACTTTGCAGTCTTTTTAATTCCAAGAAGTTTGTCCTTCAACACATATTCAAAGCCAAACCATCTCTTTCCCTCTGAGACTTTTGAAAATCTTGGTAGAGAAGAGAATTGAGGTCATCTGTGTTATAGAGATCAAAATTGCCAGTGTGTTAGTGGGATGGGATGGAGACCAGTGAACAGGATAGTCCATAGATCACCTAGCATTGATTGGCTTCACAACGGCAAGAACTTGATTGCCATGAAAGCCAAGATTGGCCACCACAGGTAAAGAGGCTCAGAGCTGAGAGGTTCAGTGAAACTATTCAGTTCACATATGTACACAAGTGTATTGAGCACCTACTATATGCTCGGCACTGCCCTATACCCTAGGATACATCTGAGATCACAAGGGAGAAAAATCCTTGCCCTATGGAGTTCATATCCTAGTGAGGAAAACAGACAAATACTAACAAAGGTAATAATAAAGTAAATTATATGGTGTATTAGAAGACAAAAAGCGATGGGAAAAAGGAAAGTAGGCTCAGAGGATCAGGAGTGTGTGGAGGAGGGAAGCTGCAATGTCACAGTAGGGTCAAGAAACCCTACTGAAGGGGAGATTTGGGCAAGACCTGAAAGAGGGGAGACCACACGCTCCACAAAGGTAAGAGCTGCGATGCCACCAGTGGCAGCACTTGGCCTTCACCTATCCACCGGGAGCCCACACCTCCCCCTGCAAGGTTTATCTAACGCAGTAAGAGCTCGGTGCTTGTGGTCACCTGAATAAGAGCTCCAAAGATACCCAGGTCCTCATCACTGGAACCTGTGAATGTGGCCTTTTATGGTGAAAGGGACTTTGCTGAAGAGGTGAACTTAAAGATCTAGAGATCAGAGTGCATATCCTGGATGATCCAGTGAGACCTTGTGGAATCACAAGACCTTCTAAGAGAGACCCAGAGTGGGGGATGGAAGCTGTGGCAGAGAACCTGAAGCCATGTAGGGACAGAAACCAAGGACCAAAGAAACTGAAAAGTCAAATGGATTCTCCCTGAGAGCTTGCCGAAGGAAATAGCCCTATAGGCACCTTGCTTTTTTATCCTCACAAGGTTTGTTTTGGACTTCTGCCCTCCAGAACTATATGAGAATCAGTTTGGGCTGTTTCAAGGCATTACAAGCTGTGATAATTTGCTGCAACAGCAGCAGGGTGCTCCTGCTCATGTGAAGTGCTTCAGCCGGTTGTTTGGCACAGCATGACTTGTCAACATCCATAAGCTGTTATTAATGCTGTTGTTTTCCTAAGAAGAAGGCTCAGTCCCTGCCCTCACCTGAGAGGATGCACAAACCATGTGGACAACACCATCGCGCCCACGTGGATTCCAAAGGCAATGTAAAGAACCCTGAACCAGGCTGGGGCCTTTTGTTTGACCAAGTCCAACAAGAGACTGAAGACAAAATCTGAATACCAAGGCATCCTTCAGGCTGCCCAAGCTGAAAGGCACCCACTGGCTCGCCCAGCTTCTGGAATGGGGTAGGATCTACAGGAACTTCTTGGACACGTGGATCCACTTACATAAAGAAAATACCAGCAATCCTACCACAACATGTTGAATTGAGCACAGATATACTGAACATACCTGAATGTCACCAGGACCCAGGGTAAAGACAAGGGATCACTTAAATGTCCACTAGGGAGAGCCATGCAAACCACCCTTGACTGGGGCTTCCATCTTGGTTTCCTGGTCTTAAATCAAAGCAGAGAGAGAGCTGCCCTACCACTGCTTTCTCTCTCTTTTTTTTTTCCTTTTTAAAAAATTTGTTCTAATTAGTTCTACCTGAGACTAGAATGCATTTCAATTCATTGTACCCGAAAGGAACCCAACTTTTCATTTCTCTAGTTGTGCATCACAACCATTCGTGCAATCATACAAGTACTTAGGGTAATGATGTCAATCACATTCCACCATCTTTCCCACTCCCCTGCCCGCTTCCCTCCCCTCACTCCCCTCTGCCCAATCCAAAGTTCCTGCATTCTTCCCTTGCCCCCTACCCCCATTATGGATCAGCATCCACATACCAGAGAAAACATTTGCCCTTTGGTTTTTGGGGATTGGCTTACTTTGCTTAGCATGATATTCTCCAGCTCCCTACATTTACCTGCAAATGTCATAATTTTATTCTCTTTTAAAGCTGAGTAATATTCCATTGTGTTTATATATACCACAATTTCTTTATCCATTCATCTATTGAAGGGCATCTAGGTTGGTTTCATAGCTTAGTTATTGTGAATTGAGCTGCTATAAACATTGAAGTGGCTGCATCACTGTATTATGCTTGTTTTAAGTCTTTTGGGTATAGGCCAAGGAGTGGGATAACTGGGTCAAGTAGTGGTTCCATTCCAAGTTTTCTAAGGAATCTCCATACTGCTTTCCAGAGTGATTACACTAATTTGCGGTCCCACCAGCAATGTATGAGTATTTTTCCCCATATCCTCACACTTATTGTTGCTTGTATTCTTGATAATTGCCATTCTGACTAGAGTGAGATGATATCTTAGAGTAGTTTTGATTTGCATTTCTCTAATTACTAGAGATGTTGAACTTTTTTATATATTTGTTGATTGATTGTGTATCTTCTTCTGGGAAGTGTTGGCTTAGTTCTTTAGCCCATTTATTGGTCGGGTTATTTGTTTTTTCTACCACTGCTTCTTGCTGGATGAAGGAAACATCATGTAGGGAATGGTGGTGGAAAAGGGGCTATATATAAATATTTTGCTGCTTGGAATATTTATTAATCCCAAAGGTGACCTTTATGCTGGGACAATTGAATATCCATTTGCTAATGAAGGAATACAAATCCTTCCTCATGCTTTTTTTGGGGGGGTACCAGGGATTGAACTCAGGGGCACTGAACACTGAGCCAGATCCTCAGCCCTGTTTTGTGTTTTTGTTTAGAGACAGAGTCTCACTGAGTTGCTCAGTGCCTTGCTAAGTTGCTGAGGCTGGCTTTCCTCCTGCCTCAACCTCCCGAGCTGCTGGGATTACAGGCGTGTGCCACCATGCCCAACCCTTCCTCACTTAATACAACAATTAACTCAAAATGGATCATAGACCCAAATGTAAGTGCCAGAACTATAAAATTCTTAGAAGAAAATGTATGAACAATTTTTTGTGGTCATGATCTAAATAATGGTTTCTTAGGACACCAAAGGCACAAGTGATCAAAGAAAAACTAGATGAAGTGCACTTCATCTAAATTAAAATTTCCCTGTATTTTGAAAGCACCAGCAAGAAAGTCAAAAGACAATCCCAGAAGAGGAGAAAATACTTGAAAATCACAATTTGATAAGGGACTGACTGACTACAATGTAGAAAGAACTCTTGTAATTAAAAAATAAAAAGACTCTTAAACCCCAGTTAAAGAACTGGGAAGGATTTGAGTGGATATTCCTCCAAAGAAGATGTATGAAGCACTAAGAAGCATGTGAAAAGATGCTTAACATCACTAGTCGTTAGGGAGGTACAATCCAAACCACCATGAGATGCCACTGCGTGCCCACAGGGTGGCTGGATTCAAAAGGCACTGGGGTACCTGGACACATGGACACTCTCAGATGCTGCTGGTGTGAGAGCACAACCCAGCCACTCTGAAAAACTGGAAGCTTCTCAAAATGGAAAAGAGTCACCAAACAACCCAGCAATTCTACTCCTAGGTATATGCTCAAAAGAAATACATGTTCACATGAAAACCTGCCCACGAAAGTTCACAGCAGCATTATTTATGACAATTCAAAGGAGGAAACAACCCAAAGGTCCTCCAGCTGATGAGTGGATAGGCAAAGTATGGTGCAGTGGTACAGTGTGACTCAGCCACAGCCACGAAGTAGCAATTTATATGACACCATAGATGAACCTCGAAAATATTACGCCAAGAACCCAGTCACAAAACCCTGTGTTACATGATTCCATTTATAGGAAATGTCCAGGCTAGGCAAACCCAGAGGTAGAAAGTGGATTTGTGTCTGCCTAGGAACGGTGGCAAGAGGTGTGTGGAATGGGAAGTGACACTAACAGGTTGGGGTTTCTTTGTGACAACAATATTCTCAAATAGGTAGTGGAAACAGTTATGACAAGGTAGACAAGATAGACAAGGTAGTCCACCCAAAAGATCCCCCACCATGATTAAGCTTCTCCTCTTGTCAGAAAGATTTTTACAAAGAGTGTCCACAGGATTTCACAGGAGTGCTGCAGAGTTCAATGTTGTTTGAAGCTATCTCTTTCTCGTAAATGCCAGGTTTGCAGACAAAACGTTTGAAGCCTGTCTAGCCTAAGAATAGGGGACAAAGAGTAACTATGTTCCCACCGGCTCCTACTGTCCTATATGAATCTAGAAGAATTTCCAGACTCAGGTGTGGAGATTTTTAGGCATTAGCCCTTCTGGACCACTGCAGTTTAAGTAAACCTGCTTCCTGAAATTCCCTCAGTTGTCCAGTCTCATCTGTCCTATATCATTTGGAGACTCAGATGGGACAGAGGAGGTGAAGATGGCTTTTCTGCCTCTCTTGTCTCTGGGCCTGGCATCCCCTGGATGTTGGAGGACAACCCTTCTCCTTGGTGTACCACAGGCAACTTTGCCTATAGGCGAGGTGACTCACTGGTGCCCAGAGCACAGTGGAACCCACGTGGAGCCAGAACCAGGATGAGGGAAACTGGGGCATGGCCCAGCTGAGCGGTAGGACCTGGGCCCATTAGTGGTGCCCACCTGACTTCCCCTTAGAGGCCTACGCAGGTGTGAGAGAGGCTGGATCAACTTCTGAAGGGCCCTGAGTAACTCCAGAAGGAACTGGAGCTGAAAAGGACCTGGGGAGTCGCCCCATAGTCTCTGCTCAGGGTCAGCCAGCAGAGGAGAACTGTGGCTCCTTCTTTGGTTTTGGAATTTTGGAACTGGGGCAGTATAGAAATTTTGCTCTGACCATGTCTGTGTGAAAGTGTGTGAATGAGATGGACAAGGGAGGGTTCCGACCCGGCCCCAGGACCAAGGTGAATGCGGAGTCCCCATCTGAGTTCTGTGGTGCCTTATCCAGTCTGTGACGGATTTCCACCAACCAACGTCTAGGAGGAAGCTCCTGGTCAGGGGTTTGCTACTGACCTGCAAGGCTAAGAGGACCCTAAGTCCTCGAGAGGGGATGGCCAGAGATGGACAAAGCAAGTCTTATCCCAAGTGTGCGACACGGATGCAGGGTGGAAGACAGGAGCACACAAAGCCAAGTGAGTCCTTTGAAATGCATGTCAGAGAACATTAAGAAAGGTTTTGATGGTGACTATGGGGTGAAACTCACTCCACAAAGGTTACATACTCTCTGCAAATTAGAGTGGCCAACCTTTGAGGTGGGATGGCTACCAGAAGGATCTTTAGACAAAAGTGTCATTAGTGAGGTCCTTTTAATAGTTATTGGAACCCCGTGGAAAACCCAGACCAGTTCCCTTATATTGATCACTGGCAAGAGATGTATGGAAACAACCTCGTTGGTTGAGAGCCTGTCTAGAAGGACAGTCCAAGTTGATGTTAGTTCAAATGCAGCAGCCTCTAAGACCCAGCTTATGGGAACTAAGCAATACAAACAAACAAAACTTGACAAAAAAAAAAGACAAAGGAAACCAGTTTTGCCCAGTGAGCCAGAAGAGAACTCACCACCTTATGTGCCACTCTACCTGACTTTGCCAAGACCACCAAAAAAAACCAGGCCCCTTATCCCCAGAGGAATGGATGATGGCCCAGCTACTCCTTCCTCCTTGATGTCCTCAGTGCCAGAGGCTTCCCCAGAGCCAAAGTCTCTTCTACCCTCTGAGACTAAGACTGGAACTTGTCCCAAGACCAGAGCCATAACCCAGATGAGAGCCCTCCAGATGCCCAACAAGATACTAGAGGACATGCCTAGGTTGACCAGGACAATGCGTTTTTGTGTGCCAGCCTTTCACCTCCAATGATCTCTTAAACTGGAAAAATCATACTCCCTCCTACAATGAGAAGCCTGGGCCATGAATGATCTGATACAGTCCATTATCCAGACCCACCAGGCTATCTGGGTTGACAGAGGAACACAGACGAGTGACCTAAGCAGCTTTAAAATAGCTAGAGAAACATGCTTGGGAAACATTCAAGCCTATGCCCAAACCCAGTTTCCAGACACAGACTCAGGGTGGGACCCCAACAAAGAGGATGACCTCCTTAAGACAAAAAGATATCAAAAGGCTCTCATTGGTGGCTTAAAAGAAGGGGGAAGGCCCCTAAACATGAAGAAAATATCAGAAGTGCTCCAAAGGCCTGATGGAAGCCCCAGCCAGTTCTATCAATGACTATATTTGAGGCCTTCTGACTCTCCACTCCCTTTGATCCCAAGGCACCGGACTACCAGCAGAAGATCAACGCAGCCTTGGTGGGACAAGCCCAGGGAGACATTCACTGAAAACTCCCAAAACTAGAGGACTTTACTGGAAAGAAGTGAGCTGATTGAAGTGGCCACCACACTTCATCAACTGAGACCAAGAGGCTCACTGAGAGACAGACCAAAAGGTAAAGAAGAAGATGGGTCTCCCTGTGACTGCCATCACCACAAACCCAGAAATCACCCAAAGAGGGGTCCCACCAGGACAAAGTCAAAACAAGCATCAAAATCGGGGCCAGAGGCAGAGCCAAAGAAAGGTCTGGATGGAAAGACCACCTTATCCGCAGACATGGCTGAGACTAAACTGATGTGCCTACTGCCATCTAGAGGGCCACTGGCAGAAAGGATGCCCCCAACTAAAGTCCAGTTAACCTAGACCAGGCTGCCACAGGGCTTCAAAACTCACCAGCACTGGCTTCTGACCTGAGAGCCTCTCCTACCAAACTACGCGGATGCCGGCCGCTGATGTGGATGCCACTGCTCCAATACGGAGATGATCTGCTGCTGGCCAGAGCAACCTGGGGAGACTGAGCGAGGGGCAATGTCTGCTCCTCACTCTCCATTGTGAAACTGACTGCAAAGTCTCAAAGAAGAGTCAAGGACAAAAGTCAAGTTCCTCTGTTTCCATCTGACTCAGAGACAAAGGCAACTGGGCCCTGAGAGGAAACAGGCAGTCTGCTCAATTCCAGTCCCTTCTACCCACTACGAGATTTGCGAGTTCCTGCTTGCTGCTGACTTCTGCCGTACATGGACCCCTGACTTTTCAGTCATGGCCAAGCCCCTCTATGAGGCAACAAAGGGAGCCTCTAATGTGGGGACCAACACAAAAAAGGCCTTTGAAGACCTTAAACAAACACTCACCAGTGTGCCTGGACTAGGACTCCTTGACCTTACAAAGTCTTTCTGGGTGTCCATGAATGTTCTGGAATAACTGTAGGAGTCCTAACTCAAATGCTGGGGACATGGCACTGTCCAGTGGCCTATCTTTCTAAACAGCTGGACTCTGTGGCTCAAGGCTGGCCACCTTGTTCACGGGCCCTTGCCGCCATGGCTCTCCTGGTGTTGGAGGCTGACAAGCTGACTATGGGACAGGAACTGACTGACACTTGTACTGGCACTGTTGGAGTTCAAAGGACAACGTTGGCTGACTAATGTGAGGAGGTCAGATACCAGGGCATGTTATGTGAAAATCCACATGTCCACATTGAAGTCATCCAGACTCTAAACCAGCAACTCTGCTGCCCATCTGTGCAGGATAGCCTGACCCCAGCTGCGTTGAGGTCATGGATAAAGTGTTCTCCAGTAGACCGGACCTGACAGACCAGCCCCTAAAGGACCCTGGTGCGCAGTACTTCACAGATGGAAGCAGTTTCATAGAAGGCAAGATACATTTTACTGGATATACAGTGGTCACTCTGGACTCCACCGTTGAGGCAAATCCTCTGTCTCAGGAAACCTCAGTGCAAAAGGCAGAATGTATTGCTCTGAACTGAGTGCTCAAATTGGCAGTCGAAATCTGTCTATATCTAAACAGACTCAGAATGTACCTTCACCACTCTTCAACTTCACAGGGACTTACATAAAAAGAGGGGTTAATTAACTCAGGAGGAAAAGTAGTAAAATATGGACAGGAAATCCATAATCTTCTCGATGCAGTATGGGCACCCAGAAAATCTCGGTTATGATTGCCCGGACCACCAAAGGGAAACACCGTGATTGCTCAGGGCAACCAAAGAACAGACCGAGAAGCAAGATTAGCAGCTTGAAAAAATAAAACAACAACAACAACTAAACCACTCAGTCTTAAATGCTGATCTTCTCTCTAATCCTATAACAAAATGGGAACCAAAATATTCCGAACAAGAAAGTAATTTGTTTAAGGCTGAGAAAAAGAAGCTATCTCCCAAGTGGATGGTGGAAATTTTCTGATGACTAAATAGCCATCCCTGAGATTCTAGCCCCTGTCTTCATCAGACATTTCCACAGGGGAACACACACTGGCCAAGTGGCACTTGTGACTCTGAGTCAGCATTTCTATATCCCCTGGCTCACAAGCATTTCCCAGATGATCTGTAAACAGTGCAAAACTTGTGCCTTCAACATCCCATGTCAGGGACCAAGACTTCCATCAGGAATCCAAACTATAGGAGGAGCACCTTTTGAGGACCTGGAAGTAAACTTTACTGAACGACCACACTCACGGGCCTATAAATATCTCTTGGTTTTTGTGTACTCTTATTCTGTCTGATGGAAGCCTTTCCAACCTGCACTAACAAGGCTCAAGAGATAGCCAGGATGCTCCTCTGGGAAATTATTCCCAGATTTGGCATTCCAATAACCATTGGCTCAGTCAATGGGCCAGCTTTTGTAATAGAGATGATACAATTATTGGCCAAGAATTTAAGTATCAGATAAAAGTTACATACTGCCTATAGGCCACAGAGTTCTGGTAAAGTAGAAAGGAAAAATAGGACTTTAAAGGGTCAGTTGGGTAGACTGTGACACTAAAAGGTCAGGGTTTCTTTGTGACACAAATGTTCTCAAATAGGTAGTGGAAATAGTCACACCGCTTTCAATGTACTAAAACCATCGAATCGTATATTCTAAGTGGGTGAACTCTTACAGATGTGAATTAGATCTCGAAAAATCTTTGATCAAAAAGTCGCTCTCAGCCCTTGATTATCCTTGAAGCTGCCAATGGAACCTTCTCTGGGTTCATGCCAATTCCGTTTCTCACCTGAGTGTAGCTACATTGGGTTCTGCCTGAAACTCTGTGGCTCTGGCCCACCCCCTATCCACAGGTGGGGTTCCTCGAGTTGACCGTGTTCTCCCTGACTCTGGGCCTGGGACCCCATTGCAACAGGCCACTGACTGTCATCCTTGCCTGTGGGCTGGCCCCTGGCAGTACCGCTGCTCTGATGGGCTCCTGACCACACCCCAGGCCAGGTTGCTGTGCTAGGTCACTTGTACACTGTGCTGTGTGCTCCCGGGGGCAGCTGCGGTGCTGGTTTTCCCCAGCACTGTGCCAGCACACCCTGCTCAGTGAAGGACCATGTAGATGTAAGCCTGAGAAGAACGTGTACCTGTGCCGAGTGAAGATGCGGGGAATGGAAGCGGGGAAGCGGGAGGAAGGCTGTGGACGCAGCTCTCTCACCAGGCCCCCATTGGTTCCTGTTTCTGGGAAGTGTTTTCTCGGCCTCGGTCATCTCAGCATTGGAGCAGCTGACATCCAGGGAAGCCTCCCCAGGTGCTGTCCCTGTCTCCGGCCGGGGCCTGCGGTCTGTCAAGAAGGGACCCCAAACCTTGCTCTTCTACTCTTTGGCTCAGAAATCCCAAGGTGGAAATCTAGTCAAAGAAAACAGCAATACTAGCCCTTGCATACAGTGGGGCCGTGAACACTAGGATTTCGGGCAGCAAGGGACTGTCGTGGCAGTGTTTATAACAGTGAAAACTTAGAAACAACCTAGGTGTCTAACAGTGGGGTGGTGGACATTATGCCATGAAGAATTCAATGACCTGGGAAATGCCTGCATCACAGATGAAGTGAAAAGGCTGGTTACAAACTCTCAGGCTGCCCAGAATAACAAGCTAGAAAAACACAGCAGCACGTCAGCAGGCTTCTCTGGGTGGCGGGACTCTGGGTGTCTTTCTCATTTCTTTCTTTGATGTAGCCAGGTGCCGTGCACGAACGTATGGGAGCTTTATCCTCAGAGAGAAAAGGATCCTTGAGGCCTCTCACTTTTCTCCACGGCTCTTTCTTGGGAAAGATGTCACTGGACACCTGCTTCATTCAGTCAGCCCACATCCACCTCCAGAGAGCAGCCCCTCCACCTGCAGAGAGCAGCCCCTCGCAGGAGCTCCAGGAAGACTGTCCTGACCACCAGGACAAAGAAACCTGTGCCCCCAGCCTGCCCCACAGCCCCCAAGCTCTCCTTGCTCTTGTGTCCAAGCAAACACCTGCTTCTTTGCTGGGGCCGGGCTCTGTCTGCTTCTGTTCTGGTCTCTGAGTCTGAGCTTCCGGGAGGGGGCTGAAGTGTTGAGGCCATGTCTCGTCACAGTTGGACACTGACGAAAATGGAGACACCTTGTGGTCTCCACATTCTGATTCTCCACAGGAAAGACTTCTCCTGAGCATTTAAGAACCACCTGAACAATCTCTAAGCAGCTAGAGAAGCCGTCAAAGGTGTCTTCACTTAACCTGGACCAGCAGTCTTTTTAAAGGCTCCAGCTCTGTGCCGGTAACGAGCGTGAACAAATACAGCCAATGTAACTCGATTGTATTTCAACATTTTGTGAGTCGATTTGGAATCATGTTAGGGAAACCTTTGGTGGAAAGTTAGCAGGTCTGCAGCACGTGAGGGGCTCCTGTGGGTACGGTGCTTAGGGTTGGAGCAGGCGGGAAATGCCAGGGTTTGGTCAAAGCAATAAACAAACCCACAGTGATTTTTTTCTGCGGAACTTCCTGGTCACATTTACACCCACACGAAGCATAACACAGCAGGCTTGGAGGGTGGGACAGCCTGTCCGGTGGTTCCCCTGAGAAAGGGGCACACAGCACACACTGTCATTCTCTGGAGGGTTTTGCTAACTGCCCGGGCCCCCGTGTGCAGAATGCAACGCAGCCCAAGATCCCTGCAACTCAAACACCCTGCCGCCCGCTGTCGGGCTTCTGAAACTGAGAAAGCAGATGTGGTGTGTCGCCCTTCCCTGTGACTCTGGCGTTCCACCAGTTCTTTTAAACAAGGCGAACAACCACCGACATAGTTCTCTTCCCGCACAACTGCACCCTTTTTCAAAAGAGTAGGTCTGGCTGCTGTTTGACGGTCAGAATCAAGCAGCAGGGAGGCGGGAGGCATCCCTACCTCCCGCCCTCCTTTCAAGCAAGGGGAGCAGAAGCATGAATAGGCAGGAGGCTGCGCGTTTGCCAGCTCTTTTTCCATTCCTGCCACCAAAATGCAGGCCTTGCTCGGACTTCCTCAGGTCACAGCCCATAATCAAGGCTGAGCCTCCGAGATCCCCACAGGAGCCTCTGAGGAGGCGGATGTCCTCATCCTGCCCCTTCGTGGTGCGTGGGCTCCTGGAGGGGGTGTGAAACTGAGGGTGAGATGGAGGGCTGAGGTGGGCCGAGGGGAGAGAGGAGAGATCAGGGACAGAGGAGCCTAGTCTCTGGTTCTCTGTGGACCACCTTCCAGGCTCCCAGGAGCTCTCTGGTGAAGCTCCCTTCTCTGGTTGGTGTGTGCGAAGTTGAGTCTGAGCTAGGCGAGCTCCTGCGCTTGTTCATCCAACCAATGCTTCTTGGTGCCTGCGTGACTCCAGGTGGTGCTTTGGGACCAGGATAAATTAGGGAATAAAACGTCCCACCGTGTAAAACCTGGTGAGCACACACCACTGATGGCTCTCCAAGGAACTGCTCTTTGAGAAGTCAATCTCAGAAGGTTAATGCTGCGCAAGTCCATTTATATAACACTTTCAAAATGACAACATTTTACAAATGGTGGCTGCCAGGGGTTAGGGGTGAAGGGCAGGGTTAGTGGGAGGCAGGGGTGGTGACGAGGAAGCAACTCGAGGGACCCTTGTGCTGATGGACTACTCAGTAGCTTGACTGGTGAATTCAGGAACCTGCTAATTTTATGCAGGTGATAAAATTGTCTAGGACTAAACCACACACGAATAAGTTCAAGTGGAGGAATCTGAATAAGATTTGTGGGTGGTGTCAGTGCCAATGGCCTAGAGTTTTGCAAAATGTTACTTCTGGAGAAAAGTGGGTAAAGTTGGCCTTGGAGCTTCCTATACTACTCCTTAGAATTGCACAAGCATGTACAATTATCTCAATAAAAATTGCAATTTAAAAAACATAACTGCCAGGCATGGTGGCACACGCCTGTAATCCTAGCAACTTGGGAGGCTGAGGCAGGAGGATCCCAAGTTCAAGAATAGCCTTGGAAACTTAGCAAGTCCCTAATCAACTTAGTGAGACCTTGTCTCAAAATAAAAAATAGAAAGGACTGGGATGTAACTAAGTGGTACAGTGCCCCTGAGTTATATTCCCACTATAAAAAAAAAAAATCATAACTCTCTCACTGAACAGAGACTACATTTTGGAAGCCAAATATGGTTTCATGGTGAGTGCAGGGCAAAAGTCAAAGCCATCCTGGACAGGTACCCCTCTGGGGTATTCCATGACCTGCACCGGTCTTCCCACCCTTGAGGCACACCACTGAATCTCTGTTGACAACTGAATGGCATTTGGACTCAGGACAGGAGTGTGAACTCCAGCTGTCCTGGTTCCCTGACATGGTGTTGGGAACGATCCAGCTTGACTTTGGTCGTTTAAACCGTGCTGCAGGCACCCACTGGCATAAAGGTGGGACTCCAATGCCCACGAGGCTCCCGGTAGCTGTGTAGAGTCCTGCTGGGCTTACTCCTGACTTCCTGCATTCCCATCACCACCTTGCAAGGGGACCTGCACCTCCTGCCACTCTGCCCCCACACACCTGGCAGCACATGCGGCTTGGAGAACCTGAGACACAGAGGTGACTCCCTGCCCTGGTCTTCACTCTTCATGCCAGCCCTGGCCTCGGTTCTCACTCCTGGATCCTAGCCCCTCTGCCATGGCTCATTCAGTCTTTGTCCAGCAGGTCATTGTCCTGCAGAGGGGGTTCCACACCATGAAGCACCTTGGGGCTCTGAACCGCAAGTTCTGCAACTATATTTTATTGCCTCAGAAGAACTTCAGAGGAAGAAGCCATGTAAAAATAAAACAAGGTCTGAGCAGACTTTAAAGTTTTTATTCTTTCATATCATGCCACGTCGCACAGGGAATGCCCACACAGCGCGTGCCTTCCGGGCCACGTCACTCCCTCCCAGGGCGTGGCTGAGAAGACCAGCCAGCGCTCCGTGCCCACAGCTTGGTCTACGGTGGGGGAGGAGCAGTGGCAAATACTTATCTCTTTTCTGTCCCGTGCTTGTGGTTTCTCATTTAAGAACGATGACAATGTGATTTAAAACAATTTCTGATTCATGGTCAAGGTCTTCATTAAAAAAGAAAAAAGAAAGGGGCCTTCTTAGCAGCGCCAGAGCTAACCAATACGTATTTGACTTTCCAATGAGGTTTCTCCAGACAAAATCAAAGTGGAGATCCTGGGGCCCCGTCTCCGTGTTTTTGTCACAGCGTCCACAGAAAGAATGAGTGCAGAGTGAAGCACGGGACTCGTTCCCGGAGAAAGGCAGCAGGCTGGGTCCTCAGGTCCTGCTGCAGAGCTGTTCCCGCCAGCACCGTCAGGCCCGGGGCACCGCGTGGCCGTCTGAAGCCTCGTCCTGCGGGGCCTCTGCAGGGGCCTGGCTCTTTGCGCCCCAGTCCGTGTCAGGGATGAATAACCCATGGAGGTCCAGGTGCATCTCCACGGCAACTGAGGCACGAGCCAATTCCGTAAAATTTTTGGCATCCAGAATAAGCAGAAAAGGCAGCTTTTGGGGATCAGTAGAAACAATGGCAGATAAGATAATTCCTTGGGGGAAACAAAAAGAAACAGTGCTTTTTTTCTTTTGCTTGAGGTGCTGGAGCCCAGGGTCACATGCATGTGAGGCGAGTGCTCTACCACTGAGCTACACCCAGCCCTAAAAAAGAGCAACTTTTAAAAAGTGCAGCCTTGAACATCCTCTGGCTGGAGGATTGATTTCTCAACCATCTCTTCCTGTCCTCTTTAAACTTACTTATCTAATCCAAACAGGAGGAAAGAGAATTTGATATTTTATATGAATTTGATATACTATATGGGAACCAGGAATCAGAAGGCCTGAGTTTAGCCCTGACTGGATCAGTCCCTTTACCTCTCTGGACCTCAGTCTCTTCATCTGTACGGTGAAGATAATGCTCCCTACTCTCACAGGGTTGCTGAGAAGCCCTCTTGCAGGGTGGGTTATGAAAATGCTGTGTAAATTGGTGCAAGTGCTGAGGAACGGCTATTTTCCTACTACTTAAAAACTCAGATGACAGAGAGTCCATTCCAGGAGTGCACTTTGGCTAACGTGTGCCACTCAGCTAAACTCGGACTTGTCACAGTTCATTGGCCTTCGGTCAAGTCCAATTCATCTTTTGTCCATGCAGCCAACCATCATCTCAGCTCTCCCTCTGTACAATGGAGACACCTCCATACTTGCTCAGCACTCACTCTCAAGGATAGACAGAGGTTAATGAGCTACTGCACACACTTCCAGCATGGAGCGAGAGCCCCCAGGCTCCCAGGATGTGGAGCAGCTGAGCACAGGCGAAGTCAGGTTGGCCTGGATTCAGATCCTAGATCTGTGCACGGGGGCATGGGAACTCGGGCAAATTATCTCCCTCCCTGAGCCTCCCCCTGGTAGAATGCAGACAGCGACTCTTCCTGCGGACCAAGAAAACATACAGGAAGCTCGTGCCCAGCTGAGTGGGAGGCAAGCCTCAGCTGGAGGTGATGCCAACCGTCCCCCACCTGGGAGATGACAGTGACACAGAGTCTTGGCTGGCGTGCCATGCCACAATCAGTAGGAAGACAAGGCCAGGCAGAAAGCCACTCCCTCCCACCTGAGGGAAGAAGCTGGCAGGCTCTTGGGGCCGCCTGCCCTCCCCTGCAGGTGTGGGCAGCCCATCGCACCTTGCCAGCTGGTGACCCCACCCATCCTCCTTAGCATCCGGAGGGCTGTGGGCAGGGCGTTTCTGAGGCAAGGGCAGAGTGGAAGGAAAGGACGCTTTGGCCATGTGGAAACCTAGAAAAGGGAGATGGGCCACAAACACATTTTCTAAGTGCTCTGTGAAAAAGTCACATGTTTACAGTTAGAAATTTGGATCCAACCATTGCAATGAATTCTATGTCCTGGAAGAATTTGGTGTCACTTGATGGGAAGGACATGGGCTTTATTTGTTATGGAATTTAACCTTGCCCAAAGAAAGGTCTGGCCTTTGTCCCTGGGAGGTCCCCTCTAAGTCCTTGGAATGTCCTACAGTGTGTTCACGAGGGGCCTTGGACCTGCTAGGGAGTCTACCCTCAAGTATGGTTTATGGTGGGGCCTTGGCCACATGCTATCAGTTTAACCTCTGAGGGCTGAAGACTAAAGTTTGGCCACACAAGTGGCCCAGTAAAACTCTGGACACCAAGGCTCAGGTGAGCTCCCACAGCTGGCAGTCCCGGTGTGTCCTGTCAGGTAAGGTCACCGGGAGAAGTTAGTGCTAAGACCACAGTGGGCGAAGACAAGTGTTAGCTCCATGCCTGGCACTCTGGGGCCCAGTCCTGATTTTAACCTGTATTTTTTCACTGCAATCACAAAAATAGCAGCTTCGAGCAAGTTCTGTGAGTCCTCCTAAGAAATTATAGATCCTACAGGTAGTGGCGGGGGGGGGGGGGGGGCTGAACTCAAACTTGGTGTCAGAGTGAGAGGGGTCTTAGACTTTGACTTAGAGTTCAGAGCAGGCCTCCCCCAGCCGTGTGCCCTGGGGGACAAGATGCCCCTAGACAATGTCTCCGTTCGAGGGGTGATGGCTGCAGTGTGTAGCCATCAGTCTTACCATCATCCTCGTCCTTGGCGCCTGGAGCAGGCACAAACAGGGGTTCCGCAGGCCAGCAACCCTCCTCGGCCCATTTTAAGGTTGACTTGGTGAGAATGTCATATTTTAGTATCTGTACATCCAAAGAGGGGAAACCTGTGAGTCACCTCTTCCAGGACATGCTGATTTCCTGGGCACAGGCAGGCCTGGAGGCCCACAGAGAGGGGAGATTAAGCCCGTACATCCAGCCTTTTGACATCACCGCAGAGTGACATCAGCTCACAACAACAAAAAGGAAAGAACGGAAATGTCCTTCTCTGGCTTCAAACACAGGTCCTCTAGCTACCACGTGGCCAATAGAGACAACAAATTCCCAAAAAAATCCTGAATCAATCTGGTATTTGTTACTATATTGCAATTTTATATGTTAAGTAAACTAATGTGCTCAATGCACAGTTAAAATATGATGGGATTCCTTCTTGCTTTAAAGGTGAAAGGCCTGGGCTAAGGGATAGCTCAGTAGTACAACGCTTGTCCAGCGTGCATAAGATCCTGGGTTCAACCCCAGCACCAAGGAAAAAGAAAAAAAAGGTCCCTGGGCCTCTCTTAAGTTCTCCTAGGCCTAGTCCCTTTAGTGTGTAGGATTAGTGGGGAGTGGCTTAGGGCGTGTGTACGTGTGTCTGGGAACCTTATTTTTTGGCTTTGTGTATTTCTACACGGTTTGCATTATTTTGGAACACAAAATTATTAATAATGATGTTAAAGAAAAGTGAAGTCTGTATATCACTTTGTACAGTACCCAGATGTAATAAGTATTGAAAAACACTAACTTAGAAAACAAAATAAGTCTTCCACATTCCAGTCACACCCACTTTGCTCCAGAGGACGAACTAGTTTCTGAGGGCAGGGGTTGGGATGCCCCTGCTGACTTCCTTGTCCTCAGTGCCTATCATTGTAGCATACAGTTGGTGCTCAATAAATACATGTAAACTCAAATCACTGCCTGAGCTCCAACCAGGCCTTCTCCTTGAGCTGCAGCCCATGAGGTATGACTCCCTCTCTTGGATGGATCATCATTACTTCAGATTTATCTTATCCCAAACTGACCTCCTTTCTGATCTCCTTTTCTTATCAACATCCACACAGTCTCAAAAACCTTGAATTCGACTTTGCAGACAGATGAGATCATTCTAGAAAACCAGTCTGCAAGCACACAGGGATTGGTACCTTGGTTGGGATTGGGCTCCACTGAACTTCAGCAGCAAAGACGTATCGGTATTGCTTTCCATTGTGAGCATAATTGATTCGAGGGAGCTCTAAGCCTGAGGAGAAAGGAGTCAGCAGGTGAAGACCCTGTCGCCCAGGGTGGGGAACATCCACCCTTCCTGCCAGGCTGGGCCTTCTTTCCACAGAAAAAGTTCCCAAGCAGGATTCCCAACCTTGATTCAGACTCCAGATTGGATCAAAGGCAGTCAAAGGCAGGGGAGGGAACCTCTGATAATGACCCTGGCTCTATTAAAAGTTTCAGGAGCAAGGTATCATAGACCAGGGATTTTAAGTGTATAAACGTCTTTAATTATCCAAGATAGAAATCAAAGAGAATTGCATGATTAAAATCAGAGGCTACTGCAAATTTTTAAAGCTCATTTTAAAAAAGTACTTGTGTGTGTATGTGTGCACACACATGTGGGGGTGTGAAGAGAAATTTTGGAAGCCACAGTAAGAAGTATTGATTGGGAGTACAAATAATATCTGTTTAATTCTATTATAATATTTTGAAAAATGATGTTTGCAGATTTTAATGACATGGACAACTATCCATATCACAAAATTAAAGGACAGTTATAGAATCATCTTCATTATGTTACAAATGGGGAGAAAAAGTTTAAAAGCACAGCTGGGGTTGGAACTACCTTGTAGTTTATATTTTATTATTTTCACATATTGCCTATTTAATAATCCAAAATAATTTCATGCAATGTATATATCTTTATATAGTCCTGTTCTGTCAAGCTAAATTTCTAAGTGAAATTTCTAAATTTGAAGTGAAAGTATTCTCTTATGACATTTTCCAGGCAGTTAGAACCAATTGATAAAGATGTAATGTCCAAGATCAAGCTGCATCAATTCACAGTAGCAAAGCTATGGAACCAACCTAGGTGCCCTTCAATAGATGAACAGATAAAGAAAATGTGGTACAAATACACAGTGGAACATTACTCAGCCATACATAAGAATGAAGCTATGGCATTTGCTGGTAAATGGATGGAACTGGAGACTATCATGCTAAGTGAAATAAGCCAATCCCAAAAAACCATATGTCAAATATTCTCTCTGATATGTGGATATTAACTCACAATAGGCGATGGGGAGGGAGGAGTGAAGGTTCACCAGATTGGACAGGGGGGTTGGGGAGAAGGGAGTGGGGATGGGAATGGGAAAGACAGCAGAATGAATTGAACATAACTTTCTTATAGTCGTATATGAACACATGAGCATTGTAACTCCCCACATGAACAACCACAAGAATGGGAAATTACACTCCATGTATGTGTGGTATGTCAAAATGTATTCTACTGTTATGTAGAACTAAAAAGAATCAAAAAGAAGAAGCTGCAGAGGCGACATGCCCACCACCTGAAGGCCCCCTAAAAGGACCCCAAGACTTTTGTGGCTCCTGTAGGCTCAGCAGGGACTGAGGACAGTGGACCTCTGGGATGGGAAGGAGATGTCCAACCTACAGATGAGTAACTGTGAAATTTCCAAGGGACAGGCCAAGATGAAGGCGAGAAGGACGCTGCTGACATACTTAAGAAGCAGCAGCCCAGGCTGGCCCCAAGTGGGCCTGGGTCTAAGACCTACATCTCCATTTCTCAAGGCTCCAAGCAGCGAAAGGGCCTCCCAGGGCTGGTGAAAGGGTCTGTGGAATGCCATTGACAGACGTGGGTTCTTCAGCGACCAGGCAAATTCAGGGTTTTGCCAGGAGAGTCCCAGAGCTGTGTGTCCTTCCAGACACCTGAGCCTGCCCCAGAGACAGCGGGGAGGGTGCCTGTTACCTTCGTAAAGCAATTCGGGCTGGCAGTAGACTTGGTCATCTTTTTCCTTCAGGGCTGTTGCTGTCGTAGACGCCACTTTGATTAAATTTGAGCCCACTTCAGCATTCTGAGAAGAACGGTTTTCAGAACAAAACAGGAGGACATTTTATTCAGAGTAAATCTTTCCCTGACTGTATACATTTTACAAATGCTTTTGCATAAATCGACCCGTCTGGTCTCACGTTAACCATAGGAAGCAGCTATTTTATTGTTGCTATCCTATTCTCAGTTTAAAAAGTGAGGATTAGCAGCTCAAAGTGACTCCTCCAGGGTCACTCAGCCGGGGATGGTAGACCAGGACTCTAAAACCGAGGGCTCTTTTCTCCCACTCTGGGCTGCTTTATTCTTCCCAGGGAAAATTAATATGCTTATGAGAGTAAATTTTCATTTTTTTAAATAGTGGATGATTCACCTGTAAAAGGCTGCATCAGTCATTAAAAGGTGTTTATGGAGATCATACAACAATATGAGAAATGCTTATGATATAGCACCAGATGAAAGTTCTGGGCTAAATCACACATGGAGCCTGAGCTCAACCACGTACACAAAATTATCATAAAGAGGCTGGGAGAGAGACACCAAATATCGACAATACAGTGAGTGGTGGGTAATGGGGACTTTCATCCTGTCTCTGTGCTTCTCTGGATTTGTGAAAAGGTACTCCTGCTGAAATGAAAACATGTGATATAATTATTTGGGAGAAAAACAACTTTCAAAGACATCCCTTGGCCTCAAGTTATAATCAGACTGTTCTGTTCAGTAGGTTTCTGTCACCAGCATAGCCCAGGAGAAGGATTTAACATGAACGAACACTTATTGAACACCTACTGTTCCCTGTCTGCCCCGCTTCCTAACCGTGGGGTCTTGAGCAGGTTAGTTAGCCTCTCCATAGGTCTGCTTCCTCGTGTGGACGGTGAGGATGATAACAGTGTCTGCATTTTTGAGTTATTGTGAAGATTAAATGAGATCATCCTCATAAAAGAGCTACAAGAAAGCCCGATTAGCCTAAGTGCCAGATAAATGTTAGCTGTTTTGTCATGATGACATCTTTGTTGTGATAGGTATCCCCCCTTGTCCCTAGGGGATACATGCCAAGTCCCCCAGTGCTGCCCACTGTAGTAGTACTGAACCCTATGCATATGCACTATGAGGCCACAACAGTTGATCTGGTAACTGGGACAGATATGAAAGCATTAACAGGTGGGTAGTATATACAATATGGATACCCTGGAAAAGGTGACTCGTGTCCTGGATAGGACAGAGCAGGAGGGCTTAAAATTTCATAATGCTGAGACCAGCATGCAATTTAAAACTTACGAGAAGTGTATTTGGGAGAGTTTCATGTCATGTTTTTAGACCACAATTGATCATAGGTAACTGAAACTGTAAAAAGCAAAGCCATGGATAAGGGGGCACCCCAGCATTATTATTATTATTACCATTACAATAATAATTCCTACCAGTACTACTGGGAGTGAGTACAGGCCAGGCACAGGAAGACTGAGGTCCAAATCACAGATCCTTGTTATGGTTGAATTCTCCTTTAAACTTTTCTCTATGTACCAATTTTCCAAAATCGCTTTTATAATGAGAACCAATCTATTTTTTTGTCAGGAAGGAGGAAAAGTTTACTGCATCCTGGTAGTTGAACTGCAGGGGTGCTTAGAGATTTGTCTAGATCAATCTGTCAATCTATAAAAGAAGAAACTGAGGCCCAGAGAAGGAAAGTGAATTGTCTAAAGCCAGAGAGAGAAACAGGGCTTGGACCCAGGCTTTTGCACTGTGAGTCTTTTCCTAGAAGCAAGAGCAAAGGCCCTGAGACTGGTCAGCACTGTCCTGCAGGTCTCAGCTCAATGTCTCCTTTCCTAGTAAATCAGTCTGAATCCAAGACCTTTGTTCCATGCAGTGGTATCTCCTTTACAGAGCTGTTTCCTTTCCTGTTTTGTTCTTTCTCTCTTTTTAAAATTTTTCTTGTTGTTTTTAGACATACTTGACAGTGGGGTGCATTTTGACATATTATACATAGGTTTTGCCTACTGCATTGCATACGGTCAGCGCCCAGGAAGTAACCGCTGAAAGGAGTCAATGCACATCTCAAGCTTTTCCTTCAACTATCAAGGCGCAAAGCCCTTGCCGCACAGGCTGGCTGTAAGAGTTCAATGAGACGAACGGTGTGAATGAGTAGCCCAGTGCCTGGCACACTGGCAATAAACAGAAACTCCAAGCGCCTCCCTCACCTGTGCAGCACCAGTAGGAGGCCTGCCTGGTCCTTTGCTGGGCACGTGACAGCCACAGGCCCCTGGGCATGTCCCAGCCTTGATTCTCAGGGAGTCAGTCTGCAGAGACATCTTATAACTCCAGCCTGGAACTGGTCAGACTGGTTGAGGAATAAACTGAATTTTTCCACACACAGCAATAACGAACATGACTCGGCTGCTCTCAGCTGCCAATATGCTCAGCTTTGGAAAGAAATCACTTTCCAGCCAGAGTTCAACAAAATCCTGGAGGCCTGCTTTGAAATCCCTCGACCTGAAGGAAATCCCAGGAGAATCAGTCTTCTCAGGAATCCCCCACGTGCCAGTTTCAGTGTGAAATCTGACTTTACAACTTCCTATGTGAATTTGAGCAGAACCTCGACCTCAACCAGCAGAACCTGGGCCTGCTTCCTCGTCTGTCATGAGGGCTGTTGAGACTAGGCAGAGTTGGTCCACCTGTATCCGAGGCTCAAGGTTAGCATGAAATCATAGTTGTGGAAACATCTGGTCCAGGGTCAGATACATTGTAATTGGTGACCTGGAGCCAGACAGATAAACATTCAGATTCCAACACAAATCCCATGACTGATTCCTCAGTGTTGGGTAAGTTACTTTCGCTCTCATCTGCAGACATGGGAATAAGAAATAACTACGAGGGTGTGATGCATATTAGCACAGCACTTCACAATTCCTAAAGTGTGCAGGACCCAGGGCAAGGGAATGAGCAGAGGACCACAGCCCCTAACTATCAAGCAAATTGAGCAAAACATTCTCTGTCTCCTACCTGGACACATAGACCTCAACGCTGTGGACCTGATCTGTCCAATGCAGCAGCCACCTGCCATATGAGGCTATTTAAATCAAATTTGAAATACAATGAAGTAAAATTAAACATTCTGTTGTACTCTGTCAAGTGCTCCACAGTGCTCACAGTTAGTAGCTCCCATACTGGGCAGGGAGAATGTTCAGCCTTGACACAGATCCTAGTGTACAGCGTTGTTCTGGAAGGAGTGACTTTAGGATTCTAGGGCCCCTTGCAGCTCTGAGCTAGATGAGGTGGCACAGAGACAGCCAGGCCTGGCCCCCAGGTCCATCCCTAACTGCTTGGATTCCCTGGCCAGCACACCAAGCCTGCAGTCAGTCCTGCCACCTGTGGGCCCAGGTGGGCATCCCAGTGCCACAGCCCACTCTTAGGGGGTCAGGGGTGGGCACTGAAGCAGGGCTAGGATCCCCAGGCATCCAGGACTGGTTGGGATGGGGGTCAGGAGATGCCCTCCTTGGTGGGTGCAACCCCTGGGCCCTGTACACACCTCACCATGGGGAGAAGGGGCCCTGCTAGAGAAAGAAAGTCTAAATCAGGGCCTTCGAAATGGCAAGCCTAGAGCGGGGGCCCTCTTGCCAGGGTCCAGGAGCACAAGGGGCACTCAGCAGGTCTGGAGTGCAGCACGCTCCCGACAGCTCAGCTCCTCGTAGGATCTGTCTTCACTTGTGCATTTGGAGACAGAACCCAAATCTCCTGGCCCAGGAGTTGAAGCTGCTGCTTCTAGGTCCAAAGTGCCTCCTCCTATGCTAGCCTCTCGTGTGCGGATGGCAGATGCCATGGACCCACCTCCTGGAGCACGGGTGCCCTTTAGGACAAGGGCAGGGCGGGGGCGCTGCTGTCTGTACATGCCCTCGGCCCTCCCTGCCACTCCTCCTCCCTGCTGAGCCCCGCCCGAGACACCTGCTGCCCTACATAGTCAGGCTGGGGGTGCACAGAGGCCCCCGCGCACCACTCTTTAGACCCTGGCAAGTGCAAGAGGATCCAGGGCAGTTGGGTGATCCTGAGCTTCCAAGTACAGTGCCCTGTCACCCATTCCATGTGGAAAGCATTCTTCATCCGGGACATGCTCCGAATGATGAGGACCTTGTGTCCCATTAGAGACCTTGGTTCACATTTTCCATCCATTCACTCAGCATCGTTCATTCCCAATACTTAAGAGCGAGCACCCTCTGAGCTCAGGATGACTGCTGGCAAGGCAGAGTCCCTGCCCTCTTGGAGCCTGTGCTCTTCCAGCAGGAAGAGGGGACGGAGCAAGTCCTTCACGCTGGAGGTAAACGGAGCTCCCGTGCTGGGTGTGCACTCGCCCAAGGGTGGAGGTGACCTGAGGCATGAAGGGTGGAGAGTTCACCAGGCCCAGAGTTTCTCTCTCCTGGCTGCACACTGGAATCCCTGGGGGCTGAGCCCAGCCAGGCCTGGCCCCCTGGAGGTTCTGCTGGCAGTGGCCTGGGTGTGGGCTGGTCAAAGCTTTGCGGCCGGTTCCGACATGCGGCCAGGGAGAGGGGTCAGGTCAGTGTGGCAGGCAGAGGGAACAGCAATGGGCTGAGGTCCTAGAGCAGAAGGACATCTGAGAAAGGACTGCACTCCGGGGTCACCTCTCTGCTAAGACTCTGGTCAGGATGGGGCCTTGGCTCTGGGCGTGTGTGGCTGTGTCCACAGGCTTCACTTTCCCATTTCCAAGTGCGGCAGTGGAGTGACTTGAAAGTAGAGAAGACATTTTAAGAGGACAATAAATAGCAATTAAACAGCGTGGCCAGAGCTGCCCATCCCAGGGTTGGCTCTTCTTTGCTAATTTCAAAGCACCAGATGGCTACACAAGGACTTTTAAAAACATCCCCGATGCCCTTCTAAGCACGGTCCTGGGGACAGGAACCACTTCCCCAGCATGATAAAAGGTCATAAAACCCTTGGTGTGGGCAGCGGGAGGAAGCTCGCTCTTCTCCCTGCATCATCCCTGGGCCGAGAGCGGCCTTGTGAGTCACCCTGTGTGCTTCGTGACACCCCCCTCTTCCTGGAGGTAGGAGGCAGCTTGCTGCCTGGCACTTTGGCCTCTCCCAGGGATGCATTGTGGCGGATGGGTCGATGGCCCTGAGCTTGTGGGGAGGGAGGAAATGCCTTTCTGACTGGTTCCCCCCAGAGTCTCAGGTGCCGCAATGCCCATAGTACCTCCTTTCTTGTTTAAATGCGGCACTGGCAACAGGACCCAGGGCCTCGGGGCTGCACAGGCCCCTCCAGCTTTCTCTGTAGGAGGTCGGGCCGCAGTTCCAGGCCTCTTCTTCCTTTCTTGTCTGAGTCTCGCGCCCGACTCTCTTTGCAGCAGGCAGTGCCAGTCTTTGGCTCTGCATTGTTGGGGATGCTTCCTTCCACACAAGTTAAGAGTTGGTTAAAACAAACAATCTCATAAATTGTTAAACAGAGGTGATATCACACGAGGGAAACCATGGCAGAGGTACACAAATGAGCGCCGGTGGGGAATGCCAGAGTGACAGGCGAGCCCCCTGCTCCGAAGACAAGAGTAACCCTGGCACGGCTCCTGGCTCCCTGCTCACGGCGGGGAGCAGGCCGGACCCGGCCCTCGGGAGCCTGCAGTGAGGGTGGGTACTGGAGGAGTGGAAGTTCCCAGGCCTGCAGAGCCCTGAGAGGAGTCGGGGTGGCCATCCAGGGCTCCTTCCAGGAGAGAGCTCTGCTGTGGAGAACAGCAGTCGCTCCCGCCCGGCAGCCGCCAATGTGGTCTGGAGCAGGTTCCGATCCTAGCGGGCTGTGTGACCTTGGTCGCGTTCTTTCACCTCTCAGAGCCTCAGCTTCCTCATCTGTAAAGCAAGGCTAGTGCAGGGACCTCTCCTACAGGTTGTCCTGTCATTGACTGACGTAAGGGAAGCAGAGCATTTAGCCAGGTGCCTGGCACCTGGTGTGCAGTAAGTAAATGTGAGCCATCAAAATTTAATTGAATTTGGCTCCATTTAAATTAATTAAGTCATGAAGTCAGTGAGTTCTGGAGCCAGAAGGCTTTCTGTAGCCTCCTTATGCCCAGAGCCACAGCAGCATTGCCCTAATTGAGGCTGACTACTGGTCATTTCTAGTGTAAGAACAGAACCGTTCAACATCCGGGGATTGTGTAAGCCCATGGTAATGAACCCCTGCCATAGACTATTAGGCAAACATTCAAAAGATGCTGTCAAAGGATAGTTAATGTCATGGAGAGATGTTTAGATAGATTACTAAGTGAAGAAAGGAGTATGCAAGGCAGTATTCACAGATTCAGCCATACGAGGGAAGAAGCACCCGTAGGCCACAATGTGCAAGGACTTTGAAACACGCTGTAGTTATGAGAGGCTGATGGCTGCAGGATTCCACTGACATGAAAAGTCAGGAAGGCAAGTCCTTTGAGATGGACAGCAGGCTAGTGGCTGCCCGGTTGGGGAAAGGAGGGGCACTTGGAGGTGATGGCTACCGGGTACCGGATTTCTCTTTTGGGTCAATGAAGATGTTCTAGAACGGAGAGTGGTGATGAGTGCCAAACCCATGACTGAATCAAAGCCCCATGAACTGAACACTTTAAACGGGCCAATTATATGGCACGTGAGTTAAATCTCAATAAAGCTGTTAGAACCATGATTAAAATTAAGAGAGATGCACACATGTACATGTTGTGTTTGCCCGTGTGTGTGTGGTGGTGGGGGAAGGCAGTACAAATATGTCCCCAATGACCATTGTGGGTGGTGGTTTATCAGGATTTTTTTTTTTTTAACTTACCTATATAGTCCAGTTTCTATGACTATGGATCACTTTTGGAAAAACAAAGAATGTCACATTTTTCTTAACAGTTCATTTTGGATTTCAGTGTCAATCAAATAAGGGCCAAAATAACTTCCTACTGGGCCCGAGTCTCCCCAGAAAGAAACAGCTGCTCTCGGGCACCATTACCTTGTCCACGTGCAGGGGCACAGCGAACCTCCTGAGGGTGGGGACCGAGGTGAGCCTGCAGTTCTCCTCAAAGTCCTGGTTGAGGTTGGCCAGGTAGAAGAGCTGGTAGAGACTGTCGTCCTCATAGGCAATGACGTCAAACAGGACACAGTTGCCTTCCTCGTAGGCATTGACGTGGTGGAATACCACCAGGGCATCTGTGTGGAACTTGGTGGGCACAGGCTTCCCGGTCCTCTGGTCGATGATGTGAATGTAAGTCTGGAAGGAGAGAGGCCCACTTAGCAGTCAGCTCTCCCTCCGAAGCCTGGCGTGGTGGTGGCAGGGGACTGACAACACCCAGCCCTAACTGGTACTAGCTCATGACGTTGGGGCATCCCTTCCCCATCCTGAGCTCTGCGTCCACTCAGAAGTACCCGACAGGCAGAAGTGCTCAGTGAACAGAGCTGTCCCTTGTTGGCTTCTGTGGCCTCACCTTTAAGATGGAAGGAGGGACACTCTGCTGCCAGGGCCCCTGGGCAAAGTTTGGGGCGGCTCCTGAGGGTGCACCGCCCCTCACTCCACAGACCAACTCCAAGTGAGCATGGCATGCAATTTTCCTGGTAAGGACCAAGTGGGGGAGATCTGCCAGGTGTCAGGCTCCAGTCAGAGGCTGTTGACCCTACGATCCTAAGTCCCCCTGTCCTCTGGGTCCCTGCTCCAGGAGGTGCCCGTCACAGCAACCCCACCTGTCCTGGGGGACTGCAGTGGAGCGACCCCAGGGCCAGCTCCAGCCTGGGAGCTGCGTCAGCTCACTAGCTCTTCAGGCACACCTCTCTGGGTGTCACTGGCTGGCATCATTCTGGGTGGTAATTAGCCATATCTGCGGCCAGTTGCCCAATCCAAAGGGGTGTGCGTTTTTTTTCTTCTGGCAGGTCTGGGCTAACCACCTCGTCCTGAGAGGAAGGGAGGCTCACTCTGGTCTTTCTCTCTTTTCTGGGAACCAAGTTTCAGGCAGTAGGAGGGCTATGAGGGAGGGTGGCTCTGATTGTGCTGGTACTAGGGTGAGCAGGGGGAGGTGAGGATAGTGGTGAGGACTTTAGTCTTTTCCTCTCCCGTAACGGCGATTTCTGAGCCAACCACTGGGATCTTGCAGGAAGTTCTCTTTCAAAGTTGGGTGTGGTGGCACATATCTGTAATCCAGGCAACTGGGGAGGTTGAGGCAGGAGGATCACAAGTTTGAGGTCAGCCCCGATCCTGTCTCAAAATTAAATAAAAAGGGCTTGGGATGTAGCTTAGCTCAATGGTAGAGCACCCCTGGTTTCAATCCCCAGTGTTGCAAAAAAGGAGAAAAGAAAATTCTCTTCTGAACTCATTCCAGAGCCTTCCCAAGGGCTATCTGCTCTAACATGTGGGCTCTAACTGGTCTTCTGCTGAGACTTTCTGAGGGCCAGGGACTCCCAAGGGGTGCAGATTAGAGGCCTAGAGGGTTCCTAAGCTCCTGTTGGCAGGAGCTCACAGGGGCCCCCCAGGAGACGGCTACAGGACGCATACAGCTTCAGTGGATTTTGGTCCTTCTTGTTTAAGCTGCAAATATCTGTGGAGGGCCTACTAGGCATCAGGAGCTTCTTCAGGAACCAGAGAGATAAAATAAACCCGAGCTCCTTTCACAGGGCTCATATGCTAGTGGGGATGAAACCCGCAGTAAATACCAAATCTATAATATGTCAAGTGTGATGGGCGCTCTTGAGAAAAACATGGCAGCGTGGAGGTGGAGAAAACCCTGAGCATGGTCTGCTGCAGGTGGGCTCAGAGAGGAAGGCCCAGAGATCGGGGGTGTTGAGCCACCGCCTAGGTCAAGGACTGGTGGCGGCCAGGGGTGGTGGGGAGCAGCTCATTCCACGAGAGGCCGAAAATGCCAAGGCCCTGACAGGAACATGTCTGGCTGGTTTGAGAGCCAGGAGACCCAGGAGGACACAGGGATGAAGCAGCGAGTGCGGGGTTGGCATGGGCATGTGTGGGGATTTCAGGATCTTATTCTGAGGAAGATGGAAAATCACTAGAAGGCTCTGAGCAGAGGAGGGACCTTACCCAACCTCTTCACTCTCTCAGCAACCTCACTTCTCCCGGAGAAGAGAGAGGAAAGGCCTCAAAGTGGTGGCCAGCTGCCATATTTGTATATATACATACAACTGCTTGCCGCTGCTCAGAAAGAGCTGTAGAAGAATGGAGGGGCCACCGTGGAGTAGGTAATGGCTGGGGTAGAGAGGCCGGGAGGAAAGGGGCTGTAAACCTGTGACTTCTACGCTTGTGTATTAGTTGAATAGATAATACTGAGAATTACTTGGTATTTTTCAAAAGTAAAGTAATAACAGAAAATAAGTAAACATGTACAAACACATACATGCGCATATGATACGTTCACACATACGGGCACAGATGCACATGCATACGCATCCATGCCCTGAGCACTCAGGCACACCTGAACTGAAGCTGTTTCTCCAGAACCACACTGTGGAGCCCCCTATCATTGCGAGCGCACACTGTCCCCCCAGCCACACACGGTGATGGCAGAGATGCCAGAAGGGCCTTGTCAATGGATGATGGAGGCTGTGAGGGCCCTTTGCGGTTGGGCATATGGGGACTGGGTCAGTGGCCTTGGTTGCCTAAGGTCACAGTCTGTATCCAGCGACTTACTGAAGTGGGGGTATAAAGGCCCAGGCCCCCTGCCCTAACTCAGGGCTACTCTAAAGGACCACCTAGGACTCTGGAAGGTTCGAGGCTCCTCCTGTGCGTCTGCAGGATGGCTGCTCTCCTCCCTGCCTCCACGCAGTCTCCTTCCCTCTCAGCCTGCTCCTGCAGCAGGCGGCAATATCCCAGCCCGGCCTCACCTTGTCCTCCCTGTGGAAAGCCATGCAGGAAGCCCAGCTTACTCCCCGCATGTATGCTGTTGCCATCTTGAGAATGTCCAACCTGAATGGCTGCTCCAGAAACACCACGTAGTTCTCGGTGATTCCAAAGCTGTGGTAATAGCTGGGGGAGAGGAGCGAACGGGAGGGGATGGAGCAGAACACCTCCGTGAGCCTCAGAGGGCTCTTCCCCTTCCTCTTGGCCTCTGCAGAAAAGCAAACCTGGAATCACACTGGAACCGGCCCAGGACAGGACCACCAGCACAGCTGTCACCCATAGACTGTTGCTAAGGAGACCAGGCGTAGGGCCTGAGAGCATCCTACCCAGGCCACCCCCATGGTGGTGAGCTCAGGTTCCCTAGTCTGAAAACCTCGGGTCCACCAAGGGAGGTTTCTAGGCCAGGAGTGAGCATTACAGCCGGGGGCTAACCCAAGCCTCCACCTGCTTTGGCAAACATGGCCACACTCACCCACTCCTTCGAGCATTGTCTGTGGCTGCTTTTGCTTTCAGCTAAATGGCCTACGCCAGATGGTCCTCAAAGCCTTGAATATTTACTATTTGGCCCCTTAACAGAAAAAGTTTGCTGACCCCTGCTGGAGAGAAGTGCTTTTCAAACTTCAATGCGCATGTGAATCATCCGGGGATGGTGATGATGTGGAGTTTAGCTCAGTGTGTGGCTGGGGCCTGAGCCTGCGTCTCCATCAGGCCCCCGGGGACATGGGGGCTTTCCGGGAGGAAGCTCTGGTGCTCTGCCGGGAGCCATCATTGGCAGTCATTTTCTAGGCTTTCTGCGCACTTCTCCTGCGCTGCCCCTTACACGACACTGGGGAAGGGACTGACTTTTACGTATACTGTGACAATCAAGCCAGGCTGTAGGATGCCCACTGCAAAGATGGGAGACTGAGACTGGGTGACATTGTCTACCACTGTGGTCACAGACCAGGGTTAAGCAAGAAGACATGGCCCCTTAGCCTTGGCGTCCTCCTCCGTCATTAGGGCGCGCAGCTCTTGGTGAAGGCAGACAAGAGGAAGAACCACGCAGTGGTGGGGTAGAGGCTGACCCCCTTGCCCGGACTGGGCTTCCAGTGCCTCACCTGGCGCACCTGACGCCAGAGGTGATCAGTGTTTGGTTTTCTTATTCCTCTGAAAGGATGAGTCACCCCTGGCCCAAAGGCCTCCCCACCCAGGCCTGAGGCCGGCTTATAATGAGTTACCTACAAAGGTCCCCACCTCTCTCTGGCCACCTGTGCACACTGTAAACAGCTGACTGGGGAGGGATGCGTGGGGTTATGGGATAGTTCTTTTCTTCACAAAACAAACCAAGCACGGTGCAAACTGAGATGACAAGGCCCTGGCCTGGGAGGCACAGATGGGGCGTGAATCCCCAGGTCAGTCCCCGCGTGGAGCAGGAGCACAGAGGTGGCTGCTCTCACCTTGGCAGCGCTCCCGAAAGCTGCATGCCTGGGTGTGTCACCTGATCCCCCAGCCTCAAGGTCCTCAGGGGTGACAGGAGGTAGCAAACAGATGCCTGGGTAATCCCTCCCCTGACAGGCTAGGATTCTGGATGGACCTTATATTCCTTTATTGACTTACTTAATGAGAGTTTTACTTAATAAGAATACTCATTGTGCCTTCTGATCTCAGGGACCACGTCTCCCAGCACAGCCTGGCAATTTTCTCAGAAGTTTCTACAGGACCCTGGGGGCAGGGACCATCAGGATCACAGATGTAAACTAGTTTCCTAAACCAGAAGGTCGGGTCAAGCACCTCAGAGTCCTGCACTGCCTCCTGCGTGGCCCCAGCCTCCTGGGTGTGGTTCCTAGGAGGGTCTTGAACAAACACAGGCTAGAAACCTCACCTGCTTCCCCCTCGGGAACATGCAATCCCCGCTGGCCTGGGCTTTGCTCCAGGATCCCAGCCCTAAGTGGAGAAGGTCCAGAAGGCCCAAAGAATAGGGTGGGGATTTGGAGTGAATCCCAGCAGAGCTGAGCTCCCTGAATACTCCTGGCAGCCTGACTGCAGAGCTGGGGTCGAACCCTGGCACGCAAAGATGGTCAAAAGACTTAAGACATGGATGGAGGGATGAGTGGAGGGATGGATAATCAATAAAATAATGGAGTTTAGAGAAAAGGTTGAAATAGGATAAAAGGATGAATGGGTAATAGGTGGACAGATAAAATGATGAATTAATAAACTGGAGCCTAAAGGAAAGGGGGTTAGAATCATAAAGGGATTCCCTTCTTCCAAAAGAATTCCAGAAACTTCTATTTTCTTCTAAAGGAGAAATCTGAGTTTATGGTCATCTGAATGCTTAATTGATGGGGAAAGTATACCCGAGAGCTGGGTCATGAACAAAGCCCAGCACTCTTCAGGAGGAGCTGCCCTTGGCCATCTGGGCTTTATTACATTCCCCAGAAGGACTTACCTGGCACGGTGGCAGGGATCTTAAATATCACGTATTTTGTCTTCCCCTTGTCCACAATGGATGTGCCCATGTTGAGAACATTTCCAGCCCCATCATAGTGAGGATGTGCCGTTGCCAGGTTTATAGCCACATATTTACGATAATCAACCTGCAAAATAAAACAGCCTTAAGGGTTTTAAAAGGGGAGAGGGTAAAATTTAATTGAACCCCGCCTGATTCTAGGTCCAGAGAGATGAGGGGTATTTTTTCACATCTCCGAATTGGAAAATAAGACAGAATTCATCTGAGGATGTGGACTCTTGGACCTGATGAACCCTGTGTTGGGAAGGGCTCCTACTGCAGATAGGTAGAGAGTCGGTGAAGCCGTGTGACTTCTGTAGTTGTGGTCCCCTCCTGCTGCCTGTCCCTGCCAGGGCCCTCAGCATGCAGGCAGGATGCCTCACTGTGGGAGCCTTGAGCAAAGACCTTGGCAGAGACCGTATCCTTCCAGCTGATCTTGGCCACTGCTCTGTGCCACTTTTGTTAACTCATTTAAATTCACCCCTTTTGCATTCCACAGAGCACAGGGCTCCAGGCATCTCTCACAGCATTATTCTGGGGAAAGAGAGGGTACAAAGCCCTTTAGACAGAGTGAAGCTCCACTAACAGGCTGAACAACAGCCCCTGCTCTGCACAGGTCGCAACTGCAGAACGATGAGATGGCCAGGACCCACTGTCCACCCTTCCTCTCTAAGGACAGCACACCCTCCAGCCCAGAGTCAGGTAGAGCTCTGTCCTCTCCCGTTATTTCCTCTTTTGTGGAAAACATGCATGGGTTGGACCGCCCCCCCCCCAACTTAAAAGAGCTGGACATAATTTCCCAGCTAAGAAAAACACTCCCTTTAGCAGATGTTAAAATGCCTCATGAAGACACTAGGGCTTTGAACGACCAGGTGAGGAAAATCAAAACCGGGTCTATTGATTTTCACAAAAGTGTTGACTTGATTCTTCCCAGGAAGGCATCTGGGAGGACATTTATTTTTGTGTTCTTGCTCTCGGCCCAAGGCCTCCCTCTGCAGGTCAATACGGGTAGGGCTGCCGGGAAACCTGGCATTCCAACATTCAAATGTCACCAAGCTCTCCAGGTGCCAAGAAGTGTGGGTTGAATTGTGTCTTTCAATAAGACATTGAAGTCCTGATCCCTGGCACTTATGAAGGTGACCCGATGGGGCAACAGGGTCTTTAGAGATGTAATTAAGATGAGGTCATACTGTGTTAGAGTGGGCCCTAAATCCAGCGGCTTGTGAGTTTATGCAGTGTGAGAAATTTGTAGTCAAAGACCGACAAGGAGATGATTGTGTGATGGAGGAAGGGCCTGGAGTGACAGGTCTGCAAGCCAAGGAGCACCGAAGATGGTTGGCAGCCACCAGGAGCTGGAAAGGACAGGGGCCCTAGATCCTTCCAAGAAAGCCTGTCCAGGAAATTAGTTTTTTAAAAAAGGAAAACAAACGAATGTTGAGTTAGGACCTCATCACTCGCTCTATCAGAAGGCCAACTCCAAGTGGAAACACCTTGATTTTAGACCTCTGGCCGCCATGATTGAGAGAGGAAAGCTGCCTCGTTTGTAGAATAGTCACGTGTTACCTAGTGATGGGGACGTGTTCTCAGAAGTGCATCAACAGGTTTTGTTGTTGTGTGAACATTATGGTGTGTGTGAACACAGACCAAGGTGGCTACAACGTCACTAGACCATACAATTACAGGGCCACCATTGTTTGAGTATTCTGTGTTGACAGAAACATGGTCAGGCGGCACATGACGTGCTTTGTTACAACCACCGTGGAAAATCAATACAGCCCCAAAGATGGAAGCACCATCCCTGCCCACAGGAGTTAGAGTTTAGTACCAAGCTCTGGCCAGGGGCAGCCCAGGATGGAGTGGGACAAGGGGGACCTCCAGTGAACTCCTTGCAGGCCACTGGGTTTCACCGGGAAGGCTCCTTCCTTGCATCTGGATCTGAAGCCACTGGAGGTCTGTTGATACCTTCTGCAGGGTCTCCAGCGTCCGTGGGTCGATTTTCCTGATGTAGTTCGTCTCTGTGGTGGCATAGAAGTCGTCTCCACACTTCATGATGTTGATCAGGCAGTTGTCCGTGAAGTCGGGAATGGTGTGGGACAAGTAGGAGAATGCTCTGGGGAAAGAAGCAAATCCAGAGTCGGTGGCTCTGCCTACCCAGCTGGAAAGTTCTACCTTGAGGATTTCAGTTTTCCTGTCACTTCAACGCTTAATTTCAACTTCAGGAGAAAAAGTACTGGGTCTCAATGGGTTGTGAAGGAATCTCAAGGACTCAGATATCTGGTTCCCCAAAGACACCACACGATGAGCTGACCAAAAAGGGAGTTCCTAGGCCACTGACTGATCCCTCCTGAGCTCTCAAAATTCCACGGGTCTCTTGCACCAGAGCCAGCAAAAGCTGGTGGGTTGTTTCCAAGTGCTCTACAGAAATCATCCACATGCCATAATGCTGTCAAAGCACACAGTGAATTCCTGCTTTGTCCACACCCATTATCTCAAATTCATCCAGGACATTTGTTTTTGAAAAGGAAAACAAATGAATGTTGAGTTAGAAATTCATTATTCATTTTATCGGAAGGCAAACTCCAAGGGGGACAAAAGGAAACCCAGAGGCGTTCATTGGTGCACCTGGCAATCCTGGGTCCAGGTATCCAATAGTGCACCTGCTGACAAGAGGTGGCAGGAAGGGCCGCTCTGCCCCACTTTCTGACTGGCTCCTCCCAGGCTCCGCCCCTTCTACAGGTGCGAGCACAGCGCTTCCCTGTGCAGAGAGCGGATGCCATTTCTGGAAAAGCAGAAGCAATCGTCCATCTCTGGGCCAGTCTAGCCCCAGCCTTTCTAAGCCCCTGTCTGTGTGAAGAGTATCAGAAGATGCTAACAGTCGGCCTGCTTTCCTGGCCAAGAGTTTAAGCGTGGAACGCGGAACACCTACATATGCATCAGAACCCGATGATCCGAAATCCATACAGTGATAAGTCTCCCCCACTGTGCGGCCCACCGGCTAGTTTCCCCTGGCCTTTAACCATTCTTTCAGACATGACGCCTGTGCAAGCAAAAATTAATCTAGATTTCCTTTTGCTTTTGTACACAAAATATAGCACAATATACCCTCTTGCTTAACCTTGATGTTTTTCTTCCTCACTTAACAATATGTCTTGGAAATGTTCCCAAGGGAAAGCATCCTCCCTCTTCTTACTTCAGCAGGGTACTTTCTTGTACAGTTTTACTGTTATTGATTTAACCGCTCCTTTGCTGATGAGCATTTGGGTTGTTTTCAGTTTCTCATTAAAACAAATGACGCAGCTGTGAATAACCTTGCACATCTGTCACTTCAGACACAAGCAAGCACATCCCTAGGCCAGAGGGAATGTGCATTCATCACCTTGACAGATGGTTCCTAGCTATTTTCCCCCAGTCACGCAGAAGAGTAGCAAACAATTTGTCAAGTGCTCTTTGCCTCTCTTGCTATCAGTGATCAAGAATTACCAGCAACTATGGTCAAAGGCCAGTCAGGTGGAATTTTTATCCACCCTAAAGCAAATCATCAGAGGGAAAGAGCTGATTGTTCGGACCATCCAGGAAATCAAAGAGCCTGAAATTCAGTCAAATTCTAAATGGGCAGTTACTTGGAAAAGATGTTTTTGCAGGGGTCCGGGTAGGCCATTGTCCCAAACTCCGACACCACGATCCTGTTTGCCTCGATGTTGGCATTGTAGGTGTCGCTTCTCAGGTATTTGCTCCTGTAATGAACCTCCCCTGAAAGAGAAGCAATAGATTAGTCCCTGGTTGGCACATATAGGGAAAATCTATGTCCTCCATTCCAGGGGCTTTATGAAGGGGGACGTTAGCTCACCAAGACAGTTTCCTTTAATGCAAGTGTCTAGCACAATCGGCACTTGGAGTCCAGTTTCCCAAACAATCTGCTCACTTGAGACTCACAACAGTAAGACAAGCTAAGTATGCCTGTCTTAGCTCCATTTCCATATGAGGGAGCCGAGGCTCAGAGACTTGTCATTGCCTTAGCCCCACACTGCCTGACTGTGCACCGTTCCTTCCACTATGTTGGTGTCCCCCAGGTGAGGCACAGGCTGGACTGGCCTGAAGGCTGCATTTCCCTGGGACCCCCCCCTCAGCACTGGGAGTCCTGCCTTTAGAAGCCTGCATGGACAGCTGCATCTCCTGGAGTAACATTTGATGTCTACGGGGGCCGCCTGCCATTCAACTCTGGATACAGAGAGTAGAGCTGTGCTGAATGTGTAACTCACCCAGACCTGGAGTAGCTCTATCTCACTGCAGGAAAGGGGGACTCCAGGTCAGTTCTCAGGACCAACCTGAGAACAGCAGATGATTCTGGACCTTACTGGTTTCCCATAGCTGCTGTAACAAGTTGCCACAAACTTTATGACTCAACACACAGACCATCCTACAATTTTGGGAGATGTGAACTGAAATGGGTCTTTTGGAGCTAAAATCACTGTCCGTGGGGCTAATTCCTCCTGCGAACTCTGAAGGAGAATCTGCTCCTTGCTCGCTCTAGCTTCCCGAGCTGCCTGCATCCTTGGCTCACGGCCACCTCACTCCAACACCTTTCCATCACCACATCCTCCCCTCTGACCTCCTGCCCTCCTCTTATAAGGACTCTGTGATTGTTCGGCCACTGGATAACCCAGGGAAACCTCCCCACCCAAGATCCTTAACCTAAACTCATCTGCAAAGTCTTTTTGCCATGTAGAGAAACAGGACGCATTCTCAGGTTCCTTTTGGGGAGAAAGCGAGCGTGGGTCCAGCTGGGAACGCCCAGAAGAGGCCTCCTGAAGAAGCAGCCACGGAACTAGTCCTTGAAGGACAAGTGGAATTTGGGGAGGCAGGGGTAGGAGAGAGAGCAGGGCATTCCCACACGCTGCCCCTGGAAGTCTGGCAGCAGAGGCCCTGAGGTGGGCACAGGCAGACCACTTCCTGCAGAGCTGAGGCAGGCGGGCTGGAGGAACTGAGGGGGTTGGGGCAGGTGGGGATGAGGGGCCTACTTGGGCTGCAGGTCTGCCTGGATCCTGGGCCTTTGAACTTCATCTGATGGGCTATTTGAAACCTCAGATAGGACTGGGGAGGGGACTGCTTTCTTCCCACTGGTAATTAGCAAATGACATTGTTTTGATCCCTCCCCGCTTTGCAGGACAACATGTGCTTCGAGTGTTGGTGCAGTTACAACATGCAGAAAAGCAGGGCCCGGGACATAGGGAGACTTCAAATGCAGAATGGAAAACGGCCTCTGGCTCCGCAACACAGTGTGTGAGCCAGGGCCGCTGAAGCTCTGGCAGGTCAGGAGGACGCGTCTGGGGTCAGGAGGTCACACTCTGGTCCTCAGCCGTGCACTTCTTAGAAGCAGACCTGGTCAGGGCCAGCCTGGCCTTTGCTGGCCACTCTCTCCAGAGCACACCACCCCCAGGCACTGGCTGAGGTCCTTCGGCACCCACGGATGCTTGGCCGGCAGGCTGGATTCTTTTCACTTGAAATGTAAACTCACAGTCCAGGCCACCCGTGTCCTGTAAACACCCAGCAGCAGAGCCAGGCGCACAATGTGTCTCTGGAACCCCTCAAGGCTGACCCTGGACTTCAAGGTTGAGAGTGAAGAAGGAGCTACTGTGTGTCCCCACCCCCTGCTCTGGGGAGCATCCAATTAGCCACATTCCTTCCACAAGACACAGTAAGCATATATATCCTGCCTGAGTTCTTTAGCAGCTGGGTCAAATCCGATCTTTTGGGGTGCAGAGGAGGCACATGCATATGTACTTGTACACGTGCACGCACGAGCACCCCCCCCCCATGCACACTTTCCATTATTGAAATCCTGGTGGGACAACTTTCCCTCTTAGATAATTAATAACTATCATTGCTGGAGGAACCTGGAATCACTCATCTCCTTAAATGCTAAAAACAAACAAACAAACAAACAAAAAACCATCCTTTTTATTTTGAAATGATTCTAGACTTAGAGGAAGGAATGTTTTTCTACGCCCTTCACTTAGTCCCCTCCTCCACTAACAAGCCATTTTACGACCTTTTCGCTTTCTTGTCTTAAAATCCTTTCTCACTGTTTGGCTCGACCTGGAGGTTCTGCACGCTGGCTGGCTGGAATCGCCTCGGCATCGCTGAGAGTTGGCAGAAGGCTGTGCCCTGGTCCACAGCACTTCTTGTTAACCTGGTCCCTGGGAACAGGGCGGCCCTACTGTGCCCCAAGGAGGGGCTTGGGGTCACTTGGGAAATGTGTTAGGAGCACCGATGCTCTGCCCTTACCCTTGAGATTATGATTCACTCAAGCCCTGGGTGACACTGGATCTCAGGGTTCACTGCGGTAACAAGCATCTCAGGGGAGTCTGCAGGAGGAGGTATACAAAATGCCTGTTGCGAGATCCTGGCTCTGAGGTATCTGCATATCAGAGCCTCTGATTTCCCTGTGTGTGCTCTCTTCTGAGCTAGGCGTAGTGAACTTAACTTATATTTCCACTGTTAGATAATGGGGAGCCACTGAGAGTTCTAGAGGAGAGGAGGGCTGAGGCTAGGCTGCGCCATGCCAATGCTGGCCATCTGGCAGCAGTAAGAGGGTTGTGCGGGGCAGATGGGACAGACTGGTGGAGAGGGGTGGAGCAGAACTGTACAATGGCTAGGACTTGAGATTCTAATTTTGGAGAGCATGGGGCTTAAACTTGACCTCTGCCACCTCTTTGCCATGTACATTTGGGCCAGCATTAGGTGCTTCCTAGACATCTCATGATGATTCTAATTACTACAACTTCTAACCATCACGACAGCTATCCAGGGGAGGACGATTGAGCCAATTTTCCCAAAGAGGAACCTGAGGCTGAGGGACAACATTTCACCCATGAAGGAATGCAGGGGCTGAGGAAGTCTCACCAAGCCTGGGCAGTTGGGCACAGATTTGCCTTTTCTGTGACCTGCTAGTCTTATGCAATGCCTGGACTTAAGAACTTGTCTCATAAGAGCCTCCAAAGTGACATAAACCAGCTTGGCGGCTAATAGCAAAGGGTCACAGTGCAACTCTTAAGCTAGGCACCTGACATCGACTTGGTGGGTTTCCACTCAGAGGTGCATTTAATTCTGTGCTCAAGTGGCCCAGCTGCTCCCTGCCTGGTGAGCAAGACGCTCAGCTTTACTCTTCAGCATGAGATGCTTCCTATTTTGATTTGATGCCTATCTGACTCCAAAGCCTGCACTCTTCCATGCACCCTGGCCCACCTTATTGAAAATGCACCTTGATTTGCAAGATGAAGTGAGGGAGAACCCTGGGCATCCTTCCAGAGAGGCTTGTGCTTGCTGTGGACTGGACAGTCCCCTGCCTCAACATGCTCCCTTCCTGGTCCCTGGAACCTGAAAATCTGTTACCTGACATGGCAAAGGGACTTTGTAGGTATGATTAAGCTAAAGATTTTGAGATGGGAGATGATCCTGGATTATCCAGGTGGACCAGTGTCATCACAAGGGTACTCACAGGAGGATAGCAGGACTTGTGACAGTGGAGAAAGGGCCAGGGGTACAATCTGTGCCCCTGTTGGGCAAATCTGTGCCCAACTGCCCAGGCTTGGTGAGACTTCCTCAGCCCCTGCATTCCTTCATGGGTGAAATGTGGTCCCTCAGCCTCAGGTTCCTCTTTGGGAAAATTGGCTCAATCGTCAATGGGGGTGGGCTGCAAGGTACTGGGCTGCTGGCTTTGAAGAAAGAGATGGAGCCGGCAGCTTCCAGAAGCTAGAGAAGGAAAGAAAATGGATTCTCCTTTAGGGTCTCTGGCAGAAACACAACCCTGTCAACACCTGGATTTGAGCCTGGTGAGACCCATTTCAGATTCCGACCTCTAGAACTGATAGAGAATAAACCTGTTGTCTCGGGCCAGGAACAGCAGCCATGGCAGCTGCAGGGCTCTCACCGTCTCTGATGGAGAAGCTGTGGAGCAAGGCCAGGCCGTCAAACCAGTGGTTGTATCTGGTCTCCCCCACTGTGTGCATCCCCGGCCCGTTGCGAAGCAGGGTGCCCTGCAGCCACGCTGGAATCCTGCCTGTTAAGGAAAGAGTGTTGAGTTGCCAGGGAGAGAAATGGGGACTGGACCCTCGTCATGGCATCTGCTCATTCATTCCACAGCTACTTCCAGAAAGCACCTGGCATTTGGCTATCACTGCAGATAACAGGATAAATAGACATGGTCCCCGCCCTCAAGTTGCTTGCTGCCATGGAGGAGACAGAAGAGCAGATACTCAAAATACATTATGACACAGGCAAGACTTCAGGCTCCATGGAACAGAACCTCTCCTGGGGGGCCGAGGGAAGGAAGGTGCCAGGGCTTCCTGGAGGAGGCAACCTGGCAGAGTCTCGAGGGAGAGTGTTTGCCTCACAAAGGCATGAGAAAGAACATTCTAGAGCCGCGCCACCCAATATGGCAGACAGCAGCCCCGTGTGGTGATTGAGCACGTAAAGGTGGCTTCGTCAGAACTGAGATTGCTGTAAGGATAAAACACACACTGGATTTCAAAGACTTAGTGCAAAAGAAGGTAAAATATCTCACTTGCTATTTTTGCATATTGATTTCATATGGAACTGATAATATTTTGGATATGTGTTAAATAAAATACACTATCATAATTAATTTCACTAGTTTCCTTTTACTTTTTTGAATGTGTCTACTAGAAAATTTAAAAGTACCCACGTGGCCTGCATCGTATTCTATTGGATAGTGAGCATAGCTCTAAGATAGGGTGCAGTGGTGGACGTGGCCTGTCTCCTACACAGGTCCCCTTGACATTCCCACCTCCCTGAGGGCTGCTTTCTGCTTTAATGAACAGCTGGATGAAGCCACAGCCTCAGCAGGGCCCCCCGGGCAGGGGTCACCACAGGCACAAGTTGGACTGTCTGCCAGGAAGCAGTGTCCAACTGACTGGGCTCCACCCAGGGCCCAGGCATGCACAGAGTCAGAAGGCCTGTTTTCTGCTGGCTGCCTGGCTTTGGACAAGTCACTATCCTCTCTCGCCTCAGTTTCCCCATCTGTCAAGAAGGGGGGTTTGAGCTAGAGCAGGGGTCCTTCCATCTGGAAGCACCAGAGGGCTTGTGAAGCTGCAGACGGCAGGCTCCCCACCTCCCCTTCAAGTCTAGTGGGGCTGGGGAGCCCAGGATTGTGTGCCGCCGCCAAGGGCCCAGGAGATGGTGACCACACAGGTCCCTGGACCCTGCTTTGGGAACTGCTGCTCTAGAGGACCTTTGGAGTTTGTTCAGCATCTCAGGTTCTAGGTTTTTATTTTCTAAAATTTCCAAGGATTCCATGAGGTCATGGACCACAAGTTAAAAAGGGAGGTACAGGGACATGGCAAAAAGTCCTCGATCCCAGAGCTCAAAGGTCAGGTCACAGGCTCCCTTCTCACAAATAGAAGATTAGAAGTGAATATATATTTACTAGTTAAAATCTTATATTTTTCAAGTACAATATTATGTCTATTTATATTTCCCAAATATAAAAATTTATGTACATCTTAAAAAAACTTAAGGGAAATAGGCCCAAATATTTCCTTCTATGTTCTAATTTGCCCTTACAAATTATACACATAATACATACCCACACACATAGAAGAGCATTATACGTTGGATATCACCTTTGTGATCATGAAAAAGAGCATAAAAGCAGATATTTTTCTTTTGAGAGACTTCTAGGGCAATTCTGTGGTTGGAACATCCCAGCAGACTTTCCATCCACACTCCATCTGTGAGAAGACAGAAGCGCCAGGTGCCCGGGCTGCCCGGGTCTGTTTTCAGAACTGAGGGAGAGCCACCACAAGGACTGGAGAGCTCAGAGCCAGTGACAGCCCTTCAGAGTCTAGACAGGACGGTCCCAGAGAGAGGCAACCCCCAAGAGAGAGCAAATGAAACAGCAGAGGAAGAAAACGAGATCTGCCCGCCGAAGAGTGATCCTTGACGGGCCCCTCTGCATCTCTTTTATTGGCTCTCAGGTGTCCACACGCTGAAGTCACACCTGTGGGCACCTGAGAGCAAAGCACAGCCCTCACGTGGGCGTGTGCACGGGAGGCGCTCACACATGCTTCTTTGCTTTATAAAATCAATTTAGGATGCACACATCACAAAACAGCGTGCAGTCAGAGTAGCCGCATTTGTGGCTGAGCCGATGGCGCCTGTGGAGCCGGAGCATTCCCGACACTTCTCTCCTGGAAGTAACGAGAAGGACTCTCTCTCTTCCTGGAAGTGGATTACCATGTGTAAAAGCACACCTGGGTCATCGTAGAGAGTATGTCTGGATTATGGGTTGTTTTGCCCCTACAGACCATCTCCCAGACTTTCCAAAACAGATTCACAAAACAGAAGTCCATCTAAACAGAGCCAGTCCATGGTGCAAAATGCTCACCTGTCACTTTGGCCCTCACGGGCTCCAGCTGTTCCTTCTTATTCTTGCCAAATATCAGATCCATCCTGCTGGCTGCAGAGCGGGGAGGAGGTTCACAGGGAACTGATCGGCTTCCGTGTGCTCACAGAGCTGCTGCTCCTCCTCCTGTTTTGTCTTCAGGTCTTCCCTCCCCACCGGTCTTCACATCTGGGTGGGTCCTGGTGCCACCCTCCGTCCCTCGGCTGTCTCCCTCTGAAGGCCTGGTATCTCTGCTGGAGCTGGAGTTATTTATGAGATGTTTGGTCAAAGGTCAATTCCCAAGCCATGTGCCATGGCTAATCTTTAATCCTGTTAGTGTGTCCCCGACTCTCCCTCTCCCCTTTCACTTCTGGCTTATCCTAGGAAAGCTCCTTTCTGAATGGTGGAGAGAATGAAGTGCATTCTGCTCAGTTTGGTTGGCCCAAGTAATCCATCCCGAGGGCTGGAGGTGTTTATGGTCAGAACAGGAAGGGACTGTGAGGACCAGAGAAGGCGCCTGAGGTCACCGGTCACGCGCATGCCTGCTGCCCCGTGGGAAGAGCCTTCTGTGGAGTTGGGGAAGGGAGTTTGGGGTTTTGTTTTTAATGAGGAGCCCCGATCCTCTCTGCTCAAACCATACATAAAGAGCCACTTAATTCATTATTTTCTTTTTGGAAAAAGGATAGATAAAAATGTGTCACATGCCCAGTTAAAACAGAAGACCAGGGAACCAGAGAGTTGTCAGGAACGGAAGAAGAGTTTAAAACAGCTTCCTGGCCCATCAGGAGGGCAAAGCGGTGACGGTAGCCGACTCTAGTGTTTCCCAGTCCTCATATATCTTGATGTGACACTTTTGCCAAGAACCCGCGTCGAAGTTTCTGTGAGCATCGGGTGAAGAGGATGAACTCTTCACTCACGTGGTTTGGGGAACAGCCCTCCCCACGGTGAAAAGGCCGTGGTACACCCGATTTAACCTTTGCACAGCGTGGCCATACGTTGAGACATCCCATGGTACCCCGTTCACCTGCATAATGTTTTCTGTTTGCTCTATCAGTTGTGAATACATTTGATTAATTAAAATAGAATAAGATGGAAGAAAAAGAAAAGACAATAGTGCTGGGCCTTATGCAGTTGAGAATGATAAGGCTCAGGTCTGGGCTGAGACCTGTCTGAGTGTCCCCGCAGATTGCACCTCCGGCCCTGGCTGCAAGTTCCAGTCATCCAGTGAGGGGTTGAGGAGTGCCCACGCTGGGCCCAGTCCAGTCCCCCGGCCCAGACCCCCTGACTCAGAATCTCTGAAGGTGGAACCAACCACCAGTGTTGTCAAAACCATCTCCAGGTGATTCTAACATGCGCAGCAGGCGTGGAGGAGCCCCGATCCAGGGAAAGAGGCCGCATGTTGGAGTTGGTGCTAGATTTGATTCCAGTCCATCCCTCTTCTGTGTGTCTGAGTCATGTTTCCCTCTGTGAGCCTCCTTTTCCTTTCCCGTAATGATCAGAGTCTCAAGGCCACTGTAAATCAAGGGTCTAGCTAAAGCCCCTGCCCCATATAGATGTCAATCAGGGTGGTTACCCTTTTCTCCCATTCTTAGAAGACCCTTCCCTTTGAGTCACATGTCCAGTAAGCTGAATAATAACCTGCCAGTTTATCCCATTCCTGGGTCTAAACATGGGCATCCACGTCAGGACTTTTGTCCCCAGCCTGTTAGAGCAGCATCCTTGTGAGAATGTCTGGTGTAATCTAGGGGATCAGGGGGAAATGACGCTTCCAGAGCGGAAGAAATCCCAGGGCATGGAGATCAGAAGGCTTGGGTTTGAATCTCACCCTGAGCTCTAATAACTGCAAAGACTGTCACATCACCCCTGGGAGCCTCACTTCACCCTGCAAAACCGGGATGGAAATGCCGGTGTCACAGGGCTGTAAGGAGGACACCAGAAAAGTTATACAGGTGAAAACATGACCATGTTCTGCTTTCTTGTCTCTCTCTGTAAATTCAGAAAAGCAATGGCCTCCATCCACGGAGCACTGTCTGAGTCCAGTTCCTCGTGGAACCCTTGTGTGTACGACTCACTCTGGCCTTCTGCAATCCCATGAGATGAATACTGTCAGCACTGTTCTCTGGAAGAGAACACAGGGAAGCCAACCAGTTTGCCCTAAGTCACACAGCAACGAAGAGATTGAATTAGAAAGCAAAGCTGGCAACCTGGCTTCAAAGTACACACTGACCATTCCACCCAGCTCTGAGGCATACTGGATACTGGCTGGATTTTTACTGACTGAAGTAATGAACAGATTGGTCGATGGGGGATACACCCCAAGAAGACAGGTCTTGGGTTGATATTATTGCATCGTTTATGATACCGATGACAAACTCTCTCATCTAGGTCCTGTTTTGCCTTCAGGCCTTCCCTCCCCGCCTGTCTTTACATCTGGGATAATTACACCGTTAGATAAAGCTTTTTTTTTAAAAAATAATGATGATAATAAATTGATCATAATGACTGATATCTGTATTAGTTTGCTCCAGCTGCCATAACAAAGTACCACAGACTGAGTGGCTTAAATCACAAAAATAGATCTTCTTACAGTTCTGAAGGCTCAAAGTCCAAGATCGAGGTGACGTCAGGGGTGGGTTCCCCCGGCACTTCCCCTCAGTCCTGTGTCCTCACATGATCTTCCCTTGTGTTGTGCCTGCCTGGTTTCTCTCTGTGTGTCCAAGTTTTCTCTTCTTCTGGGGACACCTATCAGTCACTCACTCAAATCTCAGACCCTTAGTTTTCTGTTCTCCAAAATAGGAATAATAAGACCTTTTCACTGGTGGACTGCAAAGCTTACACAGCATGAACTCTGTGATCGTGTCTGTCATGGATGCTTAGAGTACAGTTGGAGCTCATGTCAGATTCCTTTCCTTTCTTTTCTTGGAAAAGAGAAAAACTCTCTATATAATGATTGATATACTAATATTGTGATTGAATATACTAATTTTTTTGAGTAGTTAAAATACACACAATATGGTTTAACACTGGAAGGAAACTAGATACCAATGACCTAGTCGTGGATTTTAAATTTCTTTCGCTGGCTGTTGCCCAGTGAGCAATGACCAGCTGCCAATCCTGCTGCTCTGTGAGATGGCTCAGGCAGGAACTGACCGGGTGTTCTGAGGAGGGAGAACTTACCCAGGCTGGGGACGGGGACAGAAGGTGTCCTGGAGGACAGGGTGCACTGCCGTGCCCTTGAGAGTGAGTGGAGGGATTTGGATGGGTCGAGAGAAGACAGTGGTGCTCCTACGCAGAAGGACCAGTGTGAACCATGAACCACTCTAGCAGGGGGACAGTGGGGAGGCTGGCTGGCTGTGTAGGGACCTGGGGAGAAAGGGGGATAATTACAGGTGTTGTTCAGGGCAAGTTTCCCATGCGCCATGCTTTCCTAAGCCTGTTACTTGTACAAACCTACATCCTTCTATGATAACCCTGAGCTCAGGGGGTTTTGCCCCATTTTACAGAGGGAAAGTGAGGCACAGAGGAGCTAAGTAAGTTATCCAGCACCTAGGAGTGGACTTTGGACCCCAGCAGCCTGACTGCAGAGTCTGGACTTGCAACCACGGTTTGTCTCCAGTACTGCTAAGATGGGGTCGAACGTTTGTAAGAATTTGACTTTTATACCACAGGCAATGGAGTCCTAAGTCAAGTAACAATGTGCTACAAAGGTGCTCAGGCAACACTTAACTGTGCTGTCCAATGCAGGAGCCGCTAACCACAGTGCCCTTTCAGCTTAAATTAAATTAAGTGCAATGAAATTAAATTAAGAAGCCAGTTGCTGGTTCACACTAGGCACATTTCAAGGGCTCCATGGCCGCCATGTTGAATAGTACAGACACAGAACATTTCCAGAAAGTTCAATTGACAGTACTGAGCCAGGATGGCTGCTAAGATGACATTATATGTTAGTAAGGGTGTCAGGCAGTTATGACTGAATGATAAGGCAACCTAGAGGGTACAATGTCAGGGAAACCCGTAGTTGACGATGGTCAACATGGAATGACTCCCGTGCTCTCCCATTCATCTGTTTCATAGTATGGAGCACCCCTGTTTGCAGGGGCAGTTCCTCTTCACAGGTAACACAGCCCCCATGGCAACAGAGGAAGGAATGGGGAATCCTGGAGGTACATGGTAACAAGAGGGACCTCAAGGAAGGCTTCCTGCAAAGACCAAAGCTTGAGCCAAGTTCAAGGCATTCACCAAGTGGAGAAGGTGGGAAGAAAGGCCCTACTAAAGGTAGTAGCTGGTGCAATCTCAGACATTACCCAGCATGGTCACCACAAATTGCTCTGGATAATGGGAGGGGTGGAGGTGCTTTGTGTAGCCCTGTGACAGGAGAAGAGCAGGGAGGTGAGAAGGGGCCGGGAGAAGATGGCAGCTGGGAAAGGAAGGGAGGGAAGAGGATCGTCATGGACTTGGGGGCATGGAGGTTTGCATTGCTGAGAGGGAAATGGGAAGAACAGAGAGAGAGAGGAGGGTTGGCATTCCATGGAGGCTCCAGGATCTCCTGGGCTCCCACCCAGGTCACATGCTCAGATTGGCTATATGCCTCAGCAGTTGCCCAGAGATGGCAGCTTGGGATTGCTCCTGCAGGGTGGAAGGCCTGGTGTGGAGTCACGCACAGCCTGTCCCGGGAGGGAGGTGTAAGATGGTTAAGGAAAGTGGGCAGCCTCACCTCCTTCTTTTGGAAGGAAGGAGGACCGTGAGTCTCGGGGTTAACGAAGGAAGGGAGTTCACACAGGGTGCTCCAGGCCTGTGCTGGGTACAGGTCATGTTCTCACCCTCGCCCCCTTACCCCAGCTCACAGAAGAAGCAACTGAAGCTGGGTGAGGTTGTGCCCTCGGCCAGAGATCGAATTCCATGTGGCAGAAGGTGAAGGTTTCTCTCCAGATCCTCTGACCTCAGTAATTTTGGGAGTCAGGGAGGTGGCTTCCCTCCTCTGAGGCCACTTATCACACTGGATGGGTGAGCCTATAAAACAGTCGTGAGGTTAAGAAGGAACAACTGAAATCAAGAAGAGTAGTTTTAAGGGCTATAAAAAAAACCCCAACAGCCTTATTTTGCAATTCTGTATCTCTTGTTACTAAGTTTTATTGCCTAAAATAAGTTAATATTTCCCTTTTGGAGATAATGGTATCATATCTAAATTACTTTGCAGTTTTCCAATTAAGTTAATGTCTAAATCGTGCTTCTAATTAGCCAGGGTGATAAGCTGAACAGATAACAGTGAAATCTCAGATAGTTGGGTTCAAGGTGACAGGCAAAGTCCCCACAGAGGTGGCAGCTGCCCCTGTGGGGCGACCAGCCTCCCTAGGATCCCTGGAGGGAAAACCGCACAAACCAAAGGCCCTAAGTTATGCCACTGGCATTTAAGAGGAAGCCCTAGTTTTACAAAGCCCTCCTGAGCAGCATAGCGTAGTGTCATGTTGACTATCAGAGACAGAAAAACTAGGAATCCCAGTGCCTGGCCTCCGTGAGTTCAAAGTCTAATAAGGGAGAAGGAAAAGTGAATAATAACGTAAATACTATAACTCATAAGACAACAAAATGCCACACTTAGGAGGCAGAATCAACCAGAGGGAAATGCAGAGGGTGCGACAGTAAGAAAAAAAGAATGTCTTCTGCCTGAGGTGGGAAGTCTCCATTGTCCTTCCTGTGCTTTAAAGTCCAATCTATGACACTTGACAAAGATTCAACTTGAAAAACGACTCCCAGGTTAGAGCCTGGAACCGCAACCCCATCATCTCTACCTCTTAAATAATTGCTACGATTACTCTTCTCTTCCGGTCCACCAGCCCCTGTCCTCTCTTGGGAATGGTCTCCTCATGGGCCACCCCTTCCAATCCACCTTCCCCATTGCCATGAGGTGACCTGGTTGAGCTTCCAACTGGATCATGTCACTCTCCTTTGTAAAATCTAAACAGCCACAGGCACATAGTAGGTGTTCAACAAGTATTAGTGATTGAATGAAGAATTGTTGCATGAATGGCCTGCTACATAGTCATGGTATTGGTGTCCTAGGGCCGCCACAGCAAATTTGCACAAACCGGGAGACTTAAGACCACAGACATTTACTCTAAGTTCGGGGAGCCACAAGGACAAAATCAAGGGCCGGCAGCACTGTGCTCCTGTGGAACTCTGGAGAGGCTCCTCCCTGCTCCTCCTGCTTCTGCTAATGGCCGGCAATCCCTGGTGTGCCTTGGCTCCTCGACACTTCTCTCTGACCTCTGCCTTCATTTGCACATGAGATCCTTCCCTCTACATCTCTGTCTCCGTGCCCAAACTTCCCTCCTCCTCTAAGGGTGCCAATCATGGCACTGGGGCCTGTTCTACTCCAGTGTGACCTTAACCTGATGACATCTGTAAAAACCCTGTTTCCAAATAAGGTCTCCTCCACAGGCCCCCAGGAGCAGGACTTCACCAGATCTTTCTGAAGGACACAATTCAACCCACAATAAGTCCTTAAGCAAAACAATTTAAAAATGGGATTGGAAAAAGCTTGAAATGGGTTTATCTCGACAGCCTAGTTCTTGCAGTTTCTCCCATGCCCTCCTTTTTAGATAGCGCTAAGACAGAAGTAGATTAAACTGCTACAAGGACAGAGAAGATGTGGCAGTTAGCTCCAGTGAGGCCTGAGAAGGTTTAGGGAGAAGGGGTTGATATTTGAGCTATTCTGGGGAAAAAAATGTAGGCATATCAGCAAGTAGAAAGAGACATATCTCAGTAGAGGAAATGGCATGTGCAGAAGTGTGTTGGTAGGGACAAGAGGTGGCAGACCACTACATGCAGGAGAACTGGGGTGACTGCAGTTTATGCAGGCTCTGGGGTGCTGCTGAGGAGGAAGCCTTTGCCACTCTGTGTCTCCCCCTGAGATGCCCTTTTGACTAGCTTTCTACTTACCCCAACCTCCAACCCTACCCAGTTCTGCATGACTAGTCCTTCAAAGCCCAGGTTACCAGCCACCTTATGAAAGCAACCAACAAAGCATATATGAGCAAGCCTGTAGGACTCACCTACAGACAGGTTTTTAAAAAATCAAGGGGATCCTGCTCACTATTCCAATGATGGAGGTTGGTACAGTTGCTCCTTGGAAAGGGTCCCCAAGTGCAGAATCAACACCATCAGGAAGGCACCCAGAACATGATTCCAAGACCTGATCTGCCAGTGGGAGACTTCAAGGGGAATCAGCAATAGGAACAACAGAGGGATAATTAATTTGGTTTAAATAGGGTGTTGAGTCCATAGAGAGAACCATGAGGTTGTCACACCGTGGAGCCCCATCATCCCACTTCTGGGAATGTCTGTTTATGCTTGGGCTCCCCTAGAAGCAGACCTTAAGACAATGATTCAGGGTCAAGGAGTCTGTGTGGGAGGTGAACCCAGGATATGCCAGCGGGGGAGTGGGGAAGTGACACAGGTAGGCAATTAACAATAGCAAGAACAACCATCTAATGAGTGGACATCATAACATTATCAAAAATGCTGATGTTATATAAAACACAGCCAATGAAGATAACAAGAAGACATTAATAATACATCATCAAGTCTGTTACCACTGAGGACAGCTGAAGCACAGTCTGGTTGGGGACTCCTAGAAATGGTGTGGACATGCCTTAAAGGTTTCTTGAGGGAGTCAGGACATCACCCACTTTGGTCAGTCAAGGCCAAGCTTCTCCTGAGAGGTGTTGACTTCCAGGACCTTCTGTCCTGGCCCATGTGTGCAGAGCTTGCATTTAAAAACTCCTGTGGTAAGTGGGGTGAGGTAGGGTGCAGACAGGGTCTGTTGCAATCTTCAAGAGAGAATTCTGCCCAAAAGATACAAGAAGATGTTCACAGTAGTGTTGACTGGAAGAGCAAAGCCAAACCAAAGGAATCTGAATGAGCACAGGTCACAACCTGTGCAGAAACGCGGGGATGGCCTAGCAAATGTCCATTCAGTGAAAAGGGCTCAGCCTCCACCTCAACAATACGAAAGCCATTCAGAACACTGGAAAGAATGACGGTCCAGTACTGAGCAGAAGCGCAGGGAGCAGAGGAAACTGATCACCCTGCACACGATGGGACCCTGGTGATACCTGTGTTCAAGGGAACAGGGGCATGAAGGAACAATAGATGGGAGAATTCATAATTCTTTTTTTTTTTTGGTGGTGCTGGGGATTGGACCCAGGGCCTTGTGCATGCAAGACAAGTACTCTACCAACTGAACTAAATCCCCAACCCTCATAATTCTTTTGAATGTGTTGTCTTTTCCTTCTAAAGGAGGCAGAGATTCAATGTGATCAACAAAGATACCAATTCCTATAGAGCATCTGCCAGTGGTTCTTGGAGACCCTCCCAAATACACTGCTTGCACTTAAATCCTAGTCAAGTTGGCTTCTGTGGGAAGCCAGACTGGAATGTAAAGATCCTTCTAGTTCTTTTTGACCCCATCTTCGTCTTTCTGCTTTTCTGTCGTTGATCCCACTTGGAGATCCGGACAGCTGATCAGATCATTGGAAGCATCACTTGTGGGTCCTGCTTATTTTCAGCGTGAGCTTCAAGGACATAGAGGTTAAGGGACACTGGGAACTGACGTCACTAAAACAAATTCCCTGCCCAGGAGCCTGCAGTTCATCAGAATGTAAAGAATGTGCAGATGGAATTTAGTCCGCAGATTTGCATTTGTTATCAAATGTCTGCAAGCATGTTCCACTAGGGACATAAATTAAGCCTGTGAGATACATTATCACTGCATGTGGCCTTCCACATAGTTTTCTAATGGAAGTCATTGGAAGTTTGGCCTCCAGAGATAAGAGGCCGGTTCTGCCCAGCCTTGCTCCAGCCTGTGAGTCAGTGATGATACTGCATCCTGCTTGGGCGCCTGCCTGTCCCCCTTCTGTCTGGCAAGACAACTCCAGAGGGCTTGGAGGGGTGTCCAGGAAAGGAGGGAGGTCAAGGGTCAGTCCAGCCATTTGGGAGATGGGGCCAAGGAAATGTTCACTGAATCTTACTGTGAGCCAGCCGTGGGACCGAGATAAAGAGATGTCATCCCTCCCCCAGGAAGCTCTCTGAGTAAAATAACCTGAGTGTCCACCAGAAGAAGATGGAGAAACGAAATGTGGTCTATTCCCATCATGGGCACCATGGAACCATCTAAGGGAATGAGGTGCCTGCCAGTACAAAGACCGACTTGAAGGTGGAAGGGAGCCCTGCCCGGCTCCCTTCACTTCCTCAGATTACTTACTTCTTATGTGACCATTTTATCCAGCTCTGGGTTTTGGTCTAATAACGTAGTTTATAAGCCACTGCCTTTGTGTGTCTTCTATCCCAACCCAAATGGGCCCATGCTGGTATTTTCCAAAAAGAAAATTTTCAAGAGGAACTCTGGTGCTAGCAGTTAGGAATTTTCCCCCCACCATGAAAGTAACACAGTAATTTGGTCAAATTTAATTGATTTTGAACAACAGACGTTATTTGAGCAGACAAACAATGACCCAACGTGGGGATGTGTTAGTTCTCTAAGACATTCATTCAGCATTTGTCCAGGGCAACTGCTGAGTGCCCTCTTAAAACAGGAACCCTCCTCCCCTGGTTCCTTTCCTCTATTCTACTGGAGCTCCTTCCATATTTTAAATGGGTTTATAGGATATGCCACACTTTGTTAACCAGTTTTCTATCAGGTACTTTACTTCAAATTTTTCCTTCTACAAAATTTTGTAATGAGTAACCTTAAATCTGACATTTCACATAAATAAGAAGCAATCTGTGGGTAAAATTTCAGAAGTGCACATGCTACTTTATAGAATTAGTGCTTTTAGGATTTGGGTAGAAAATGTCACACTGCCCACCATCATATCAATGTACACTTTCATCTGCAGAGAAAGCCAATTTCCCTACATTTTGAGGGTGTGTTTGGAAATATCATCAGGGGCCAGGCTATGCAGAGCCTTGTCTACAAAGCCTTTAAGAAGTTTGAATTTTGACCCATGAACCCAGAAGCCCACTGAAGACCTTAGGTAGTGGGTAAGGAGGGGCAGGTCTGAGTGTTGAATAGTTTATTTGCATGATGACATCAAATAAATTTTGTCGGGCATTTTTATTCTCCAGCAGGTGAAAAGGAATGAGTGATGATGTGATGAATCAGAGGCCCAGTCCCCCAGAACTCCAGCCACCCGGCGGGAGGGCCATTATCACTCCACACAGCTGCTGCTCTGGACAGCAGGACTGCCTCTGAGTGCCGGGCAGTTGTTCTGCCATCCCATAACTCTAGCTTTCCTGCCAGTTTTCTTTTATCACATATTTCCCACTTGCTGATGGCTTATCCGGAAACATCTGGCCCTCAGGTAATGGCGTAGAATCAAAGGCAGGGAACTTTTATCGAGCACCAACAGTTGCCCAGATGACAAGCAGGCAGGTGGTCGAGCGGCTTGATCTCCATCTAGAAGATCTCTGTGAATCAGCTGGCTTCCGAACTGCCCATGCACAAAGAGCTGGACCAAGCAAAAATGCAGACACATTCACCCCGAGTCTTTCTTCTCAAACAAAAAGACCTGCTGTTGTTTGATGCGAAGAAAGAAGGGAAGATGGATGGTGGATGGTTGTGAAGGCACCAGAGTATGAAAGGCCCCGTGCGAGCTCAGCCCTGCAGTCCAGCAGAGGTTCCAGCATGAGCGCGGCACGCTTGCTGCTCTTGGGGCTAGCGCTAAGGCTTAGGGCCATCGTTGCTAATGCAGAAGAGGGCAGCCTTTGCTCTGAGAGCCAGGTGGCCTTCAGAGATGCTTGCTATGAATTTGTGTCACTCGGACGCACCTTCCATGGTGCCCAGAGCTGGTGCGAAGGGCAGGGAGGTCATCTGGTCTTTATTCGTGATGAAGGTACCCAGCGGTTTCTGCAGACGCACATCTTCCAGGACAGGGAATGGTGGATCGGACTCAAGGGGACCTCAGCGCACAATAGAACCACAGGAGGTAGGTGCTGTGATAGCTGTTTTATGTGAATCAAATAAAAGAACTCACATACAGGACCTAGCACAGTCCAGTCACATAGCTGGACTGTCCATTTCTTGGCATGCACCTTTTTTTTTCTCCCCTAGTGCTGGGTATTGAACCCAAGGTCTTACGCATGCTGGGCAAGCACTCTACCCCTGAGCTGCATCCCCAGCTCTGCACGTACTGAATAATAATACCCACTAGAACTTCTTCAGTTTCTTGCTAGAACAGTTCTGGACACTCTCCTGAGTGCTTCATGGCCATTATCATGTTGATCTATACAATAATCAATGAGAAAATTATTATCGTTCCCCTCATTTTACAATTGAGAAAACAGTCTCAGAAAATGATGAGTTAGCTATTTTCAAAGGGCATTCAAACCTTTCCACAGTTGTGATGAGATTAAAGAAGGCTCAGCGCTCAGCACAGCTCTGTTTGTGTTAGATGGTCTCATCTCAATGGTCCTCCTGGAGACTCTCCCTGCCCTTCTGTGTGGGACTCCTGCCCCATCCTGGCACAGTTGTGAGCCTCCGCTTTGAGCATCGTTCACACGCAGCTAAAGGAGTGGTGTCTATTAAGGTCTCCCACGGGATACTGTGTGGCTGTTATAGAAAATGACAGAGGTCTGCTAGGCTGAAATGCAGCAATCTGCAAGAATTAATGTTATTTATGAAGAAAGGGCCGGAACACAGTGAGCAATATGACACTGTTCACGTAAATAGATTTCAGACGCTCATAAATGCTGATATGCGCTTACGGCTCATCGGGAACAATTTATAAGAAACCCAATAGTGGGAGCAATTTATAGGTTGGGAGAGGGAAGAAGTTTGCATTTTGCACCCTTTTGTAGCACTTGAAGCTTTAAAAAATTTGCAAGGATTTCTCTTCTTTTTAAAACTAACAATTATACTCTTTGAGTCTTACTATTGATTTTTTTGTGTGTTTTGGAGCTCATGAATATCTTTGAAGCCCTTCTCCATCACACGTGGATACACACACACACACACACACACATACCCTACCTCTGCAAGGGCTGCAGCAGACCTTTCAAGGTTCTGAGGGGTCCTGAAGGGATGCAAACTGCTTGCTTCTTAACTCAGCCCCCCTCACCCACACACACATGACCGGACCTGCTAATGGGCGGCACCCTTCTGGGCTCTTTCTGATCATGGGAAATGATCTAAAATGAAAGGGAAGCATCATTTATTGAGGTGGGCCACCTCCCACGGGCTCTGCACTCCCGGGTCCCAGTTCTTATGTCTGTTGGAAGCTCATGGCCAGGCTGTGTCCCTCCACTGGTATGGGAAAGAGAGCCTTTACCCATCCACGCTGACCATCTATGGCGTCCCAGGATTTGAGCTGGGCAAGCCCTCCACGTAGAGGAGAGAAGAGGGATGCCCGCCCAGTCCTAGTGGCCCTGTTCCCCTCCCAGGGCCCGGGACCTGGTTGGACACCTCAGACGTGAGCTACAGCAACTGGCAGCAAGGGCAGGCCACCCCTGCCCCTGACACCTGTGGCTACATCAGGAGAGGCCCTTCCTCCCTGTGGGCTGCCTCCGATGACTGCACCCAGGCCTTGGCCTTTGTCTGCGAGTTTGGTGAGCTGGCCTGTCGGGCTCCCCGCTCCCGCCTCGCTCCCCACCTGCGCCAGCTTTGCCCCTCCCTCCTCTTCCAGCTGCCATTTCTCTCCTTCTTGGTCTCAGTTTTCTCTTGGTCTTTCTGTTCTCCCTCTCAGCCTCTCCCTGTACCTCTGTGGCTTCCCCATCTCCCTTTCTCTTTGGTGCCATCTCTCCATCTCCCTCTCCCCCTGTTTAAGTGCCTGCCTGTCGGTCCTTTTCTGATCCCACCTCTGTTTGTCCAGGACTTTCCCGCCCCCTGCCCCGCCCACGTGCTCTGTATCCCCGCGTCTCACTTCCTCGCTGCAGCTCCCCTGCTCCCTCCCCCTGTCCTGGCATGGCACAGCCTTCACCCCTGCAGCTGACCCTTCCACATCCCATCAGACTGCTTGTCCCTCTCACTGTGAGCCCCCTAACGCATTGCCTTTCCTTTGCCACAGGGGTGGGCCAGAGACTGGCCTGTGAGGGCCTCAATGCCACCATGCACTGCAGCTCAGGCGAGGTCATCCAGATCCAAGATGCCTTTTATGGGCGCCAGACCCCCCATTATTGTACCCAGGAAGCCCAGCCTCCCTTGGACCTGGAGGAGGATTGCAGCTGGGTTAGCGTCAAGGACGAGGTGGCAGGTAGGGCCCGGGGCTCCACAACTCTGGCTGGGGGCAGGGGGCAGTTGCTGGTATTCTGTACCCAGCAAAAGGCTCTAACAGTCTTCCAATGTGACTTGGGCCCCCCACATGTGGGAAAACTGGTTGGACTCTGCCTACAGTCCAGGCAGGAAGCAGGGAACTGTGGCTGACCCACTGCCCAGCATCAAACCAACCCATGGGCCCAGGAGGCACTCTGGCCCCCTACCCCTCCCAAATGCAGGAAACATCAGCTTATTGAATTTTTAAAAATTTTGAAATGGTTTAAACATATATACAAGAATAAAAATACCGTGACGAATTCCCAGTGAACCATGACCAGTCTTTGTTGGACTTTAACACCAGGTGGCATTTGTTTAAGATCTCCTCCTCAAAAAGAAATACACATGCTGGCACAAGGGACTGTCGGTCACCCCAGCAACTCAGGGTTACAGGAGGCAGAAGGATCACGAGTTGGAGGCCAGACTGGGCAAATTAAAAAGATCCTATCTCAAAAAATAAAAATAAAAAAATAAAAAATAAAAAGGGCTGGGGATGTAGCCCAGTGGTAGAGCACCATGGGTTCAATCCCTAGTGCCAAAAACCAGACACAATGTGACAAGCTCCTGCAAAGCCCTTCTGGCCTTCTTCAGCTCAGTGTCCATTAATCACATGCATGGCTCTGTCTTCTGCCTTCTGTTCACGCATCCCAAACATTGTATAGCGCTGTTTTGTAGGGTTAGTGTTTCTACACATGGTACCGCCTTAGAGCGTGTGCCATCTTGTAATGGATTTTTCTCTTCCATTGTGTTTTGTTCAACGCTGTTTTCAGGACACGTGGTCCATCTTGACAGGTGCCCTAGTCTACTCGGCTTACTGTACAGCTGCACCATAGTTGGTCTCTCGCTCTTTGCCATTGCAAATGATGCTGGAGCGGATGTTCCTGATGCTATCTTTTGTTCATGTGAGAAAGTTTCTCTAGGGCTTTGTTTTTCTAAGTCAGATTAAATCTCCTCTGGGTTGCACTGCTCAGTGACGAGGATTCAATTTCAGGGATTTTAGGGACTCCCTGAGCCCTCCCAGGAGGTGTGAAGTCCTCAGAGACATCCATTGTCCAGGACATCAGGGGGGTCTCCCCAGTCTGCCCTCCAGCCTGAAGGGTCCCTGGAAGGCAGCTGGTCAGCTGCTTCTCAGCTAAGAGAGACCCAGCAATGTGTGTCCAGGCCTGGGGCCAGCCTCCCCACGTGTGCCTCTCATCTCCCGTTGAGGCTCTGCCTCCACCCAGAGACTCTCTGAAGATCCAGGGAGGGGTGCACAGGCTCCCTGGACCCCCTCCCCTGGGGGAGCACATCATCTCCCATGGGATGCCTCTGGCTCCTCTCACCTCCTGTGTCGACAGCACTGCCCTCGCCACCCTTGGAGCAGGCGTGGAGAAGCAGTGCTGGACCCAGCTCTTTGGCTCTGTGACTTTCCTCATTGCTTCAGCAACCCTGAGCTGTGGCCCCAAGGAGGAAAGGCCTCTGCTGGACAGGCTGATGAAAGAGCCCCCATCACCAAGGCATGCTGGGGCTGACAGGGAGGTTTCCTCAAAGGCTCACCTGCAAGTTTTGCAAACATAGCAGGCACACCCCGGAGAGCACACTAGAGGGGAGCCCTGTACCCCACTGCAAGGACTGGAGGAGATTCAGAGGGTCCTGGGGATTCATCTATACCTATGTACCCTGGTCACTTGCCTATTCATTTGGCCAAAAAACATTTATCGAGCACCAACATTGTGCTATGCACTACCATGGTCTCTGGAGATACAGAGGTGAATCAATCTGTTTTCCAAACAGCTCCAAAGTCCAGTGGGGAGACAGATGTGTTGGTACAGATGATTGACTAATAGTGTGATAAAGGCTCCATCAGAAGGGAGCAAAAGGCACCAAGGATCTGCTCATGAGCAGTGCTACCCTGCAGCCTAGCACACGTGCGGTTCCTGGCTCAGACTGAGGGGTGTCTAGCTGCGTCTCATTGGAAGTCATGCTAGGAACTGGGGGTGTAGCTCTGTGCTAGAACGCATGTGTCACATACCTGCACAACCTGTGTCTGGGTTGGATCCCTAGCAGCACACACATACACACGCACACACAAGTCACAACTCAAAGGATCAATTTTTACAAATGTTTTGAGCTGGGTGCAGTGGCACATGCCTGCAGTCCTGGCTCCTTGGGAGGCTAAGGCAGAGTCCAGAAGTTCGAGGCCAACCTGGACAACATAGTGAGACCCTGTCTTGAAAAAAGAAAAGGAAAGGAAAGGAAAGGAAAGGAAAGGAAAGGAAAGGAAGGAAGAAAGATGAAAGGAAGGAAGGAAAAAAAAACCACACACACACGAAGTTACCTTATGTCTTTATATAGAGGGAATTTAATGCAGGGAATTGGTTTCCAAGTCACAGAATTTCTGAGAAGCCAAACAACGGTTGTCACATTACCCTAATCCCTGGAACTGTGGCATGGTGAGACAGCACATCTGTGAGTGTGTTAACTTACATAGCACAGGGACTCTGCAGACGTGATTAAGTTGCTAATCAACTGGTGTTAGGCGAGGGAGATTATCCAGGATTATCCAGTTTGGCATAATCTGAACATGTAAGCCCTTAAAAGCAGAGAACTTTCTCTAGCTAGAAGAAGAGAGTGGGAGGAGGAGGGAGAGGAGAGATTCCAGCTGTCCAGCTGTGAGAGACTTGATGTGCTGTTGCTGGCTTCGGAAGTGCAGGGCCACATACAAGGACTGAAGAGAGACCTCTAGGAACTGGGGCTGAATTCTGCCAACAGGAATAATATCGGAAGCAGGCTCTTCCCAGAGCCTTCAGAAGGGAGAGTCGCCTGCTGAGTTGGCCTGTGGCATCCTAAGCAGAGGCCAGTCCAGCCCAGTCAAACTTCTGACCTCCCAAATTGTGAGATAATAAATTTGTGTTGTTTTAAGCCACTAGGTTTATAGTAATGTGCTACAACACATTGGAATCGAACACACACCTTCCACTCTTCCACCACAGCCCACGTGACCAGGCTGACCTGGGAACCGGTGGACCAGGGAGTTTGAGAAACGTGGCCCCTGCGATGTGGAGCACAGCAGGGCAGGGCAAGCGGGGGTCACGGGGCAGGGGTGAGCAGGGATGGGGTGGGGGGCGGGGCTAAGGGTCCAAGGACTGGATGACTTTCCAGTGGAGGTAAGAGGCAGGAGGTAACCAGGAAAAGCACAGGTGGTGGCTCAGGGAGTCGGAGGGTGTGTGCAAAGACCCGCAGGCAGAAGGCTTGGTGGTGCAGGGACTGCGAAGCGCTCAGCGTGGTTCCAGCACAGGTGAGAACGGGACCATCCAAGGAGCCTGGACTTGATCCCAGTGACACTGGGATGCACTGGAGGATCTGAGCAGGGGAGAGCCACGTGCAAGGACTGGACATGCAGAGGAGGGACATGGAGGTTTGTTTTAGAGACACCCTCAGGGGGCTGTGTGTTCAGGTGGGAGAGGCGAGCGGTGCCGAGGTCAACGGGGAGAAATGGGTGGGTTCTAGGGACGCGGGGGGTTGGCCACTGACGGAAACCCAGGATGATCATGGTTTGGGCTGTTCTGGTCTGGAGGTTGGTGGGTGGGTGTGCAGAGAGGGAGGCTGATAGAGTGGGGAACAGCAACAGGGAGGCGGAGAGGGAGAGCAGGTGAGTGTCCCAGGCTGCCTGAGGGCTTTGAAGAACAGGAACCTATCCTCTCACAGTTCTGGAGGGAGAAAGTCCAAAACCAAGGTGCCAGCAAGGCCGTGCTCCCTCTGAGAGCTGTAGAGGGCACTCCATGCCTCGCCTAGCTTCTGGGGTCGGCTGGTCGTCCTTGCTGTTCTTGGGTTTTGGATTCATCATTATAATCTCTGCTTCCATTTGCATGTGGTGTTTTCTCCCTGTGTGTCTTGGTGCCCAAATTTCCTTCCTCTCCCAAGGACACCAGTATATTGGATTAGGAGCTCATCCTAATGACCTCATCTTAAGTTAATGACACCTGCAAAGACCCTATTTCCAAATAAGGTCCCATTCACAGGTTCCAGGGATTAGGACTTCAACATATCTTTCTGGGGAACACAACTCAGTCCTTATCAGGGATCAGACCTCACTTTGAGGCATGAGGAGCCCGGAGCACCCTCTCCAGAGAGAGCTGCACAGGAGATGTTGTAGGCTGAGGAGTCATGGACCCTTGGTTAAAAACTGGGCACTGGAAACAGCAGGAGAGGAATTCAGGCCCAAGGGGGCATCTGGGGATCCTGGCTAAGTGACCACATGGCATTTAAACACTTTAAAGTCTGGAGCAAGGCTAGGTTTTTGAGTAGCAAAGGAGAACCTGGGTGCGTAGCCACTGCCATGCAGAGCCTTGAGGATACTCTCAGGCTGTGGGGCCTGCCTGTCCTTTCCTCCAGGTTCCTTTGCAGGCTTCTAATACATGGGCAGGAGGGAGAGGTGTTGGATGACCCTGGTGTGGGGTCTCCATGTTCTTCCCTTTGCAGGGATTCCTAATCTTGCTCCCTCTTGTTGACTCTCAGGGTGTAGGCTTCTACTTTAGACCATCTGGCTAGGTGCTAGTGGACCAGTGGCTCTCAAAGTGGGGTCCGTAGGCCACAGCATCAGTATCAGCTGGGAACTTGTTAGAAAGGCAGGATCCTGGGTATCACCCACCTACTAAATCCAAATCACTGAAGGCAGGCTCTGGAATGCCATGACTTCACAAGCCCTTGGAGAATCTGAGACACGCTGAAGTTTAAGAACCAGGAACTGAGCTGTTAATGATCAGGAATCTTACCTTCCTGTCCCCTTAGCACTTAGCCCAGCGCCTGGTCTTCAGCAGATACCAGTGGATATTTGTTGGGTGGGTGGCAGATAAACGAATGGATGATTAGTAACTGATCTCTGCTGAATGTGTGTCCTTGTGTCTTGCACATCATCCCTGCTTCTGCTGGGTCGTGGATGCTTCTCAGGCCAGTGCCAGGGGCTGCAGGCATGCCAAGTAGCAGCAGATGAGACCTACTTTGGAGACCTGTGCCCCACTCAGGGCAGCTACCTATGGGTGCAGTACCAGTGCTGGGAAGGTGAGTGCCCCACTCGCTCGGGTGTAGGAATGGGTCTCATCGCCTTGGCACATCCAGCTTCCCCCTGGAGGAAGAGGCAGCAGTGCCCATGTGGGTGCTGAGAGCTTCCTCACCAAAACAGCTTCCCTGCAGCCTGAGCCCCGCCCCCCACCTGGCTTCTTAGGGTAAAGCATTTGCAGCTCGTGCTGCAGACGTTAAGCAGGAAAATGAAGTGTTGACCCCAGGACCCTTCAGGTTAAATTTCCTGGGAATGACCCAGTCCTCACAACAGACAGATGCCAGGTTGCTTGATCTGGAAGGCACCAAAGGATCTCTCACTTTTAAGAGGACACATCTTGAAAGCCACAAAAATTAATCCACATTATCACAATTCATAAAAGCTGTATAAATTAAGAAGGAAAAAACCCCTTCCCTTCAATTTGGCAAGCCTGCTCCCCATAAGGAAACACTATTAGTTACTTAGAACAGAAACTTTCCTGCTTTTTAAAAATGTTTGCATAGACATGGCTATGTATGAATATATTTGTCTATATTTTTTATAAAAATATATCATGTCAAACATAGTAGTCTACAACTCAGTTCTTTTTCACTTAACATGTCCTGGCATCTCTCCAAGTCACTGGACACTGCCTTGTCTTCCATCACTAGGTTATGTCAAAGCCCCCCTCTTGATGGATATTTGGATTGCTCCCAATTTCCTTTGTCACATGTCACTCCCCTGTGTTCAACCTTGTGCATATATCTTGCCATGTGCCTGGTATTATTTTTAAAGGAGAGATCCCTACTGGTGGGAGTGCTGGGTCCTAGGGTGTGTGCATTTTTAAGGGTAACAGGCATTTCCCTCTAAAGTGGTTGCATCTTACCAACAGGGTAGGAAAGTACCAGCTTCCCCCAAGGCTGTGAAACCACACTGAGCCACCGTCTGACAAATCACATAGAACAGCAGCTTCTACTGAGGACACAAGCAATAGAGACAAGGAGCTCGGGAGGGAAAAGATGAGCCAGGGAATGCTGGGGTCCCCAGAGGACATCTAGAACAGAAGGAGGGAGGATCCAAGAGGACAGGGTGAAGAAAGGGGAGGGTGACCACGGAGACAGGTTTTACCAGCACCATGAGTTTGCTGAATGTGCGCGGGGGAAATTAAGAGCAGGTGAGATGTGTCCATTCTGTTTTCTGGGAAGAGCAGGCAACGTGTTTGGGCAGCAATTTCCATTTGGTGGTTTTGCTAGTGGACAAAGGGTACCCTTTGGAGCTTTGCCAGCTGTAGCATTGCTGTTGCTGGACAAATGTGTCGCTTAAAGCAAAAGCGAGTCCTGGGTCTGGTGACCATGTGGACCAGATTTCCTGCCCCTACCTTGATTTTAAATATCCAGCTCCCTTATGAACCAGTGTGTTCTGATTTGTGAAGGAAGGGACTTTATCCAGCACCCTGATTACTATATCCAGAGGGCCCAGCTGCATGCTGAGCATCCTTAGGAAACTCTGATCAGGACCACGATGAATGTCAGACCAACTCCAGAAGGTACTTTTCACCAGACAGTGAAACACTGCAGTGCCTGGGTTAGCCCAGGGCTGTGGAGGCCACGCTGACTCCACCTCCCTCACTCTGTCCTCTGTGCCAGCTTTTGAAGTTCAAGGTTTTGTAAAATTCAGTGTGCACGAAGTGACTTACAATGATTCATCTGTCACCTTAGCCAAGTAGAGTTTCTTAAAGGGGTTTTGCCTTTTGTCTTTTTAACCACTGTAAAATCATTTGGACAATCGATAGAAGGCTGGCTAAATAAATCGGGGTACATTGTGCAGCTGTTAAAAAGAATAAGGCAGCTCTAACTGTGGTCATAGGGAGCAATCTCTGATATATGCTAAGTGAAAACATGCAAGGTGCTGAACCGGGAATCCAGCGGGCACCGTCTGTGTAAATAAAGGACAGCGGTGCTGTGTGTGGCTGCCTCGAAGGGGAACCTGGACAGGTAGCAGGTTGCTTCTGGCAGAGAGCTGAGGGACGGGAGTGCAGGGGTGGCTTGCTTTTCATTCTGGGTCCTTTATACATTTCACACCCATACTACCTTTGAATGAAAAGAAAATTTGACAGAACTTTCAAAATTAAACTTTAAATGCCTCACATAAAAATGAAGTCAGGTGGTAGAACAGGGTAGGTTTTAAGCAGAAACACGCAACTTTGCTTCGCAAGGGTTTCAGATCTCATGTTTGGTTCTGCAGGCCTGCGACTGGTGGTGACCAATGGGAGTTTCGTCTTTGACAATGTCACCATCTCCCTGACATGGCTGCTCTCTCCCTACATTGGAAATCTGTCCTGCATACTCAATATGGGAGATGGCCACACTTTTGATCCCTACTACCCTCCCAGGTAAGAGGAGTCTCTGAGCCCGGGGTCAGATTGCATTGGTCAGTGTTGCCATATAACAAGCACATCCTGCCTCAAACTCAGTGACTTAAAATAATAATTATTATTTCTCATGGTTCTTGGGAGGGCTGGGTGGCTTCTCTTGTCTGTGTTGACTCTGCTGGTAACCCAATTTCACATAAAGTTTTGTAGGAACTTACTGCTACCCACTAGCTTCTATTATTAACTCACATTGGGGTCATATCCCAGAGGCTCTCTTGTTAATGCCAGCAACCCCACTTCTCCATTTGCAATATGGAAAGGGCATGGACTTTAAGTATACAGAAGCCACATGCTTTGTGTGGATGTCACTCGGTTTTTCTTTCAGTAGGTGTTATACAGACTCCTACTTTTGATTAACTCCTTGTTAGTCCAAGAGGAAGAGATTTTAAAATCAGACCCTCCAGATCCACTGTAGATATATTCATGAGGGGAGGGGGTGACTTCAGCCTCAAGTGGAAATGGTGTCACAGAAGTCAGAAGTCCTCCTTGAGAGCTGCCTTCCCGCCTGATGTTCTTTGAGACTTGTGTTCATTTGTACAGTGGGATCTTTTGTTTCTTTCAGGAAAGCTTTCTGCATTTCTGAGATTGTATGGTGGACCTTCCGGGACAATTTTCACAAGGCAGTTTGGTCGAGTTCAGTGTTGGGTAACCAAGCGCCACCTACTGGCAGATTGGGGGGTTGACACCATTCTTCCATCATTCAGAACTGCCACTTGAGCACAGTTGAGGAACTTGTGGGAGACCCCGAATTCACAAGGCAACACAAGCCTTAGAATGACCTAGTGTACACAGGCTGCTGGGAGGCACAGAGGAAGGTGACAGAAGGCGACAGTCGGAAAGGACTCTAGAGTGAAAGTCCTTTGGGGGCTAGAATTCTAAGGCTGGAGCAGCGGGTCTAGGGAAGAGGGAGCAGCCTGGCCTGGAAGGCGTGGCGTGCTCAGATGACTGCTAACATCGCATGCTACCTGGCATTCGGGGGATGTCGAAAAACTAGAGCTGCCAGGAAGCTCACCAGGGCCCCTGTCCCGAGGGCCTGTATGCCAGCCAGTCCTAGGAGGGCAGAGGAGAGTACGCAGGAAGAGTGCTGGGAAAAAGCCCGGGTTGGGGTGTGGGAGGGGTGCTGCAGGGTGCAGAGGGAGAAGTGGAACTGGAAGCAGCCCCCACCGAGGTCCCACCAATGTCACGGAGACCTGAGGTAGGTGGCTCTCAGGGCATCTCTAGTTGAGGCCAGAGAGTGGGCACTTACCCCTGGCATGGAGCAGTCATTGGATGCAGAATGTCCTGCATGACACCTTGGGTGAGGGATCTTCCTGTGACTACAGGGGTCCCTGGAGTTGGATGCAGCCGTGGGACCTGGAGGACACAGCCTCCAGTCTTGAGGAAACTTGGGCAATGCACCACAGCATCCACTACAGAGGAGCAAAGAAGAATTTTTAGACTGGGAATTACATGGCCTATGTTGTTAGTATGGTTTGCAGTGTTGCTTTTCTTTGTGGGGGGTGGGTACCGGGGATTGATCTCAGGGGCACTCTACCACTGAGCCACATCGCCAGCCCTATTTTGTATTTTGTTTAGAGATGGTCTCATTGAGTTGCTTAGCACCTCACTTTTGCTGAGGCTGGCTTTGAACTCGTGATCCTCCTGCCTCAGCTTCCCGAGTCGCTGGGATTATAGGTGTGTGCCACCACACCCAGCTCACTGGATAATTTTAAGGAGCATATGAGACCACAAAGAAGAAAATAACTGGTAGAGTTGATTCCTTAATTCTTATTATTATATCAATATTATACCAAAGTGTATAATGCTTTTATTTAACAGGTCAAGTAGAACACAATGGCATCCTGTTATATAAAACTACGATATTTGGGTTTATTACATACCAGATACCTCCTCAGCTGTCATATCCTTTAAACCTAATAACAGCCCTGCCAAGGCTGGTTCTATCTCAGTCTCAGGGAACTGAGACTCAGGTGCTTCGTTGATATTACTTTAGATTTGAGGATATTAGGTTCTGTAGGTATCCAGAGGACTTCTAGGAGATGGGACCCTGGTTCTCCACTCTTTCTGCTTTATCCCACTGCCTGACTTGGTGAGATGGTTTCATCTACCAACCTAGGGGGCCACCTGTCAGGGGCATAACAAAGTGACACAGACTATGGCATTCTGACAGCTAGATACCAGGAGCAAAGGCCAGAAATGGGGGCTTTTTCTTCAAAGAAAATTGCATCTCCTTAAAGGTAAATATTAGTCACAAGTGCAAGTCATTGAGCGACAAGAGTCTTGAGCTATTTTTTAACCTTTCTTTCGAAGTACAACATACATACAGAAAAGTGATAAAAAAGGTAGGGCTTAATCCATTGTAATAACCAAGACACACATGTAACCATCTGCTGGGTTGGGAGAGTCACCTGCCCAACCTCCCCAATGTCCCTCTCAGTTCCCTTCCAGCCTCAAGGATAACCACTACCCTAATTTCCTAACCTCTCAGGTGAGTAACCTGCATTTGAAGCTAAAGTAAGTGGAATCATAGAGTATATACTGTGTCTGTCTTCTGCTGAACATCACGTTTTTGGATTTATTCATATTGTATATAATTCTGACTTCTTTTCTCATTGCTGCATACCACTAGACAGAGTGAGCATGCTTCCAGCTTATGCATTCTAGTGTTGGTGAGCACTTGGATGTTTTTATCATTTGGGGCTATTACAAATTGTGCTGCCACCAACATTCTAGCCCACCTCTTCCTACATGTATGCTTGCATTACTCCTGGATTTATACCCAAGAAAGGACTTGCTGGTCATAGGATCATACAGGATCACAGTATGAATTTTTAAGTTGTTCTCTCCCTCTCTCTTCCTCTCTGTGTTCTGAGCGTACCTCCCTTTGCTGGCAGTAGTTTCTAAAACCACTTTGCAGTCTTCTCCCTTTGGTGAGATTGCTGAGGGAGAAGTTAGGAAAGATTCATTTCTCTGCCTTTTAGTCCTGGGCAATTTCAGCTGACATCGGAGTTCAGAGAAGGGAATAAATGGCTTCTTCCAGATAGATCACATTTCCATGGAGAGTTACTGTTTTCCTGTTCTGAAGTCTACATTGCCTGATAATGTTCAATCTAGTGCTTGCTGTTTTGTGTTTCATTCTTTTACTTTAATATGGCCATGTCTTTTTGTTTAAAGTGGACTTCTGGCGGACAGCACACTGTTGGGTCTTAGTTTCTTAAGATCCAGTGAGGCACAAGCATTGGTGTATTTAGACCATTTACAATTAATGTAATTGCTGCCATAGTTAGAGAGAAGTCTGCCATTTTAAAAATCGTTTTTGGTTGGCCCTGTTTTTCTTTCTTCTTCTCCCCTTTCCTGCCTTCTTTTGGATGATTTGAATGATTTTAGCATTCCATTTTAACTGATATATTGACTGTTGGCTATATTTCAGTGGTTGCTGCAGGGTTTACAATATACATACTGAAACCTTCCTGGTCTACAGAGGGTTAACATTTTACCCCATTAGGTAAAGTGTTGAAGCCTTGCTAGGCTCCCTCTTTATCCATTAGGAGCCACACTCCTGTATGCTGTAATTGTCATGGATATGACATTCAGGTACATTGAAAACTCCCTTCAACAGTCATATGTATTTGAAAGAATTTAGGATGGGAAAACAGTCTACACATTCAACCACATATTTACTGTATCTTGCACTCTTCCTTCATTCTTGACGTTCCAAATTTCCTTCTGTTATCTCCCTTCAGCTGGGAAGAGCTTCCACTAACATTTCTTTCAGAGGAGATGATCTAGCAACAAATTCTCTTAGTTGCCTGAGAATGTCTTTATTTTGCTTTACTTCCTACATATACTTTTGCGATCTAGAATTCTGTGTTGACAACTCTATCCTTTGCAGCTGTTTAGAAAAGTTTCAGCATCTTCTGACACCCACAGTTTCTGTTGAGAAATCTACAGTCATTCAAATCATTTTTTATATGTAACATACCTTTTTTCTGACTACTTTCAAGACTTTTTTCCCTTACCTTGACTTCAGCAGTTTGATTATTATAGATATGGGTGTGGTTTGCTTTATTTCCTGTTTGGGGTTCATTGAACTTCTTAAATCTGTTACTATACATCTTTTGTCATGTTTGAGATGTTTTCACCATTATTTCCTCAAATATCTTTTTCTATACCAATCTTGCTCCCTCTTCTCTGGGGAGCCAATGATACAAAGGTTAGATCTTCGGATATTGTTGCATAGGTGGCTGACACTCTGGTTTTTGGTACTGTGTATTTAACCCAGGTGTGATCTACAACTGAACCACATTCCCAAATAGGTTTTTATTTTTTATTTTTTATTTTGAGACGGGGGCTTGCTAAGTTACCTATTCTGGCTTCAAACATGCTATCCTCCTGCTTCAACCTCCCGAGTTGCTGGGGTTACAGGCATGTACCACCACGCCTAGTCCATTCTGTTATTTAATGTTTTTCTCTCTGTTCTTCAGATTGGACTTCTCTTGGTCTATCTTTGAGTTCTCTGACTTTTCCCTCTTTCCTCTCTATTCTACTATTGAACTCATCAAATGAATTTCCTATTTCATATATTGTGTTTTTCAGTTCTAAAATTTCCATCTTGTTCTGTTGTTTGTTTCTCTGCTGGAAATGCATGTCTTTCTTTTTTTTTTTATTATTGTAAACAAATGGGATATATGTTGTTTCTCTGTTTGTACATGGCGTAAAGGCATACCATTTGTGTAATCATAAATTTACATAGGGTAATGTTGTTTGATTCATTCTGTTATTTTTTTCCCCTTCCCCCCACCCCTCCCACCCCTCTTTTCCCTCTATACAGTCCTTCCTTCCTCCATTCTTGCCCCCCTCCCTAACCCTAACTCTAACCCTAACACTAACCCCTCCCACCCCCCATTATGTGTCATCATCCACTTATTAGCAATATCATTTGTCCATTGGTTTTTTGAGATTGGCTTATCTCACTTAGCATGATATTCTCCAGTTTCATCCATTTGCCTGCAAATGCCATAATTTTATCATTCTTTATGGCTGAGTAATATTCCATTGTATATATATATATATATATATATATATATATATATATATATATATACACACACCACATTTTCTTTATCCATTCATCAATTGAAGGACATCTAGGTTGGTTCCACAACCTGGCTATTGTGAACTGAGCAGCTATGAACATTGATGTGGCTGTATCTCTGTAGTATGCTGATTTTAAGTCCTTTGGGTATAGGCCAAGGAGTGGGATAGCTGGGTCAAATGGTGGTTCCATTCCAAGTTTTCTAAGGAATCTCCACACTGCTTTCCAGAGTGGCTGCACTAATTTGCAGCCCCACCAGCAATGTAAGAGTGTACCTTTCTCCCCACATCCTCGCCAACACCTGTTGTTGCTTGTATTCTTGATAATCGCCATTCTAATTGGGGTGAGATGGAATCTTAGGGTGGTTTTGATTTGCATTTCTCTTATTACTAGAGATGTTGAACATTTTTCCATATGTTTGTTGATTGCTTGTAGATCTTCTTCTGTGAAGTGTCTATTCATTTCCTTAGCCCATTTGTCAATTGGATTATTTACATTCTTGGTGTAGAGTTTTTTGAGTTCTTTATAGATTCTGGAGATTAGTGCTCTATCTGAAGTATGATTGGAAAAGATTTTCTCCCACTCTGTAGGCTCTTTCTTCGCATTGCTGATAGTTTCCTTTGCTGAGAGAAAGCTTTTTAGTTTGAATCTATCCCAGTTATTGATTCTTGCTTTTATTTCTTGTGCTATGGGAGTCCTGTTGAGGAAGTCTGGTCCTAAGCCGACATGTTGAAGTTCTGGACCTACTTTTTCTTCTATAAGATGCAAGGTCTCTGGTCTGATTCTGAGATCCTTAATCCATTTTGAGTTTAGTTTTGTGCATGGTGAGAGATATGGGTTTAGTTTCATTCTGTTGCATATGGATTTCCAGTTCTCCCAGCACCATTTGTTGAAGAGGCTATCTTTTCTCCATTGCATATTTTTGGCCCCTTTGTCTAGTATGAGAAAATTGTATTTATTTGGGTTTGTGTCCGTGTCCTCTATTCTGTACCATTGATCCACCTTTCTATTTTGGTACCAATACCATGCCGTTTTTGTTACTATTGCTTTGTAGTAGAGTTGAAGATCTGGTATTGCGATACCCCCTGCTTCACTCTTTCTGCCAAGAATTGCTTTAGCTATTCTGGGTTTTTTATTCTTCCAGATGAATTTCATAATTGCTTGCTCTATTTCTGTAAGGTACATCACTGGGATTTTAATTGGAATTGCATTGAATCTGTATAGCACTTTAGGTAGTATAGCCATTTTGACAATATTAATTCTGCCTATCCAAGACCATGGGAGATCTTTCCATCTTCTAAGGTTTTCTTTAATTTCTTTCTTTAGTGTTCTGTAGTTCTCATTGTAGAGGTCTTTCACCTCTTTTGTGAGATTGATTCCCAAGTATTTTTTTTTTCGAAGCTATTGTGAATGGGGTAGTTTTCCTGATTTCTCTTTCTGAAGATTCATCGCTTATGTATAAAAATGACTTAGATTTATGTGCATTGATCTTATATCCCTCTACTTTACTGAATTCACTTATGAGATCTAAAAGTTTTCTGGTGGAATTTCCTGGTTCCTCTAAGTATACAATCATATCATCAGCAAATAGGGATAGTTTGAGTTCTTTTCCTATTCGTATCCCTTTAATTTCTTTGGTCTGTCTAATTGCTCTGGCTAGAGTTTCAAGGACGATATTGAATAGAAGTGGTGAAAGAGGGCATCCCTGCCTTGTTCCAGTTTTTAGAGGGAATGCTTTCAGTTTTTCACCATTTAGAATGATATTAGCCATGGGCTTAGCATAGATGTTAAGGAATGTTCCCACTATCCCTATTTTTTCTAGTGTTTTGAGCATGAAGGGATGCTGTATTTTATCAAATGCTATTTCTGCATCTATCGAAATAATCATATGATTCTTGACTTTAAGTCTATTGATATGGTGAATGACATTTATTGATTTCCTGATGTTGAACCAACCTTGCATCCCTGGGATGAAACCCACTTGATCATGGTGCACTATCTTTTTAATATGTTTTTGTATGCGATTTGCTAAAATTTTGTTGAGAATTTTTGCGTCGATGTTCATTAAGGATATTGGTCTGAAATTTTCTTTCCTCGATGTGTCTCTGTCTGGTTTAGGTATCAGGGTAATATTGGCTTCATAGAATGAGTTTGGGAGGGTTCCCTCCTCTTCTATTTTATGGAATACTTTGAGAAGTATTGGAATGAGCTCTTCTTTAAAGGTTTTGTAGAATTCGGCTGAGAACCCATCTGGTCCTGGACTTTTCTTTGTTGGTAGGCTTTTGATGACTTCTTCTATTTCATTACTTGAAATTGGTCTATTTAAATTGTGTATGTCCTCCTCGTTCAGTTTAGGCAATTCATATGTCTCTAGAAACCTGTTGATGTCTTCAAAATTTTCTATTTTGTTGGAGTATAGATTTTCAAAATAGCTTCTAATTATGTTTTGTATTTCAGTCGTGTCTGTTGTGATATTTCCTTGTTCATTCCGAATTTTAGTGATTTGGGTTTTCTCTCGTCTTCTCTTTGTTAGTGTGGCTAAAGGTTTATCAATTTTGTTTATTTTTTCGAAGAACCAACTATTTATTTTGTCAATTTTTGTATTGTTTCTTTTGTTTCAATTTCGTTGATTTCAGCTCTGAGTTTAACTATTTCCTGTCTTCTACTACTTTTGGTGTTGGTCTGTTCTTTTTCTAGGGCTTTGAGCTGTAGTGTTAGGTCGTTTATTTTTTGAGTTTTACTTCTTTTATTAAATGTGCTCCATGAAATAAATCTTCCTCTAAGTACTGCTTTCATAGTGTCCCAGAGATTTCGATATGATGTTTCTTTGTTCTCGTTTACCTCTAAGAATTTTTTAATTTCCTTCCTAATATCTTCTGTTATCCATTCATCATATAATAGCATATTGTTTAATCTCCAGGTGTTGGAGTAGTTTCTGTTTTTCACTCTTTCATTTATTTCTAACTTCAATCCATTATGATCTGATAGAATACAAGGTAGTGTCTCTATCTTCTTGTATTTGCTGACATTAGCTTTGAGGCATAATATATGGTCTATTTTAGAGAAGGATCCATGTGCTGCTGAGAAGAAAGTGTATTCGCTCTTGGTTGGATGGTATATTCTATAAATGTCTGTTAAGTCTAAATTATTGATTGTGTTATTGAGATCTATGGTTTCTTTGTTCAATTTTTGTTTGGAAGATCTGTCCAGTGGTGAGAGAGGCATGTTAAAATCACCTAGTATTATTGTGTTATGGTCTATTTGGTTTCTAAAATTGAGAAGGATTTGTTTAACATACATGGATGAGCCACTGTTTGGGGCATAGATGTTTATGATTGTCCTTCTTTATCCCTTCTGACTAACATTGACTTGAAGTCCACATTATCTGAAATGAGGATGGATACTCCAGCTTTTTTGCTGAGTCCATGTGCATGGTATGTTTTTCCCCATCCTTTCACCTTTAGTCTATGGGTATCTCTTTCTATGAGGTGAGTCTCTTGCAGGCAACATATTGTTGGATCTTTCTTTTTAATCCAATCTGCCCGTCTATGGCTTTTGATTGATGAATTCAGGCCATTAACATTCAGGGTTATTATTGAGATATGATTTGTATTCCCAGTCATTTGGTTCATATTTAAAATTTTATTTATTTATTTATTTATTTTTGGACACATCTTGGTTCCTCCTTTATTTGACAATTCCTTTAGGGTAATTCCTCCCTTTGCTGATATGCTTCTTTGTTTTTTATCTCTTCCTCATGAAATATTTTGCTGAGAATGTTCTGTAATGCTGGCTTTTTTTTTGTAAATTCTTTTAGCTTTTGTTTATCATGGAATGATTTTATTTCATCGTCAAATTTGAAGGTAAGTTTTGCTGGGTATAAGATTCTTGGTTGGCATCCATTTTCTTTCAGAGCTTGAAAAATGTTGTTCCAGGCCCTTCTAGCTTTTAGGGTCTGGATTGAAAAATCTGCTGATATCTGTATTGGTTTCCCCCTGAATGTAATTTGGTTCTTTTCTCTCACAGCCTTTAAAATTCTGTCTTTATTTTGTATGTTAGGTATTTTCATTATAATGTGCCTTGGTGTGGGTCTGTTGTAATTTTGTGTATTTGGAGTCCTATAAGCCTTTTGGACTTGATTTTCCATTTCATTCTTCAGATTTGGGAAATTTTCTGATATTATTTCATTGAATAGATTATTCATTCCTTTGGTTTGTTTCTCTAAGCCTTCCTCAATCCCAATAATTCTCAAATTTGGCCTTTTCATGATATCCCATAGTTCTTGCAGATTCTGTTCATGATTTCTTACCATCTTCTCTGTTTGTTCCACTTTGCTTTCGAGATTAAATATTTTGTCTTCAATATCTGAAGTTCTGTCTTCCAGGTGTTTTATCCTATTGGTTATGCTTTCTATGGAGTTCTTAATTTGGTTTATTGTTTCCTTCATTTCAAGGATTTCTGTTTGGTTTTTTTTCAATATCTCTAACTCTTTATTGAAATGATCTTTTGCTTCCTGTATTTGCTCTTTTAACTGTCGACTGGTGCTATCATTCAATGCCTGCATTTGCTCTTTCATCTCATCATTCAATGCCTGCATTTGCTCTTTCATCTCATTCAATGCCTGCATTTGCTCTTTCATCTCATTGTTTGCTTCCCTAAACATTTTAATTATGTACATTCTGAACTCCCTTTCTGTCATTTCTTCTGCCATGCTGTCATTGGATTTTATTGATGTAACATCTAGATTTGTTTGGGGCATTTTCTTCCCTTGTTTTCTCATATTGTTCAGGAATCAGTGGGTCATTAAGATATTGCAGATTTCCTCTATCGACTTATAATGTCCCTGAAGATTGCTGGTATATCCCCTCTTATCCTTCAGTAGCCTGAAATCTTGGAGGAAGTTGATAATGCGGAGCTCCACAAAGAAGCTGCCTCTCTAGGGGTGGTGATCCTCAGGTGGCGTATATTCCCTGCTAGTGGGCAGAGGTGCCTCCACTTGTTGACCAATGGTCATCCAACGGGGAACTAGGCTGCAGGCTGAGGCAAGTCCTGTTTGTGCCTGTGTCTCTGGTTTTACCGTCCCTGTGGGAAAACCTCATCAGGCAGGGAAGACTCACTCGGTGGGGATGTCTTGCTGATCAGTTCCCCTCCTAGAGGTTCCCCTCAATCTACAACTACCGCCTGGGCTGGGCTGTCTTCCTCTGCAACGTTCCCAGGGGCCCGGATCTACCTCCTGGGCCTGGGAGCCTCACCCTTCGCAGGCGAGTCTCCTTAGGCTGCCTCTCCCAGAGACTCTGACCGCAGTCCTGGAAACTTCGCTCCGCCCCTAGGTGTGTCTCTGTGCGGCTCTTCCAGCAAGAAGCCACCTAGCTCCTGGGACCCTGCTCTGCACCTAATTGCCTGGCTATGCGGCCCCTCCTCTGAGTCACCACCTGGAGCCCCGTACAATAGCTCCGATACCCAGAGACCCGCCACACACCTCCTCCTCCGGACAAGCGGCCGGGTTTCCGACGCAGTCACTAGGAGCCCAAGCAACTCACTTCGAGTCTCCTCCTCCCGCCAACCGCCCATAGCCCTAGGCAGTCACTCCAAGTCCAAGTGACCCGCCCTGTTCCTCCTCCTCCTCCTCGGGGTAGCCCCCCGGGTGTTCAGGAGCGGTGGCTCCGAGACCAAGTGACCCACCACGCTCCTCCTCCGGCAGGCCACCGGTGTTCAGGAGCAGTCGTTCTGAGTTCAAACAGCTTGCCACGCAGCTCCTCCTCTGGCAACCGCCTGTGGCTCTGATGCAGTCACTCCTAGATCAAGCGACCTGCCGCGCTTCTCCTCTTCCTCCGGGCAAACCCCGGTGTTCAGAAGCGGTCGTTCTGGGTCTAAACAGCTCGCCACGCAGCTCCTCCTCAGGCAGCCGCCCGGAGCCCCAGTGGTTGCTCCGAGTCCAAGCACTGTGCTGAGCCGCCTCCTCTACGATGATCCCAGTTGTCCGTGTTTACCGCTCCAGCAGGGGGAGGGGCGCCTCGCCGAGCAACTCCACTTCACAAATTCCCTTCGTTCCGGGGCTACTGCCCCATCCGGGACGCCTCCCCAATGGGAGAGACTCACCCGGCGGCTTTGAGTTGGTCCCAAGTCTCTCACTATCTCCTCTTTTGAATCTTGCGTCCTGGAGCAATGTGAAATGCAGCCGCCCCCTAGTCCACCATCTTGAAACTCAAATGCATGTCTTTCTATTCATTTCAAGATAGTTTACTTTTACTTCCTGGAGCACGCTTATAATAGCTGCCTTAATGTCTTCATCTGATAATTCCAACATCTCAAGACTGACTGTTGATTTTATTTTCCCCTGATGTGCGGTCACATTTTCCAGTTCTTTATATATCAAATAATTTTGGATTGCATTCTGAGCATTTTGAGTAATATGTTCTGAAATTCTGGGCATTGTTGAAATCTTCTGGAAGTTTATTTTAAACATTTATATGTTTTAACAGGCAACCAACCTACATAGGTTCAGATCACTTGTCTGAGTTGCCTTCTCTGAAGCAGTTTCCATGACAGTTCAGTTTTCAGAGCTATTGGAGTCTGTTCCATGCATGCATCTCCCAGGCCATGGTCTCTGTTGTCATTTAGTTCACAAAGCCTGTGCTGTTTCTTTTGGGTCTGTGTCTACACATGTGCAGTTTGGGGGTGAGCTTGTGATTTTTGCTGGTTCAATCATAGAGTTAAGGAATCCTCTTCTCTAGCACATTTGTATTTCCTCTGGAGGGAAGGATGGGCTTTCTTTTCTTTTTTTCCATCTTTTTTATTGGTGCATTATACCTGCATGTAATGATGGGATCTGTTGTTATATATTGGTAGATCTGCATAAAGTGACAATTTGACCAATATCACTCCCCAACTCTTCCCCTCTACCTCCCCACCTCCCACCTCTTATTGGTCCCTTTCCCCTGATCCCCCTTTGATTTTCATGAGATCTGTCCCCATGAAAGACAGGCTTAAATTGATGATTTAGATGTTTGCATTATCCTGTGCTATCAATGCAGCTCCAAGAGAGGGGACAGCTTGGGACAGTCTAGGAGAGGAAAAAGAGAAATAAAACAGAGCAAAGATGGAGACTTCCCCTGTAGCTTCAGGCTTACATGGTACTGGTCCCCTTCCTAAACAGAGAAGGGGTTTCTCCTGGGACTCTTGCTATCTTTCCTCACCTGCTGTACATTTCATGATTCAGGCTACCCTTGGGTCAAAGTCAAGAGATTAAAAAAAAAAAAAAGCAAAACAAAACAGCAAACTCCCATCTTATGGGTCATTCTTCACATTTTGACTCTCTTCCTAATCTGCCCAATGTCCTCACGTCGTTTCTTTTTGTCTTTGCCAAGTCTTTTAGTTGAAATCAGTGGAAGAGACAGGCTGTAGTGGGGCTTACTCCATCCTGACCAGCCTTGGGAAGGGGGTTACCATTTTCTAAGCATTTTCACAAATATGTTAATTTGCCATATGTTTCTTGAGCACTAACATGTACTAGGTAGTATGTGGAGGTACCAGGTCCAGTTAGCCCACCAGATTTGTGAGTCTGCATCTGCAGATTCAAATAGAAAATATTTGAAAAAACTAAAAATGACAAAACAAAATAATACAAATCTAAAAATATAGTATCATAACTATTTACATAGCATTCATATTAATATTTTAAGTAATCTGGAGATGTTTTAAAGTACACAGGATGGCATATGTAGGTTATAGGCAAAAACCACATCTGGGGATTCTGTTATCTGTTGGGGGTGGGGGATCCTGGAACTATACAGACACTGTCTGCACTGACGCCTACTGGCAGAGGACAACACAGAGCCAGCAAGCACAAAGGACACGTGTGCCCCCAGGAGAGGCAAGGAAGCTACAGGAACCATAAAGGGAGACTGACCCAGTCCATGGTTAGGGAGGCTTCCCTTAGGAAGTGAGGTTCAAGTGGAGGACCCAAGGAGCAGTCTGAGGATGAATAAGGAGAGGGGACAAGAGACCTGCCAGTGAGGAACCACACATTTGGTAGCCTTGGAGCAGAAAGAGGAGGCGTGGTCCAGGAAATGGACAGTGGTCTGAGTGACCTGTACTGTTATGCAAGGAGAAAGAGCAGGAGAGGAGGGATGCAGGTCAGGAAGGAGAGGTCTGTGGATCTCTGTGGGCCATGTGAGAGTTTTAAAATTAGTACCTAGAAAATAAGAAGCACAATGTGCCCGCGACTTTGAACGTTTAGAATCTGATCCCATTTTTCGAATGGGGAAAGTGAGGCCGAGGAAGGTAATCTGGAGCTTAGTATTTCACAGATGAGGCAAGAAGGGGATTGGGTGAGTCCCAGAGGGGAACACATGACAGAGAAGGGACTTGCACCTGACACCCGCCTCCCTGACCCTCCATTGCTGTTTCTACACGCTTCCACTCTCCTGGAGGTCTCAGTGTAGCCCTGAGAGCTGGGCGTGGCCGTCCGCATCGTCTCCTTCATCTTTTCTCTGCGCTGAGCCTGGCAGGTTGAGTGCAGTTGTGACTGTGTGCATGTGTGCATCCCAGTGCTAATAACACTTCTGACTGGCCGGCAGTTTGTCCAGCAATGTCATCCACCAGTTTACGTCTCCTGGGGAATTCACCGTGTTTGCTGAGTGCACAACCAGCGAGTGGCACGTGACAGCTCAGAAGCAAGTGAGAGTGCAAGATAAGATGGAGACGCTCAGTGTCACCGGGTGCGCCGGCCTATCCAGACCAGGAGCCAGCCCTCTCTGCCAGGTTGTCTTTGGGGAGCCTCTGTGGATTCAGGTGGAGCTTGATGGAGGTGAGTCTGCCGAACTGGGTCGGTCAAGGTAAGCCATAGGATCCTTGATTTCCTCTATCTAGGTAACTACCAGGCTTTAATAAATAATGACAGGGATCACTTTGAGTTAAGCTACTGTTCATTCATTTATTTAGCATCTCTATGTGCCATACACTGTTCTAAGTGCTTTTCCTATGCTAGCCTACCAAGTATAGACTAGTATTATTTCCATTTTATAGATAAAGAAATGGTGGCACAGAAAGGTTCAGAAATGTGCCCATAGTCACAAGGCTAGTAAGCCAGTGAGAGCTCCCAGCCTTCCCAAGGCTCTTCCTCGCTTGCCCAGAGACCCATCTCAAGACAACTTCCATGACACTTCCTGTCGGGGGAATTTGAATAGGATGAGTTGAGACTGGGAGGACTCTAGCTGGGCTGACCCTATCTCAGTGCAGCCAGATCAGCTGGCAGGACATGGTCACGTTATTGCAGTCAGGGCTAATGTTCAGCGGTACACACTGGCACAGCCGCACCCGCCATTATGGTGAGGTTCCATCCAGTGCTTTTCCAATGGGTTGCAGAGGTCATTCTGATTGGTCATCACGTCTCTTTTTGATTGGTCAAGGTGTCATTCTGATTCAGATTAGATTCATGGTTGATTGGTCATGGTAGCATTTCTGCTTGGTCACAGAGTCGTTCTGATTGGTCACGGCATCCATTCTGGTTCGTTACGGAATTCATTCGGATTGGCCACAGCGTGCGTTCCGATTCCTCAGACCTTCCATTCCAATGGATTGGTGCTCTGAGTGTCGGTTGTTACTTTAAAAGTCTTGCTCTTGATAGAGACCTTCCTGGCTAAGACCCGTCCTTATCCAGGGCAGCTCTTTGTCCAGTGTGAGATCTGTACCACGCCTGTAGATGTCAGTGACGCAGCAGGAGCTGTGGAGACGGGGACGTGACTCAGTTTGACCTGGCTTGCCACCCAGAGCCTCGCCACAGCAGCAGCTCCTGGAGTGGGGACAGGTGTGGACCGAGTTCACGGTGCTCCTTTCTGCTCTTGAGCGCTTCTCGGCTGAAGAGGGCTGATATGCGAACCTGGGGAAACCTAAACCGAACTTTCATTTATTCATTCATTCATTCATTCTATGAATATAATGAAGTACCAATATTTTCTCTTCCTCCTCCTTCATTATCATCCAAATAAGCAATACACTAACTTGGAAGGAATTCTAACTTGTGGGCGTAAGTCAGATTGTAAGACTCAATCACGGTATTTAGCACCCAATAAGGAAGACCCCATCCAAGGAAAACAGGCTGAGCCTTCATGTTGGCAGGTTTCAGGTGGTCACCATGAAGGTGGACCTGAAGGCCTCCACCTGCTCCCACTGAAATGACTCAAGGCCCACTCTTATGCATAAAAACAGCCCAGCCCTCAAGAGAGGCTGCCTTTTCAGCTTCCCCCGTAAGAACATCCATATCAATGGAATCTTCTAATGGTTTCATTACACACTTCTAAGTTCAAGGGTAACATGGTGGTACACACTTGTACCCCAGCTACTTGGGAGGCCAAGGCAGGAGGATCGCAAGTTCAACTTAGCAAGATCCTGTCTCAAAACAAAGTATGAAAAGGGTTGGGGATACAGCTCAGTTGTAGAGCACCCTGGTTTTACCCCCAGTATTGAAAAAAAAAAAAAAAAGGTAACATGCGCATAGTAAAAATACTTTAGAGGACCTCAAAAAATCACTTACTAATCAATGCCCAGAGATAATCACTGTTAACATTGGCGAGTGGTAATGTCCTTACAAATTTCTTTATATCTATATCTGTATACACATCTGTACCCAGAATCTGACATCAGAACTTGAGTATGAACTGCCAAAGTACAAGTAGCTGTGTGGTTGTTACAGTGTTTTAAACTTCTTCTTACCCCGTCCAGGAACAAGAGTGACTTACACCGTGCTTTCTGGTAACATAACTCTGACTGAGTCTGCCACCCAGAGGGGCTCGCTACCCTATAATCTGACCCTGGGCAGAGAAGCTCAGGAGCTGACGGGCCCCGGGGTACACCGCCTGCAGATCCGGGCCAGCAGCAACAGCACCACGTCTGCACTCTCTGGGAACCTCACGGTCCACTTTGTGCAGCCGCTCTCAGGGCTGCAGGCCTCCTGGGCTTCCGACCTTGTAGAGCTGGGCCAGGACCTACTGATCAATGTCTCAGTGGCTCACGGCACCCCAGAGGAGCTGACTTTTGAGGTGGCGGGACTCAATGGAAACTTCTCCCAAAAGGCAGAGGATTTGGAGGAGCCATCTGGGATTTACCACGTGGCAGTTCCTGTTGAAGGTACGTGGTGGCAAGCATCCAACCTCCCGTCTGTCCCTCCCTGACTTGCAGCCCAAGGTTCTGCCAGTCAAGTTTTCAGTGTGTGCTGGATACAAACATGGCCCATGGGGTGGTCCTGCCTGGGTCACCCCGTGAGGATGAGACAACTCTCTGCCCTTCAGCAGTTTGCAGTTACTGGGTTTCTCGACTTGGGTACTCCTGACATTTGGTGCTGGGCAGCTCCTTGTCACAGTCAGATGCTGTCCCATGCACTGTGGGATATTTAGGAGCATCCTTGGCTTCTACCACTAGATGCAAATCATAGCAGCACCTCAAGTCATGACAGCCAAAAGTGTTCCTAGACATTGACAGATGTTCCCCGAAACCCTGAAAGACAAAATTACCCTCTCTGAGGGCCACTAGAAGAGAGCGGTATATTCTGATTTCTTCCAACAACTGTCAAGGACAATGTGGTCCTAGGAGCGGCAGCCCATGCCCTGGGGAGAGAGGGGTTGGAACTGGAAGGCAGTAGGCATGATGACTGTGCTGGCTGGGACAGACCGGCTGGCACCAGCGGAGGAGGAGGGCACAGCACACATCTGCATTGACCTGGGAAGGAGCTGCCGGCCTTGAGGGCAGCGTGCCTGTGGTGTGATCAGCAGACAGAAAGGTCGTGAGGCCTCCAGCCCACCAGGACTCTGCCGGCAGCTCCCGGGGACCTCAGAGGTGTGTGAGGGGCAGGTGTGGGGCTCCCAGGCCCTCAGCCAGGGATCTGGCAAAAGAGACAGCAGCAGGGACAACAGATTTGAGAAGAAAACCAGGGTCCAGCATGGGACCAGAAGAACCCAGAACTCACTGGAACTGGAAAAGACACATACTGAGAGGCTATGGTCCACCCGCCCGCTGGGTTTCGCCCCTCTGTGCCCATGAAAGCTGCTCAGTGGGAAGGTTTATCCCTACTGGTTGACTATCTCCGGGTGACCCTGTCACTTGTTTGCTCACTCTCAGATGATTAACAGGCTCTTCCCCTGCCAAGGCCAACAGATTTGGGCCATGCCAGCGGGAGAGGGGCTGAGGGAGGGCGGGGAAGGGGATCAAACAGGAACATTTGCTCTTGGTGCTGACTCTGGCCGGGCTGGCCTGGTGTCAGGGCCCAGAAGATGCTTGAAGCTGCCTCTGGTGGGACTTCTGAGGGCTCCTGGGGCCCCCTGCTGGGCCCCACTGATTACAGCTCCCAGGAGAAGGGAGCCTCCCTTTCAGTTGGCCACCTCGCCCAGGGCTCTCCCCACTCTGCCAGCCTCCTCGTTCTCCCCACCCTCTTCAGCAGCACCCTCCTGCACGGCCCACACAGGGTCGATAGAGATTCTTACCCACTCCTGGCCCCCTGCCAGCCGACGTGGGCATTTCCAGACACAGCCGCATCCCGGCATTCCCTCTGCCTCTCCTCCACCACCACCCCTCCAGCACAGACTCGGGCAGAAGGAAGAAACCTGCCCCTGGGGTTCCAACCTCAGAAAACATATGCCACATTTTCCAAGGAAAGTTCTTCCCTGAAGACCTCTCTCTGCTGAGGGGTCCTTCCCCTTGCCCGTCCCCTCCAGTGGGAGGAGATGGCTGTCCTTATCTTAGCAGTCCTCCCCAAACCTCTCCTCCCTTTCTACTCTCTTGACCCTCCTTCAATTCTGTTGTTACCGAGTCCTAGGCCTGAGGACTGACTCTGGGAGTCCCACAGATCAGGTCAGCCACTCCCTGCAAAAAACAGAGAAGGCAACTGCGAAGAGCATGCGAGAACTTTAATCAGTGTAGCCTACCCACGAAGACGTGGAGCCAGGCCACGTCCTGAGTCCTGCCTTCCAGGGGCTGCCATGACCTGGAGGTCTTTCAGAAAGGGGCATGAGGGCCAGGGTTAGGGGTCGCACAGCTGGAGGTTTCCCGCAGTTGCCAGTGCCTGTGGTCTTGATGGGGTGTGGTCTGGCCATCATTACCTCAGGATCCTCAGGCCGGGTCTCTGATAAGGAAGTTGCTGCCGCCCGCGGGGTAGCTTGGACTCATCACAAGATGTTTATCAGGTCAGACCTGGTTCCTGGAGTCCACGCTGACTGGGAGCAAAGAAGACGGACGTGAAATGGAGGCAGAGATGCCAAGTCTCGAGTCCTGCTTCAGCCATGCCGCAAACATTTGTGGGCAAAAGCGAAAGGTCTCAGTCCTTGTCATGCTGTCACGTCCTCCCCTGCGTGGGAAGGAAACTAAGTTCCAGCCCTGCTCCATCCCATAAACAATTTCTTTGTCTCCTGAGATAGAAGTTAACCAACCCCCTTCCCCAAAATGCCTCTGTACCAATTCCTGCCATGGTTTGGCACTCCTGTCTATTGACAACCAGATCAGAGGCCCTTGAGGACAGGACCACGTTCCTTCATCTCTGTGTCCCTGGAGCCTTGCCCTGTGCCCAGCATACAGCAGGTGCTCATTAAATGCTCAGAGGAGAAAGATTCAGAGGCTGCTATCTGAATGGACTAAAATGCACCTGCAGGGAACGTTGTCCCAGCACAAGTTGTACAGTCCCCGACAGTGCCCGTAACCCTGCACCCCTTGCTTTGCAGGCAGCTTTCTGGTCACGGTGTTCCTGAGGAATGCCTTCTCAAACTTGAGCTTGGAGATAGGAAGCGTCACTATCACAGGCAAGGTGTCTCTGCAGGTTGTACAAAAATAGTCGCTTGGGATCTAGTGAGGGGCCCTTCCAACAGGGCTCTGAATGTGTGTCTCGTACTATAGACATTCAAATTCTCTCAAGAGGTAATGATCAAAAAAATAAGAAATATGTTTCTCTTGCATTATTCCCTAAACAATACACTATAACAACAAACAACATAGCCTTTACATTATTTTAGGTATTATAGGTAATCTAGAGATGATTTGAAGTATATGAGATGGGCTGGGGGTGTAGCTCAGTGGTAGGGCACTTGCCTGGCAGGTGCAAGGCCCTAGGTTTGATCTCCAGCACGGAAGGATAGAAATAATTGGAGACGATGTGCCTATTTTATGTGCAAGAGTCCAACACCCTTTCATATGAAGAGCGTTCTTGAATTGTGGTATCTGAAGGGATCCTGGAAACAGTCCCCTGGGGATACTGAGAGACAATTGTACAGTAAAACATTGAACCACTGGCATGGAATTCTGAAGAATTCATATTGGTTGTGTTGTTTCAGGCTATAAGTAACAGAACATCTAACCCAAGTGACTTAACATTCAGCGCTTTCTTGTCTCACATAAGAAGTTAGGAAGTAAGTAGTTCCAGGGTTGATTCAATGGTCAGTGATGCCAGCAAGGACCCAGGCTCAGTCGTCTTTCTGCTCTGCCATCCTCAGACCTCGACTCTGTCCTTACTCTCATCTCTGATGGAATCAAGGAGGCTGCTGACATTGTATGTCAACTCAGCTTCCTCCAGCAGTAGCAGGAAGATATTTCTTTCTGTACCTTTTCTCTCTAGCACCCAGTAATCTTCCCTTGGATACTGTTGACCAGGGTAGGATGATGTGCCCAGCTGTAAGGGATGCTGGAAAAGCAGGGATGTGGAATTTTGAGGTTCTGCTGGGGAAGATGGAGTCTGGCTGTCAAGAGGAAGGATGGGGTGAAAGCGGCTGGCTAGCCAGTCATTAGTAGCTATCACAGAGCTTAAAGTTCATCTCGAATGCATTTGCCAGGATGCCCAGTGGCAAGGGACAGGAAAGGAGCTCAAACTGGACCAAGCTGAAAGGAAATTTTATCAATTCATAAAACGAAAAGTCCGGGGGATAGATGTCATCTTAAGCAGAGCTGGATCCATCACTTACACAATGTCTTGAGACATCTCCCCACCCCCTTGGTTCTGTGTTGGCTTCATCTGATTCTCTCTCCCAGCACAGCAAGATGGTCCCAGGCTTTGATCTCTGTCCCCAGAGGAGAAAGACTATTCCTTGTTGATATTTGCAGCAAAAGTCCCAGGCTACTTCTTACTGGTCCAAGCTCAGTTCAGGTTCCTTCCTGGACCTGACTGAGACCAGAGGGAACTGGTACTTGGTGTGGGAAGATCATGACCACAGGCACAATCTGGTTATGATGAAGGGGCAGCTCCACCCCAACCAAGCACAAGGAATAGGGAAGGGATTGTTTCCCAGGGAAAACCTCACCTGTGACTGCTCTTACCAAAAGAAGGGGGCATGGTTGCCTACACAGGAGAAGACACACTCTACTGTCCACAGCCCTCATTTTCTATGCATAAAATCGGAGGTCCAGAGAGGCTACTTGGCTTTGCAGAAGTCACTCAACTAATTCATGGCCAAGGCAGAGGCAACAACTCTTTCTCTTGATTTCTTCATCCCAGGTTTTTAGACTACCTTCCTTCTTAACGTTAAGAGAGGTCTCTTGGGCATCTTAGCCTTGCTTTGTATAATTTTATAGACCTTCGAAGTTATAGCTGTGTGAATGAGAATTCACTGAAGGAGTATCTTTTAAAGAGCTGGAGTATACAGACTTAATATACCCAAGTCACTAGAACCAAGTGACACACATGGAATAACCCTGTGTTTCTTTCAATCACCACACTTCAGTTACAAGTTAGTCATATTAACAGTTCAATATCTTCAGAGCATATCAGATGAGCATGTGTTTTCCATTTTTTTTAATGTGACACAATAGCATTCTTTATAGATGGAGAGTTAGGAAGCATAATATTAGCAGCACAATATTGAGTGCTCCTGGAGTCTTGTTTGTAGATGAGAAAACTAAGACTCAGGAAGAATAACTAAGCTGGCCAGGTCCACATAACCTTAAGAAGCCAATAAGAGGAGATGAAAACACACTGCAGGGTGCTGTGGCCCACCCCACCAGCTTGTCAGAGCTGATTGCACCCCTTTCCTCTCACCCCACATTTAGTAATGCTGGGTTGGTAGCTTGAGATCCCCCCTGGTGGGAATATTTACACCACAGGAATTAACATGTGCCATGGACCAGTGCTTCTCACCCCCACCCAGGGCATCTATAGCGTGATCCTCTGACTGCCTTTTTTTTTGCAGTAGGGCAGGGGGAGTCTTGCAATGTTGCCCAGACCGGCTGGTCTTGAACTTCTAGGTTCAAGTGATCCTGCTCCGGACTCCCAAGGAGCTGGGACTACAGGCATGTGCCACCATGCCTGACTGATTCTGCCTTTTGACTATCTTATATAAGGTTTTCTACAAAAGTTTAATGCCCCTTCCCACTGTGTTCACAGCCCCTTCCAGTCTTCAAGAACCAACTGGAATGAATGCTAAAGGAAAGAATGTGAGTATCTTTTTTAAACACTTAACTTCACAAGAAAAATATATTTAAGCACTCTGTTAGTTTTGAGTTTTGATTTGTTGGTACCAATAGCCAGAACATGAGGAATCCCCAAGTCTTTTCCATTTGAAAAGAGGCCCAAAAGGATTGAAGTCAAACAAAGCATGTTTTCTAACCACAACAGAAATATGTTGTAAATCACTAGGATATGTAGCTTAGACATCTTAGAAATTAAATAGCACATTTCTATATAAAATTAGTGGACCGAAGATAAAACAAGGGAAATTAACAATGATAATGACAATATAACCTAATCAAATTTGTGAGGTGCAGCTAAAGCAGTACTTAGAGGGAAATTTATAGCTTTAGTGTTTATATTAGAAAACAAACCCACATTCTTTTGTTGTTATAGCAAGATTGAATAGTCAACTCCTTGCTATTGATATTGTTCATGCATTCATTAATTCAATAATAAAGACCTATTGTGCATCTACAATGTTCAAGGATTGGTGTTAGTGCCTGGGAATGCAATGGTGAATAAACAGATGTGGTCCCTGCCTTCATGAAGCTGAGTGAGACAAACTAAATAGAAGAACTAAGAAATTCAGAATTGTGTTAAGTGTCTAAAAAGAACCAGCGGGTGCAGTAATAGCAACTATCAGGGTAGTCTAGCAACTGTAGTCAGACAAGGCCTCCCAAGAGATGACATGAAGATAAGAAGTATGCTGGGAAGCAGAATAAGAGCTTGCTGAGGGGCTAGGATGTGAAGGCCCTGAAGCTGGAAATTGCCTGAAGCTAGAGTGGCTAGAGTCTGGTGTGGGAGGGGGAGCAGGATTACAGAGATGGACAGAGGCCAGAAGACATGGAGCCCTGGTGCTAAAAAGTTGGGATTTTATTCTTGGCTGTGGGAGGCCACTGGAGATTGAGTTCTATAATCTCATACTATTCCAGGCCAAGCTCTCTTGGCTTAAGCAAGAGGCCCTACCACCTGAGCTGTTTAACAGGTCCCACCAGAATTTACTCCCAGAACATTCCACATACCTGCCAATCCCTTTTCCTAGAACCTGCATGCTTTCCATTATTGCCCAGCCCATCCTCCCTCCCCTTTCTGTGTTTGTTATGGGAACCTGTCCTCCAGGGAAATGTCCCCTGGCTTCACTGTCCAATTTATTGAGGTAACAGCTTGGCTCTTTTTAAATTGAATCACAGCAGCCTTGCGGGTCAGATGCTAGTAAACCCTCAGAGGAACAGATGCTCAGAGACTGAGAAACTGGCTGAAGGTCACAGGCTAATGAGTCAATCTGAGCTTTGGACAGTCCCAAGGGCTACATTTTTAACTTATTGCCTCCCTCCTCCACCTCTCATGACTTCCTGGGCTCCCCTCCTCCAAGTATTGATTGTGGATTTATGTGCCTGTTTTTTTTTTTTTTTTTTTTTTTTAAACCTAATTTCAAGGCAAGGGCTGAGTCTTTGTTCTTGAACCTCCAGGCAGGGCCTGGTCCAGAGAGGCCTGTGTCAGTGCAGTTGAATGCACAGTGGACCCTGAGCCCACATTCAAAGTTACTCACCCAGTGATCCTGAGTGGTGGGCTCCATGCCCTATGTAGGGCAGCCAGGTGGATAAGTTAGGGTATTTCTCCATTCCAAGGCTTCTACTTTTATCTCTTGGCACAGATTGCTGGGGGGTAGGGGTGGGTTGACAGCATACCCCGAAGTGAGGTTGAGCTGCCTGTGGACAGGAAGTCTCACCATGGCTGCTTCTTCAGCAGAGACACAAAGGAGACATGGAGGTGCACGTTGAACCTGGTGTATACGTAGACCCTTTCACAACAGTCACTCTGAGCTGGCCAGATGATGATGAGGATTTACGTTTTCATTGGTCATGTGGTAGGTAGTGCGTGGATAGTCCTTTCTCACTAAGTGAGGAACTGAGGTCAGATTTTGCTGTTTTTTTTTCATCTTCACACCAATGTTAACTTTTGTAACAATTTGTGTAACTTATACAAGCAAGAGACTGCGAATTCCATTGAAATGGGAGATGGGGGAATCATGGCAAGCTAAGGTGGGGCGGAGGGTGGTCCTGAATGCAGGCAACAAGGGGATGTAGAAAGTTAAAATCAATAACAAACTCATAAAATCCAGTGTGCATCTTTATTACCAGCATGCACTCACAATTCCAAGTGTCAGTGATGAAATACCCCACCCCACCATGTGCATCACTGCAGAGAGTCTAGAAAGGGCATGAGTTGGGAAGTTTGGACAAACCAAGATGGTAGCACCAGATTTTATAGGGACATACCCTAGCTACGCTACATAAGGACTCTTTTAGAAATAAAATGCATGCCATTCATAGCATGCACATTGCTTTTGCAACTTGTTTCCTTCCTTGAACAACATACTCTGCATATTTTAATATCATGGGGTCTTCTTGTTCATTCTGATTTTCATAATGGCTACACAATGCACCATTAAGTTGATGTGTGATCAATTATCCAAAAGATGGCACATGGACCCGTGCCATCGTTTTAGACACTTAGGTTGCCACAGATTGTTTGCTCTTATAAACACCACTGTCATGAACATCCTCATAGTTCAATCTTTTTTTTTTTTTTTTTACTTCTGTGGTTGTTTTCATAACTAAATTTCTAAAAATGGAATAACTGGGACAACAATTATGCATAAGTTCAAGGCTTTTGATATTGCCACATGGTCGTGTCATCTTTCTATTACCTCTCATTACTTGAATACAGAGGACACAAGCGTAGAGTTTAGGTAACTGAGCAGAGCCTGCCTCTTGGGCATATCTTGTGAATGATGAGCACATTGGAGGGAGTGGGGAGGGAGGTGTCAATGGATAGAACCAATCAGCAGCTTTGAAACTTATGGAGATGCCAACATAAAGCAGGGGGTGATAGAGCAGAGCAGATGGAGGTGCACCTCCCAGGCGCCCATAGCACCCCACAGGGACGCAGCTGTGGACAGCCTCCTCTACATGGAGTGACAACTGCTTCAAGGACGAGAAGCTGCCCCGAGTCTTCTGGAGCATAGATGCTCCTGGTGCTTCTCCTGCTGTGTGCCTGCCTGATCATCTATGAAAGTCCCTGGTGCAAAAATCAACTGTGCAGATCCTACAGTATTTGCTCCACGTCCTGGTGTGGTGCAGGCCATTTCCTAAAGCATCCTCTGCAGTCACATTCCTGCAATCCATAAGTGTTTCTTTTTCTTTTTTTTTTTTTTTGAGTCAGAATTGTTTTTTTTTTTTTAATTATTATTTTTAAGTTGTAGGTGGACTCAATACCTTTATTTTATTTTTCTGCGGTGCTGAGGATCAAACCCAGTACCTCACATGAGCTAGGTGAGTGCCCCACCTCTGAGCCACAACCCCAGCCCTGAGCCTGAAGTGTTCAAGTGCAGGCGACAGGAGAGGGCAGAGGGAGCGTGTCCATGTCAGTGCCTCAAAGCTGCGAGAGGATGTTGGGGGCCAGGCTGCAGGTGAGGCCTGTGCCGTCCGGTTCCACTTAAGGGCCTTCACCCTGCCATCCTCTATCACCATGGAGAACCTCTTGAGCCGGTGATTCCCAAAAAGGGGCACCAAGGAATCATCTAGTAATAAATCTGTCTCCTTCCCAAAGGCCCCAGTGGGGTCAGCCAGGAGCCGAACCTTGCCTTCTGCCTTGTGGGCTCATCCCCACTCTCCACTCACAAAGACATCGTTCACACTCAGACATGCCACCACCTGCACCCCCTTGGCCTTTAGCGCCCCAGCCTGCTCCACAAAGCCAGGCAGGTGCGTCTTAGAACAGCCAGGGGTAAATGCCCCAGGGACTCTGAACCATATACCCTTCTTGCCCTTGAACAGCTCCGCCAGGTTCACCTTGTTCCCAGGCTCCCCTTCAAACACCTCCACAGAGGGGAGAGCATCTCCCATCTTGATTGGGGCCATGGCTGCGGCGGTGCTGCTGAAACTGCGGACCCCTCCACGCGCCCACCCTCCTCCTTCCAGCCGCTGTCTTGCTGCCGCCGCCGCGGACTCAGTAGCGGCCACACTGGCGAGTACCGAGCAAGCTCTGCGTCCCATAAGTGATGTTTCTTAAAGCTAAAATCTGTTTAGAATCAATATGGTTAAAATCGACCCCTTTCTTCTAAAAACATCGAGTCAAGCTGGGTCTGGTGCTGCGTACCTGCTGTCTCAGCTACTTGGGAGGCTGAGGCAGGAGGGTTATTTGAGCTCAGGAGTTGGGGACTAGTCTGGACAACACAACGGGACGCCCATCATAAACAAACAATCCTTAAACCAGAAGGTAGGCACATGTGCCAAGTTCAGGGTTCCTGACAGATAACAGAGTTTGTTCATCTCTCTCAGGGAGATGCTGGGCTCAGTGGAGCAACTGTGTTGAGAGGCAGCTGCTCCACACAGACCAGAGGGAGTTGGTGGTCCCACCATCCTGCCTGCCACCACCGAACTCTGCTGTCACCCTGCACCTGGATGTCCTGAGGGGCCAGGAGCTGGAGAACAAGACAGAGCAGTGTCTCTATGTCTCTGCTTCCCTGGACCTCAAGCCTCAAATCAGGTGGGCAAATTCCTTCAGGGTTGTCATTCATTCTTCAGCCAAGATTTACCGAGAGCCAATCTGACTGGCCCTGACTTAGGGGCAGGGTTCGCAGGGGTGGGCAGACCAGCCAGCTGTTCTCGTAGGGGTTTCTACCTGGTGATCAGCAACAATGGGAGCAAAGGAACAAGGGAGAGGCTATACATCCATGACAACTTCCCCAGCTGGGGGTCAGAGAGGGCTTCCCACAGGAGCTGGGGCTCAGCAGAGATGTGCAGGAGGAAGAGGAATTAACTTGGCCAGGCAATGGAGGCTGGAGAGGGAACAGAATGGGCAAAGGGAGAGAACAGAGGGCACCCAGGAAGTGAAAGAGGAGCATATCCTTGAGACTGGAGGGGAGAGGGGCAAGAAGGAGCTGGAAGAGCAGGCAGGACCTTGCAGGTCATGCCAGGTTTGGGTCTCTTTCCTAAGAGATCCGTAGAGGTTACCATCTAAGAGTTCTGAGCAGGTGGGACATGATCGCATCTTGCTTCAAAACACTCTGCTAGCAGAGTGGAGAGTGGGTGCAGGAGGTGGGAGGGCCTTGGGGAGATTGCTCTGGCTGTGCAGGAGTCAAGGTGAGAACTCAGGGTAGCATGGCCTAGCAGCTGGGTCCCTGCAGGAAGAAAATGACTTATTCCGACCATGACTGACCACAGATGGATGGAGACTGTTTACAGGTTGGACAGTCTAAGGGAACCACGCAAGGTGACAATGCAGCGGAGGAAGCCATCGCTCTAGAAGTGCTAAGGTGGGGTGGGGGTGGGGCTGCCTGTGAGCTGTGCCAGTGGAAGGACCTCCCAGCAGGAGCCCTGGGCTTGGCTAGCAAGACACAGCTGCCACCACCTGCAGCCTGTGGGGGAAGGAGCAGGGAAAACGGAGAACGCAAACCTCACCTTCTCTCCTCACACCCCAGTTCTCTACCTGTGCTCCCATTGACGGGACCCAAGCAGAAGCCTGAGGGTGCAGGAGCTGGGGCATCACAGCCTGTTGAGGTCAGTCACTGGGGTCACAGCCACAGAGAGCTGGAGGATGTCTGGAGGGGCCAATGGAGACCATCCAGCACACTCATACTAAAACAGACGTGAAGAGAGGAGTAGGAAGATTTGAGAACTTGCGAAGCTTTAAAACTTGAAGGACCCAGGGGATGGATTGGACATGGAGTAAATGCCAAAGTGACCTCTCAGTGACTCCAGGGGAAAGTAGGACATTACCGAGAAGACCCAGGGTTTAGGTCAGACTTGGGGGTTCATGTTCCATCCACCTACTTAGGAGGTATGTCACCTTGGGAAGATCACATCAGCTCTCCCAGCCTGTGTGTGCTCTGGGTTAGAGCACCCCCCAGGGTCACCCCCAGGGCTGCCGTAAGAATCTGATGCACTAACACCCAGGAATAACATTCATGCATGGCACGTGTGCGGTGAAACCACAGCATTATCTCCTATTATTAGAACTCGGAGAATCGCAATGATGCACACTTGTACACCCAGATACTTGGGAGGCTGAGGCAGGAAGATAGCAAGTTCAGGGTCAGTTCTGGGCAACTTGTGAGACCCTCTCTTGAAATAAAAATTAAAAAGGGCTGGAGGTGTAGCTCAGTGGTACAGTACCCTCGATTTCAAACCCCAGAACCCGATGCATACTAAATAATTAAAAATAAAGAGATCACAGAAGTTGACAGGTCTTATCCCCTTACCTTGCAGATGAGGCTCAGAGTTTCAGTGACGTGCATGAGGTGGCCATTCCTAGGTGGCAAGGACAGGGTTCTTTCTCAGCTGCCTGCACTTTCCACATCTTGACCCTGTGCTGTGAATGGAATGAGAGCTTAGTGAGGCCATGAGCCCTTGGGCCAGAGCAAGGCTATGCTTGTTACTGGGGGGCCGTGACTTTTACTCCAACTCTCATCTGAAAGAGGCCACTTCCCACCTTCTCAAAGGACTTGAGAAGATCCCACTGTCGCCACGCCCAGGGGACTTCCTTGCCCTTTCTTCCTTTCAGCTGTGAGAAGAACTGCCGGCTGGCAACCACTGGCGAAGACCTTGAGCTCAGGGTCACCCTGGGAGGCAATGCCTCAGTGGCCACATTCAGCTGGTACTTAGAGGACACTGCCCCAGAGAAGGTGAGGATGCTGGCAACCACTCACGGGAAACCATCTCCCTTTTCGACCAAACCTGTGTTGAATGCTGGGTACTGAGGCGAGGTGGGTCAGCTCCACACGGAGCCAGTCAGTGGGATCAGGAGGGCTAGAGGACATGCCACAGAGGCACAGGAGGGACTTAGCCAGCTGAGTAGGTGCAAAGGATCAAAAACTATGGAAGGCACTGTGACCAATACAGTGGTGACCGGACAAGGCACCCTTCCAGGATGGCGCACCTGTCCCCCAACTTCTGGGCAGTGGCTGTTGGCCAAAAGCTGGGAGGTGTGGGGAGTCTGACAGCCCAGCCCCCTTGCCCAAAGCAGGCAGTTTCTGCAGCACCTTCCACTCCAGAGCTCCCCATGGGGCCAGGATGAGGCTGGACACCCCCTGAAGCCTTTCCTTTTCCTATTTCCCTTCTCTGCCCCGGTCTGCTTCCCTTCCTCCCCTGCTGGATTCCCTGAGAGCTCTCCCTCAATAAGTGATCTGTACACAAGGCTCCCTCCAAGCTATACTTCCAGGGGACAAACAGCCTAACAAGGCTGGAGACAGGCGATGAGGCCTCCAGGAAGCCATCCGTGCCTGCCAGAGAGAAACCTGAAAGGCCTCCTTGGGGTCAGATGCCACTGTCCTGGGGAGGCCCAGTGGCCCGACTCCCAGAGGCCCTGGGCACGCTCTCTTCCAGGCTGAGCCTCTCCCAGCTGCCTGCAGACTCGAAGGATTCTGGCCTCGTTCTCTAGCCCTGCTCTGGAGCAACGCCTCCACTCTGCTGCTCAACAGCAGCTGGCTGCAGACCTGGGGCGAGGTCATCCGGATCCGAGCCACAGGTGTGAACTGCTCTTCCCCTTGCTGTAGGACCCAAGACAAACCAGAAACACTACATATGGGGCTCCATTCAGTGTAGCCTGGGGACTCAAGTGAATCCCACCACTGTGGCTTTCTACCTGGGAGACTCTGGGCAAAGGATTTATCCTCTCTGTGCCTCAGTCTCCTCATCCGTAAACCAGAGTGGTAAAAGGATCTGCCTTGGAATTGTTATTATGCAGGTGGGATGGGAGGACCCCAGTGGGACAAGCGGGTCATTCTGGGGTTGTGCAGCCTTAGTGTCCTGTCAGGAAAGTTCAGAGCTGCTTATTCAGAACAAGCCCCCAGTGGGAAATAAAGTCTCAAAAACAAAGAATCTGGTGATTAATTTTTCAGGAGGGATGTCTCTGATTCCATATTTTCTAAAGTGACCCATAAACACCCACTCCAGGATGAACTGGGGTACCCATTAAACGGACACTCCAGGGTCCGGCCCAGGCCATCTGAATTGAGTTTCAACTGTGGAATTAATTATAATTGATTAAAATTCTTCTTTCCCCAGTTCCTGCAGGCAGATGCTCCTTTTAAAAACTTAGGTGATGGTACCAGGTCAACTGAGGGCTCTTCCCAGTGCTGAGGGGCCTCAAAATAGGTGGGCTTCTGGGATCAGCCCATTTTCAGATCCTGGCTATGACCCATGCTGGCTCAGAGATCTTGAGGAAGACATTGTTTCCCAATATTCTTCCCCCTTATGATGTCTCTCTGAGGAAATTATTATTGGTCCCATTTTACAGATGACAAGCTAGCCCACAGTAAGATCAAGTTCAAGATCACTTGGCTGGTAAATGACAGGACTGAAATTGTAGCTCAAATCTGACCAATTCTCTTTCTCTACCTCTACCCAATTACTCCCTGGGATCCCTGGGTCAGGGAGAGTCGTTAGATACTTTGGGGTTTCTCTAGAATCTCCGGAGAGGTCTGGGGCTCTGGACCTTGGGAGAGGGCACGGGAATATGTTCCCCTGGGATTTTGAAGCACAATGGGGTTGTAGGGTCCATGCAGCCCCCTAGATACCATCTGTCTTCACTTTGCAGCACTGACCAGGGACGCCTACGGGGAGGACACCTACGTGATCAGCACTCTGCCTCCCCCGGAGGTGCCCACCTGTGCGACGGCCCCAGAGGAGGGCACTGTACTGACACAATTCTCCATCCTCTGTGATGCCTCCACGGCCCCGGGCCCCCTGGAGTACTGCTTCTGTCTGGAATCAGGTACCAGCATGGACTCTGCTCTCCCCTCAGTTCCTGGATTTATTCTCACCAAGAACTCTCTCTGGGAGCTGCAAAGAATGTGTTCTATGAGTTAAAAAGGTCACCAGGGTGAGGGATCCCCTCAACCCTGACCTCTACCCACAAGGTACGGACCCAACCACGACCCCACAGAGACATGAGAAGCAGGTTCCATGCTAGGTAGTAGCTCCCCTACTACCATGGAGGCCAAAAAACCTCTGCCCCAGAAAGGGGATGTTGAAAGGGTAAAATGACGAGGTGGGACCACGCAAGGACACTGTGCCTGGACACTGGGGTAGCTGTGACCCTGAAAGCCTGGAGCTTCTCAAGAAGACAGATGGGTCTGGTTCACAGAGTCTTCACCATTTCCTTGACCCTGCTTTGGAGGTGGTAGTAGGGAATGGATGTCGTCACAGGACAGACTGAGCTGATAGGAGAACAGTTTTACAAAGGTTTACAGGTGACCACCATTGAAGACCCCATCCACATTACATAAAACCTGCAGTCGCCCTTGGCCGTAAGAGTCCACACCCAGGACAGCAGTGGGCGTGAGCAGGGGGCTGCACAGCCCACACTCCATTTCCTCCCCCCGGGGCGATGGTTGGTGCTGGGGGGCTCATCGGAGTCCTCATCTCCTCCCAGCAGGCTTGGGGACTTTGTGGCCCTCTTATGAGCTCTAGAAGGGTTCTAGCTGGATTAGAACTTCCCTCCAAACCTAGGCACCGTGAGTTTTTCTGGGACATTCCCCAACATCTGTTGTTTTAGACCAGTGTGACAAACTCCAGATCTTGACTAGGGAGAGGGGATGTAAGCTCTTTTGAGGCCTAGGGGAGTAATTGATTTGTAAGGGATGCCCTGCCAAAGAGGTGGAAATGGAGGGCTGTTCTGTGACTAGGCCTGAGCCTGTAAGGAAAAACCCCAAGCAAAGCGAGTAGGTTTTGTTTACAACAAGCATCCCCCAAAGGGAGAGGCCAGGACAGCTGCTCCAATTCCATTTGGTTATTCCCTTAGGACCCCTCGCCCATACGGGTGAGCAAGAAGGCAGACAGGTGTGACCACATAACACGTAACATGAGTGATTGTTTGCCTGCTATGCAACAGCTGGTGATTGGTGGGACCTGAGAAAGGTCCAAAGGATGTTCATTTGCTTTTTTTTTTTTTTTTTTTTTTTTTTAAACAATAAATATGTATTGAATGTCAGGCTCTGTTCCAGGTGCTGGGTATATAGCAGTGAACAAAACCGAGGAAGTCCTTGACCTTGGGATCTCTATCTATTATCTAGAGGTGGGGGAAACTGATAAACAAAGACGAGTGAAGCAGGGCACCGTTTGAGACAGCTGCTGGGGAGGGACATTTGAGGGAGTTTGCATATATTTACAGTCAAGTTCTTTCTTCTCTCTTCCCAACTCCTCCCTCCCCTGCTTCCTTCTTTTTCAATTTTGTGTAATTTTGGTTTATTACTTTGAATTTTTAAAAAAGGCTGTAAATGGGGAATTTTTTTTTGCAGTTTTTCATGGATTTAAAAAAACAATTCCAACATTATAGCAACCTTCAGTTACTTAGTGTTAGGTTGGAATTTGGACAACCATATGAGGGAGAGCGGAGCAACTGAGGCAAAGGGCAGCGCGCCACATGGCGATCAATCAAACGGTCAGGAAAACTCCACTGACCCTTACCTCCACCTGTCACTCAGCAGGACCCCCACCCATTCCGGCCTATAAAGACCCTGGGCAGCAGGGGCCACATGCGATTTTCTCCGGCTCCCTACCCTGACCTGTACCCCGGGGGGCTGGGAATTCCGCCCGAGAGCCAAATTCCAATAACACTTGCTTCAGCTGCTTTCTGTCTGATTTTATTTGGCCATTAGCCATGCCCCGGACTTACACTTAGGACAATGAATTAGTATATTTGGCTATTTCGCCCTGAAACCATGGGATCCCAGAGGGTGGCTACACCCTCCCTGGGCTTTGGAGACACCCCCTCCCCATTGTTCCAGGTTTCTGCCTACACTGTGGCCCTGAAGAGGCCCTCCCATCTGTGTATCTACCACTTGGAAAAGAAAACGATGACTTCAGGCTGACAGTGGTCATTTCTGTCACCAACCAGGCAGGGGACAGACAGCAGACCCATGCAACTGTTAAGGTGGGTGGTGGTGGTGGCCCTTGTTTCTTTCCTAAGAAACTCCTCCACCCATCGGAACCTCACCACAGGGCTGGCTGCGGGTTTGGCCAGAAGAATCACTGATTCACTCATTCCTTCAACAGATATTTACAGAGCATCTACTCTGTGCCCTGCCCCAAGATACAGCCACAGGCACATGGACATGGCCTCTGCCTTTGTAGGTCTCATGACTTAGTGGTCAGAATAGGGTTAGAGAACTGGAAGCAGGGAGAGTTGGGCAGAAGGACCCAGGCATGAGTTAGGCCAGCACCTTCAGAGAGTTCAGAGGAAGGAGGACCAAGATAGTCAGCGAGGATGCAAGGCCAAAACTGGCTAAAGTCCCAGGAAAGGTTCAGGGCAGAAGCCAGGAGGAGACAAGGTCCTGGGAAAACATGAAGAGGGTAGCTAGAGATGAGACAGTGGCTTGTCCAGAGCTGGTCTTGGTGGCCGTTGGCTGTCCCATGCATGCAGGCCTGGCTGTGTTCCAGCCTGAGGAAGTGCCCAAGAGCCCCCATGCCAGGCCTACTGCGGTTCCCACACAAAAGACCCATGACTTCAGGTATCAGGTTCTCAAACAAGGACCACTGACCTGAGCCTATTCCTGGTCAGGTGGGACCCGGTGACACACGTGTTGAAGATGTGGCACTCCAGACAATCACCACCTCTCTGCAAGGCGAGCATGGCCCTGAGCAGCTTCTCCAGCTGGCTAAGTCTGTGTCCTCTGTGCTGGACCAGGAGGACCAGGGCGAGGGCTCCGGGCAGCTGCTGAGGATGGATGCCAGAAGGAAGGTGCTTGGGGCTGGGGACCCCAGGATCTGTGTGGAGCCACTTGGGGCAAGGGCAGGGTTCATGGACCAGTGGAGAGGCCTTTAGTGTCTCCCAGTGGTTGATGTCACCTCCCGCTTTGGTGGTTTGGTGAATGACATGAAAAGGAAATGCCTCCTTTGTTGCTAACCTTTCTCTGCTCACTGTCACAGAGTCACAGGCTTCAGGGACAGGGAGGGGATTTAGAGAGCATCACTCCAGCCCTTCATATTAAAAGGACAAAATCAAGGCCCGAGGAGAGCAGTGACTTGGTCTCCGTCAAGCACACCTCAGCAGGGCTGCAACCCTTCTGGAGGCTCTAGGGAGTCCGTTTCCTGGCCTTTTCCAGCTTCTAGAGGCTACCCACAGGCCCTGACTCAGGGCTCCTTTCTGCATCCTCCACTCTGACCTTGCTGCCTCCCCTCTTATAGAGACCCTGTGATGACATTGATCCCACCTGCTAATCCAGAATAACCTTCCCATCTCAGGAGTTTTAACTTAATCTCATCTGCAAAGTGATTTTGCCAAAGTGCCTCTTGCTATGCAAGGTTACATGTTCATAGGTTTCAAGGATTAAGATGAGGACATCTTTGGGTGGCCATTATCCTGCCTCCGCATTTCCATGAGGCTAATGCAGGTTTGGGGGGCTTTGGAAGACCTAGATGAGCCTGGTCACTTCTCTGACCCTGGATCTTCCTGCAATGGCTTCATGGAGCCTCTAGAATTGCATTACCTCTCTATGCCTCTCTTTCCTGTGCCAAGGTCAGAGAGCATGTGCTGGAGTCACTATCCATGGTCGCCAACAAACTGGAGGACATGCAGAGAGTGCAGGGCCTGGCTGAGGTGCTGAGGGAGGTGACCCACCACAGTGAGGAGCTCACACCCTTAGCCCAGGTGAGAAGTTTCCACCCACTGAGCCAGGCCATGGTGGGTGCAGGGGTCAAAGGGGTCCCTTAGTCACAGGGCTCTCCCAGGACCACAAGGTTTCTGCCATCTTCTTCCCAAGGGTCCTGCATGGGTGGTGCAAAGGAGGGCATCCCTCCAGCAGCCCCCTGTGTCTCACACTGGGTGTGATGGCCTGTCTACCCACACTCCCAACCTCCACCTGCTGGTAAGCATCTTGAGTAGCTGGATCTCATTCATCTTTGGGCACCATGGATACATTCCAGATACTGCTGTGGACCCACCCTTGTCCCCCGCCCTCAGTGCAGGCCAGCCTGACATTCAGCTTCCAGTTCCCTGCCTTTCTGCCCTAAGGACCTGACCTACAGAGCCTCTCCAACTTGCCCACACCATGGGGAATTCATATACTACTCAGTGACTAACGGGTCTTGTGCACCATACCCCAGTTCCCCGGCCCTTTTGATGGATAACTCCAGCAGAACTGAGCCCCAGGCAATGGGCTTGATCACCCCTGTACTGGCTTCTACTCTTCCCTGTATCACTTCTCCACTCTTCTACCAATGTTCCCTGGGATCACCTCCAAACAAATTACTTGCTCTCAGATCCTTGCCTTGAGATCTGCTTCTTGGAGAACTCAAATCAAGCACCTGGTTCCCAGGGTTATGGCAGCCAAGAGTTTAAAAAAAAAAAAAAAAAAAGTCTTCAAAACAGAAAGAAGGAAGAATTTCTCTGGCTCTGGCAGGGGCTGTCCCCTCAAATCCCCCAGCTTGAAGTCAGGGAGGCTACTCTTAATTACAGGGTCCATGGTGTGGTTGATGGGACACTTCCCATGCACACATCCACTTGTACCCATTTGCATACATATGTACATGAATCCAACCTTCCTTCTGTGCATTAATTTATTCATCCATTCAATAAATGTTTCCTGACTGCTGTATGGCAGGTACTGAATTCATTGAGAATACAGCAACTCACACACATGAACTCTGCCTTCGTGGCACTTTAAGACTGCTGGAGAGGCCAGACAGGAAACAAATAATTTTACAAATACATATATAAGATTGGAATAAGTGCTCTGCCCATGCATTCATTCATCCTCCATCCATCTTTTTCCTACCCACCCACACCTACGCATCCATGTATCCATCTATATATTCGTCCATCCATCCATCCACCCATCCACCCATCCACCCATCCACCATCCATCCATCTACCCATTCACTCATCCATCCATCCACCCATCAACCATCCATCCATCCACCCATCTACCCATCTACCATCCATCCATTCACCCATCCACCATCCATCCATCCATCCACCCATCCACCATCCATCCATCCATCCATCTACCCATCCACTCATCCATCCATCTACCTATTCACTCATCCATCCATCCACCCATCAACCATCCATCCATCCACCCATCTACCCATTACCATCCATCCATCCACCCATCCACCATCCATTCGTCCACCCATCCACCATCCATCCATCCATCCATCCATCCATCTACCCATCCACTCATCCATCCATCCACCCATCAACCATCCATCCATCCACCCATCTACCCATCTACCATCCATCCATCCACCCATCCATCATCCACCCATCTACCCATCTACCATCCATCCATCCACCCATCCACTCATCCATCCATCCACCCATCCTCTCATCCATCCATCTAACCTTCATTCATACACCAAGTCAGCAAATGTTACTGCATGTCAACTACATACCCATGCAGGTTATCGTGTGACAACTCTGGGAATACTTCAGAGGCAGACCAGGCTACTTTCTGGAAGAACTTAGAGCATTGTAAGGAGGGAGGACCTGGCCTTAAGTTAGAACTCTAGGTAGTTTGTGTAGTGGGCCTGACCAGCTCTGCCCTGGCTTATGCCCCTGCCTTGCTCTCTTCTACTGCATCCCTTGTCCCTTGAATGGCACAAGGATGATCCATCGCAGGCAGGGGCTCACACTGCTCTTCCTTCTTTGGATGAGCCCAGTGGGAGGCCAGCTGTGTTCTGCAGCATGCCAGTGAGGCCCTATTGACAATGAGTACCAAGGCCCGTTCTGATGACCGGAGGCACCAGACAGCCACCAGGGACCTGTTTCAAGCTGTGGGCAGTGTACTGGCAGCTTCCTTGAGCAACGGACCAGGAGAGCCTACAGAGGCCAACAGTAGCCAGGTGAGTGTCCCAGGCCAGATGCTGACCTTCCACCTACTACATGACCAGCTCATGCCAGCAGTTCTAAGTGGATCTTTCTCCCCATATTGCAGATGAGGAAACTGAGGCATAGAGGTTAACGTGTTTCTCAAGGAGCTAGAAGAGAGATTCCAGAAAGCAGCACTGTGGGAGGTGCTGTGGTATAGTAGGTTGAGCATGGGCTCTAGAACCAGGCAGCCTGAGGTGAATCCTGCCTCTGTCACTTATGAGGCGAGTTATACAAGTTTGTGAGTTCCAGCACTTCTCCCTACCAACATGTGACCTCGCCAGGTCACCTACCGCTCTGCGCCTCCATTTCAAGTCAGGCATTTGGAGTCTTTATAAGTGCCTACTCTTACCAATTACTCTTACCAGGGCCATCTTTCTCCCTCACTCTGCTGTCCTTCCCTGGTTGCTGCTGAAGGTCTCCCTGGTGACAGTGACCACAGGTGGTACAGGACCACACTCCACAGTGATCCTCTCCCGCTTCCCTTTTCAGACTGCCACAGTGCCCCACCTGCTTGGGGTCGCAGAGCTTGTGCAAACTGCCCTCCTGCTGGGGACACTGCCCGGGGGCCTTCCAGCCACCCTGGCCACCCCTGCCATCTCTGTGTACACAAACAGGTAACCAGCTGCACTGTGCAGCACCCCCAAAGCCCCAAGCCATAACCTCACTCATTCCACACCCACATCCCAAGACCCTGTGACAGGCAGGCCCAGGGGACCAGACCTGGGGTTTGGGGAAGTGATGGGCACCTCAGACCTGGGAGAACTTTCCCCTTGAGGGCTGTCCCCCTCACATTGGTGAGTATTTATACAGGACAGGAAGTGCCACCTGAGTCTTCTCCAAGAGACGGTCCTATCAGAGCTAAGCAGGCAAGGGGGCTGAATGGATGGGGCCAGCCCACCACGTCCAGGATCCATGGGGATACCACGTGCTGGCGTGCCGGCCAGCAGAGACACGCGTGGGTTAAGACATGCTCACCTGGGGAGTTTCTGGGCTCACCTCTCACTGAGCACTGGCCCCGTCACTGGGGTGCTTTCACCCTCCATTCCTTCCCCTGACCGCAGGGGCCAGTGGTGCTGCAGGTGTCACTGTGGCTACCTGCACCAAGTCCAGCCTCATTTTCCTGGGTCCTCATTCTGGGGTTGCTTTCTTGGGCCCCAGGGGCAGTTTCCAAAGAGGCATCCAGATCAGAGTTAGGATTTGAAACCAGGTTCACAGTCTATTCAAACGGGACAAGGTCAATGACCCGAAAAGATGGGCTGTGAGCCTATGACATGAAAGGTTGAGCTCATTTATTCATTCAAAAATATTTGTTCTAGAAATCGAGGGTACAGCAATGAAAAGCCTGGCAAAGCCCTGTCCTCGTGCAGTCTCAGGTCCAGCACAGGGACCAGCTGCCTTCGATGCCACATCTATTGGCGCAAACATGCAGAACCTTCTAAAGGCATCAGAATACAGCTGCCCACGGCTGGTACAGCTGAGGCTCCCTGCAGGGCAGAAGGTGTAGATTCTTCCTGACTTTCTCCTCTCTCTGTTCTCACCCTGTGGCCAGAATACAGCCATGGAGTCGGCAAGGATCCCCGGTGCACGTTGCTGCTGCCAACTCAGCAAAATTCATTCTGCCTGCCGAGGCCTCCCTCTTCTCCACAGAGGACAGCCGGGAGCCTGTGGACATAAGGGTGACAATGGCAATAACCTCTTTGGGTCAGCCCTTTATAGTTTATAAGAGCTGTGACGGTGTCTGCTCATTTATGTGGCTAGCAGCCCTGTCAGTGACATAAGAGTATTATGCCTGTTTTATAGATGAGGTTCAAAGACTTGCCAAAGTCACAGTAAGTGGTTGAGCTAAGATTCAGTCCCACAACTTTGGACATCCAGGTCCTTCCTCTTTCTCCAGGAGTCATTAGAAAAAGAACTCTCCAGGCTGAGTTCCACAAGCAGGAACGGGCAAGCCCAGGGCCCTTCCCATACCCAAATTAAGGCCCAGCAGACTACCAACTCCCTGTACCTAGAAAGAGCAGACCAGTCTGCCACTTAGAGACTGACTCTTGTCCCTTGGTGTCCACGGACTGGTTCTAGGACTCCCTGAGAATATCAAAATCTGTGGATACTCAAGGCCTTATATAAAATGGCATAGTATTTTCACATGACCCATGCATATCCTCCCATGTACTTTAAATCACCTTGTGATTACTATTAATATTTGATACAATGCAAATGCTATGTAAATAGTTGTTAGACTATATTATAAGGAATAATGACAAGAAAAAAGTCTGTACATGTTTAGTCCAGATGTGATTTTTTTAAAAAATATTTTTAACCCACAGTGAGTTAAATCTACAGATACAGAACCAAGGATATGGAAGTCAGACTCTACTGGCTTTGGGGGAAGGATGCCTTGGATGGTTTTATATTCTAGCAAATGCTCAGCCAAAGCAAGTCTGATTTGGACTCTCCAGGGCCAGCCCTCAGAAACCATAGCCCTGCAGGACAGAAACAGGCCCTGAAAACCAGCAGCTGAAGGAGGGGCCCCCCACCATCCATAGGGCAAGGGCTATCTGCCCCATCTTAGGACCTCATCATTCATGTAGGGACCTGTTTACCTCCAGCCCCTCCAGGCGTTGGCCAATGCTCCCCACTCTTGGTTTCAGATGATGAGCTTCCCAAAGAGCCCCTTCCAGGCTGGAAGTCGCTTTGATGTCAGTGGAACTGTGGGTGGCCTTCGTCTGACTAGACCTAGTGGACAACTCCTCCCTGTAAAGAACCTATCGGAGAATATTGAGGTAGAAGTTGGGGTGCTGTCAGGTCCAGGTGGCACTCAGTCTCATCTGCCAACCTGGTAGGACCAAAAGTTGGCCAATTATGAAAACAGTGGTTAAAGAAGGGAGTTTTTCAATTGTTGAGGCTGATCCTGCCTCAACCACTGTACTGAACTTGCAACTACGACTATCTGATCATTTGCCCACATTGGGAATATAGCAAGTTTCCTGGTTATATGAAACCTCATCCCTGGAGCCTGTGAATATGTTCCCAGGGACTTTGCAGATGTGACTGAGTTAGAGATCTTGAGGTGGGAAGATCGGCCTGGATTACTCAGTGGGCCCCATTGGAATCACAAGGGGTCTCCTGAGAGTGGGCAGAGCTGGGTGTTGACCACCCCATGGGAAAAGGTGATCTGAGGACAGAAGCAAGAGGCTGGAGTGACTTGAGGAGGGCCCACAAGCCAAGGGATGCAGGGGCCTCTTGAAGCTGGCAAAGGCCAGGACGTGGGTTTTCCCTTAGAGCCTGCAGAGGAGCCAAACCTGCCACCTTGGGCCCTGGGAAGCTGATTTCAGACTTCTGGTCTCCGGGACTGTGAGATAACAAACGCGCTATTTTACACTACCCACCCGGGCTGTGGTCATCTGCAGTGGAAGCCACAGGGCACCACCAGCCGAGCGGGTGCTGGTTTCCTCTCCCAGGGGCTTGCCCGGCACGGCTCTGCACAGCAGCCCTCATGCAGCCTGCCTGGCATTTCCTTCGGGACACACTGTCGATCTGATTGTTTCTGGTGACAGATCCTGCTGCCCCGGCCTTTGGAAGGACACAGTGAGCCGACCGTGTTGAGCCTGACCAGCCCTGAAGCTCTGCGGGTGAACGTGACAGCCAGGGAGGCAGCTCTGGGCATCCAGCTGCACTGGAGACCTGGCATGCCACTCACACTCAGCCTGGGCTACGGCTACCATCCCAACAGGACCCACTACGATGCCCAGGCTCATTTGCCACCCGTGCCTGCTGCAGGTAGCCCTGGTCCCTGGGCTGTTTCTCGAGCGGTTTCCTGGGAAGGAGCTCTGACTCCCCCTTAGTCTCCCTCTCCTAGGCCCTCTTCCTGGGGACCCTCCCAGGTATCTCAGCTTTAAATGTGAGGAGCAGAAGCAATGAGGGTTTAACGACTTGCCACATTCAGTGGCTTGTTTGTGTTGGTGGTAGTATTATTTTTTGCCAAAATTAGGTGAATACTTACTATGCTCCCTGAAGGTGTTGATAAGCATGTGCAGAACCGGCCTCACTGCAGTGAGGTGGCAGTGACAACTGTCAACCCTTGGGGTAGAGATAAGAATAGAAATGTTAAGTAACTACTCTGAGATCACACACCATCAAGGAGCAAAATCAGCATGTGACCCCTTGTCTTTGTGATGTGTTCTGCACACTGACCAGGGGTGCCCCTTCTGTGTCTCCGTTCTCAGGAGGCGAGGGTACTACTAGGATAATGGAGAGGACTTCAGGGTGTGCTTCCCTGCCCTGTCACCTTGGTCCCCTTTTTTCCATGATGCCAGCTCCAATCTCAGTGAGGCTTCTGGCTGACCAGAGGCCCTTTTTACAGATGAGCTGTCCACATGGATCCTGGGCCCAGAGGACCTGCCCTTTGGAGAAGGTCTCTACTATTTGACAGTGGTCCCGGAGTCTGACCTGGAGCCTGCCCCTGGCGGGAACCTCACAGTCGGCATTACCACCTTCCTGTCTCATTGCGTGTTCTGGGATGAGGTCCAGGAGACTTGGGACAACTCTGGGTGTCAGGTAGGAAGAGGGGGAAGCAAAAGAAACCATGGCGGCCTGGAAGGGTGTGTCTGGTTCATGTAGGTTCCCTCTTGCTGCCTCTGGTGTGGCATCTCACGCCTCTGCAGGGCTTGGCATGTGCCGTTCCCTGTGCCCAGAATGCCCCCTTGCCCTTGCCTTAGTACTGCTTCCTCAAGAAAGCTGATCTTGAGCGTGGCTAGGTCAGATTTCCACTTGCAAACACAGGGCATGGCCTCCTGCATAGTGCTGAGCAGCTGGCCATCTGGCCTCTGCCCGGGAGATCACTTAGATGATGTCTGATTCCCTCAGGGCACTGGGAGCCCCGAGGCTGGGACGCTATGCTTTGTCCATCACTGGGAACAAATGATCATTGAACAAGTGGATGAGTGACTCAGGAGGGCATAGGGACCCTGGGTTGCTGGGGAAGCCAAGGTCGTTTCCGAGGAAGTGAACTCATACCACACCCTTACCCGATTCCAAGCGTGCGTTCTGTGCTTTTCTTACCCTACCTTGTCGAATCTTCATAATGAACGCCACGGAGTTGCTGGTCACTTTACAGACAATCAAACAAAGGCTCTGGAGACTCAGCTAGCTTGCCTCCAAACCCACACCGAGTATGTGGAGGAACGGGGACTCGAAGCCAGGTCCGTCTGTCCAGAGCACGACTGCGGCAATACGTGGTGCTGCTCCCCAGCACTCAGCGAGTCCTGCTGAGCCCCAGGTGCACGTGGCCTTATTAATTGCAATCAAACCCCAGTCTCAGGTCAGCTTAGCTCTGCCTCCAGGGAGATGAGGTCTGTGACAATGTCCTGCAGACAGACATTGGCCTTGAGGCCACCAGAACCTTTTCTGGGATGTAAGTGTACCACAGGCTGCATGTGCCTACCCCTGCCTGGAAACCTCCAAGTCCCCCTCAGCGTTCCACTCCAGCGCCCTCTTCTGGGGACCCTCGCAGGTGTCTCGAGTCTCCTGCCATTGGACTTCCACTAAATTTCACGCCCTGCCCCAGGTCAGCAGCCGCCCTGTGGAACTGAATGTATCGCCTGTATCGTTATAGACCACAAGCACCTCCTTTCTTTTGTTCACCAAATATTCACCATGAGCTGGTGATAGGGATACGGTGAGGCGATCCCCTGAGCTCTCAGCCTAGCAGAGGACACAGACAAGAAGCAAACGGCACACACATTTCTACTGACAACTGTCACAGGGCCTAAGAAGCCGAGTCCCACCAGAGCTACAGAAGGACTCAGGGTAAGCTCCTTCTGGGTGGTTTCCACTGCAGAAGCAGCTTCCTTGTCTATTCCTTCCCTGGCTTTGGGCTGCCACATAAAGGGAGCCCCCAAAACACCAGGAAGAAATAAGGGCACATGGAGCTGTCCAAGAGAAAGTGGGCCCCCATGCCCTCATGCAAGGCTCTGAGCCTCAGGAGCCACCCCTGGGTGTGTGCCATCTTTCCCAAAGCCAGCATATTCCTGCATGGCAGAAAGGCAAGGCCCCCATGAGATACCCTCAGAGGCCTCGGGAGCAAGGTGTCAGGATGGGGTTGGACTGGGGACGTGACCTCTGCCATCAGAAAGATTTAGGTTCAATCCCTACACTAGCAGAGTGGCTTGGATAAGTCACCCCACTTCACTGAGCTTACCTATCCTACAATGGGGATAAGGGACAGCTGCCACATAGAGTTGAGTGGGGCTTAGGGGTAATAGGGCCAAGCACAGTGCCTGGCACACAGTGGGTTAAAGTAATTGCTGTGTTAAATACTCTGATTATAGAGACAACAACACTGTAAAACAGAAATCAAGGACACAATGACCAAGGGCTTGCAATGGTGGTTGGAAGGTGGTTGGGAATGGGTTGGGGAAAGACAACTTAGCTAAACCTGTTATTGGGAGATTTCTAGCTTTTGAGTACAGTGGTTAGTTCTTAGATGTTTTGCTTACTATGCTATTAAAAGATGTTTCTACAAATGCAGGCATATAAAACCAAGGATTCAGAGGTCATGTGTGGGAGTAGGAATGGACAAAAATTATGATTAGTCCAATTGTGTACTTGATGCTCATTACAGATACATAGAGACATTAGATCATTACATAGAGTTCATTGCAGAGCTGTAAATAAGTAAACAAGATTTTCAAGAATGGATGGAAAACCACTACTGAATTCTCTAAATAGCTAAAGAAAGGCCTGAACCTCAGGACCCTCACAGGGTAAAGGCAGGATCATCACAAAGGTTGAATTCCTGCATATTCATTTTCTCAAAAGGTACTAAAGTACAGCTGTGGTCGCAGGAGGATCCACAACTTGCTTACTGATGTTCAGAGGGACCTCATTGGGGGTGTAGCTCAGTGGTACAGTGCTTGCCTAGTGTGCACAAGGACCTGGGCTGGATCCCCAGAACACCAAAAAGAGAAAAAGGACCCTCATGCTGGAAAGAGCTGGGAAAGCCACTGACCTCAAGGTCGTTATGAAAACCCTGGAGGGAAAGAGGCTGGGCCTAAATCAAGACTAGTCTCTGGGCTCCAGCGCTGAGGTCCTGACGTTGGCACCTGCATGAGTCTCTTCTCTGAAACAAGCCCGCTCCTTCCAGGCGAGCCAGGTGTTCCTGTAAGGCCCGCAGCTCTGTGTGCCAAACGATGACCAGGATTAGGAAGCAATGAGAAAAACAATGAGCAAGCACAACCCTCGGAGCCAGCAGAAATTCTAATAAGCAGTTGGTGGCACTGTGCCCTTGTGAGGGATTAGAATCTTTGCTGGAGGCTCCTTAAGGGAAAGAGACATTGGGTGCAGTGATGCACAATAGTAATGCCAATGACTTGGGAGGCTGAGGCAGGAGGATCCCAAGTTGGAGGCTAGCCTGGGCAACTTAGTGGTACCCTTGACAACTTATCAAGACTCTGTCTCATGGGACTGGGAATATAGCTCAGTTGGTAGAGTGCTTGCCTCACAAGCACAAGGCCCTGGGTTCAATCCCCAGTACCAAAAAAGAAAAAAAAAAAAAAAAAGGGCAAGAGACAAGCATTATTTTTGGGTCATAACAGGACTGTGGGAAGTTCTTCCTCAGCCAATGCTTGAGCAGAGATGCCACTCCTCCCCGTGCCATCCTGCGGTGGACCTTGGAATGAAAGGGCAGTACTGTGTTGTAGGGTTTATCTATTCATTTTTTGAAAGAGCATCAGGTGGGCTGAGGATGGGAGGCACACACCCAAGTTTGCTATAATGGTCATTTCTGGGGGTGAGGACAATGGGGACATCAATTTCACCTGCAATGTGTCTCTAAATAGGCAAGGCAGGTTGTCAGGATGTTCAGAGCTGCACATTGAGAATGTGCATATGAAGATGCTTGCTAAAAATAATGTTCTCTGAATTTGGAAATTAACTTTTTCTTATTGCAATGGTAGGGACTGAACCCAGGGCCTCACACATGCTAGGCAAGTACTCTGCCACCAAGCTAGGTCCCCAGCCCTAAAGTTAATTTTTATATAAAAAGCCCAGAGGAATCCTGAGGCTCCACATCCCGGTACAGCTGTCACTCAGTATCCCACAGGGATGAATTCCAGGACTCCCGCTGATACCCAAACCCACAGAGGCTCTATTCCCTCAGAGAAAGGGGTAGTATTTGCATGTAACAATACACATCCTCACGTGTGCGTTAGATCATCTCCAGGTTTCCCAGGGCACCTAACACAACCAAAATGCCGCGTGATCATTGTCCTACCGCACCGCGTCAGGAATCATGACAAGGAAAAGTTCCCCCGTGCAGTACGAATGTTTCCCCACCCGCCCCCATCTAAGGTTGGCTGAATCTGTGGACACAGAAGGCTGACTGTAGAGGGTTCCCCCCAGGGCGGAGGGAGTCGGGGATGAGCTTCCAGGCATTTCTACCCGTGGTCTCTTGGGGGTTGCAGGTGGGGCCGCGGACCACCCCCTCCCAGACCCACTGCCTCTGCAACCACCTCACCTTCTTCGGAAGCACGTTCCTGGTGACGCCCAATGCTGTCGACGTCCGCCAGACTGCTGAGCTTTTTGCCACCTTTGAGGACAACCCCGTGGTGGTGACCACCGTCGGCTGCCTCTGTGTGGTCTATGTGCTGGTGGTGATCTGGGCGAGGAGAAAGGATGCACAGGATCAGGCCAAGGTGAGGCTGTGCTCCAGGGCGCGGGAGGGAGGAGCAAGGGGCTGCCCCTCACTGGGGCCTGGGGGAGAGAGCCCAGGTGGGCTGCTGAGGGCTGACTGCTAGTCCAGGCCTCAGTCCCTGGGGTCATCTCAAGCAAACTCGCCCCTCAGCCTCTTTATTTACAAAAATGTCCTTTGTCATCAAATTGTCAGGAATATAATGCTACTGCCTGCTTACTGAGGACCAGGTTACTCCCAGGTAACACTCAAGCAGCCCTATGAGAGAGGAACTGTGTTGGGGGTCCCAGACCACCCTCAGGTTCAGTGACTTGCTAGAAAGACTCACGGAACTCAGAAAAGAGGTTGAACTCATGGTTGGGGTGCTTACGGTGGAAGGATGCAGGTTAAAATGAGCAGGGAAGGAGGAGAGACAGGCACAGTTTCTGCTTGTTCCCTCTGGGCAGCCTGCAGCAGGGCTCAGCTCTCCCAGTGCTGCCATGTGACAGCACGTGGGGAGCTCTGCCAGCCAGCGAAGCTCATGAGGTGTGGTGTCCTGGTTTGATGGGAAGTCAGCCACAGAGGTAAGGAGCCTTCACCTGACCAGCCCCTGGTACTGGCTCTCCAGGCTCCCCCAGCAAAGTCAGACTGGGAGAGAATGGCCCAAAGTTCCACCTCACACCACACTGAGCGAGGCTATCTGGCCTGCCAGTGCCCCGGAAATACAAAAGCTGTCTTGTCACATGGGATTTCCCAAGGACTTAGATGTGACCTCCCAGGAGTTACACATGGCTGGTCCTGTGGAAGGTGTACGTAAGGTCTGGACACCCCACGCTTGCTGAGTGTATTGCACTCCCATCATCTGAAAGGGGAGGTGGCAAAGGACCAAGAGGTCAATTAACTGGCTAAAAGTCTTCAGGCAGGCGCTGGGATGTAAACCCAGGTCTCCCCGAACACAGGACCAGCCTGAGGATAGAAGCATGGCCAAACCCCAGCAGACTGCAACGAATGGTTTGAAACTGCACAGGTGTTGATTTCCCCACACACGCATCATGTTGGACTCGTGGCAGGGCTTCAATAAATACTTACGAACATTAAGGGAACTCAGAAATGGGCGCAAAGTGGCACTGTGGCGGAGCCCTGCCACGCTCTCCACCCTCACCCCTCCTCGCACCAGTCAAGGTGGCAACAGGATGACAACAGTTTAAGCATTTTATGCAACTGTTTTGATTCACTCAAGGGAGTAAACATTAATATTTAAGAGTCTTTGTTGCAAGTTGATTCCCAGAAAGCAGAATCTGTGTGTTATTTATTTATTTATTGGTACCAGGGATTGAACCCAGAGGTGCTTAATCATTGAACCACATCCCCAGCCCATTTTTAATTTTTTTTTTTTTTTGAGACAGGTTGTCACTATGTTGTTTAGGGCCTCCCTAAATTGCTGAGGCTGGCTTTGAACTTGCAATCCTCCTGCCTCAGCTTCCTGAGCTGCTGAGATTACAGGTGTACTCATAGTGCCCAGTTGAGAAGCCCAGGTCTTGATCACACCCAGGTACTTCACAGATAGGTCACTGGATCCCAGGAGGTATCACCTCAAAAGAGGTGACCCCTGCATCCTTGAAAACAGTGCCTAGCAACTGGGGCACAAGCCTCCAACTGTAGGGAAACCTGGGCAGTGCATCTCAGGGGTCACTACAGTCTCTGATCAACTCCAACTTGTTGACCTTTTTTTTTATTTTGCTAAATTGTCTTAACATTTCAGTCTCCTTTCAAATTCTCTCAGAAGCAAATCTGGTTACCAATGTTATGAGAAACTGTGAAAAGAGTTTGTATGGTTTACCAGCTCGAACGTGAATGTTCTCAGATTAATGCCAAGTTCCCTTCCAATTTAACCATATAGGGTCATGCTTAATAAGAAATGCACTCTGAACTTTTTCATTTATGCCAATATTTTTAACTCGAAAACCTGCTTTTATAGGGAACAGTTCTCACCAGATAGAATGAATAAATAGCATACATAATTTTATTTTTGCCCTTTAATTTTCATGAATGCCCTGCTCATTCTTGGCTGGTGTGTGATGTGTAAATGCTTCGGGTGGGATCCTCTTCACACCGTCCTTCTGTTCAGGTGAAGATCATAGTGCTGGAGGACAACGACCCCTTTGCCCAGTACCACTACCTGGTGACAGTCTACACCGGACACCGGCGTGGGGCAGCCACATCCTCAAAGGTACCTTGCAATAGGAGACCCCCAGGTTGATCTGCATGTCCCACCCAGTAGAGTGCTTGCTTTTCCATGGTGGCTTTAGCATATTGGATTTGTATTGTTGGAATTTTTTTCTTAGTGGTTTTTTGCATCTTAGAGAAAGTAATCTTTTTTGTATACAAAATATGACTTTAAGCCCCAATATTTAAAGGAGAGGGCTGGGGTTGTGGCTTAGTGGTAGAGCTCTTGCCTGGCATGTGTGAGGCACTGGATTCAATTTTCAGCACCACATATAAATAAATGAATAAAATAAAGGTCTACCAAGGTCTAAAACAAAATTTTAAAAATAAATAAATAAAAGGAGAAGGAGGAGTGGCTCAGCGAGTCTGGGTCTAGCCGCAGGCCTGCTGCTCATCTCCCTTCTCCCTTAAGAATCACGCTGGCTTTCAGTTGTTGTCCAAAAGCAAGTTTACTCACCGAGGAGGTAGTGACTCAGTAAATTTGCCAAGGAAAAATGGGAAACACAACGTGTGGGAGAGACGGGAGAAAGGAAGGAAGGAAGCAGCCATCACTTGAGGACCACGCATCTTGGATTACACTCTCAAGGGACCGACAGCTGGCCTCGGGCTCAGCAGTCCTGCGGGGCTGCCTGTCCTCCATCAGCTGACCGGGGCTAGGGAAGAAAATACTCGCACTGCTCACCCATTCTCTGAAGTCCTGAGTTCAGGGGTGGAGTGCCGCGGCTGCCTCGCAACGTCTCACTCCTTGCTGGCCCTCTCATGGGATACGTCATCCCTGCAGCAGCTTCCAGGTGCCTGACTGACACTGAGGGTCCTGGCACACAGGTGGGAACCATCATCACCACATGCAGTCCTGGAGAGAATTTCATTGTTTTAAAAAATGAAATCAGGCTTCATGAGGGTAGGGTATTTATCCGTTTTTTAAATTATATATTTTTATTTATGTGTATTTATTTTATTTTTTAAATATAAAAACTTTAATATATTGCCATACCTTAGGTCCTACACCAGCTGTCTGACCCAGAGTAAGTACTAGGAATCGCTTTCATACATCCAATCAACCACTCATCTTATTTCTGTTGGACCCTGAAGAGTTGACCTCAACAGGAAAAGAATGAAAAACCTCCAATTCACAGGCGTATTGTCTTAAGTGGGTTTCCCTCGAGTAGTGACTCTCGACTGGGGTGATGTTGCCACAGAAGGGACAGTGAGCAAGGTTTGGGGCCTCTGGCTCCCATGTCAATAGTGGAGGTGGAAAACCCTCCTGTAGAAGCTGACTCTGACACAAGGATTGAAGTGCGAATAACTGATCAGAGATGGAGTCCCAGGGAATAGCAGTAGGGGAGTAGGAGGCCACATAGGGGAAGAAGACAGCCAATCAAAGACACGGATCACACTGGTCATCCCTGTGGGCACCTGAGTCTAACATCCCTGGGGGACTCAAAAACAGTAACAAACATGTGTCCCCAGGGTGTCCCAGCTGAGGGAGGAGGAAACTGGGGCACCGATCAGCCACCTCCCACACTGAGAACAGCAGGCAGAGGCCATTAATTCTCTGGCCCTTCTTTGGCTCTAACAGCCAAAGAAAGTCCCTGGGGAAGGAGTCACTACTGGTGGCAGTTGGCTGCAGTGCAGGGAGTGTGGCCCCGCTGGGCTGAGGGGCACAGAAAGCACAGGCGCGGTCTGCTGCGATGCTGTTTTTGACTCAGAAGACCAAGGCACTGCCCATTGGCACCAGCTGGTTGGCTCCAGCAAAACGGATTCCTGGGTCCAGTTTGCAATATCCTTACTTGGTAGATCTAGGGTGGGCCCTGGGAATATGTTTTAAATGAAAAAAATAAAATAAATACTCATAAATAAAAATATATTCTTTATTCATGCCCCAGTGCCAGGTACTCAGAAGCACTGAAAATACAATTAGAACAGGAAGGAAACCAGTTCCTGCCCAACAGGCCTTACAAATAAGCAAGTGAGAAGTGTGTAAATGTTGCCAGCAAGCGTTTTTTAGTGAATGTAATTGATCTTGAAGACGTGAATGCAGAGAGTGTCACCCCAAATCTGCATTTGACTGAAAAAGAGGCAGGTCCAAGACAGGAGGAGGGAGGGTGAAAGAGTCGTGCTTCATGGTTTTTGTTGGTTTCTAGCCGCCTCCGATAAAGCAAGAACAGCAGGACTCAGTCACCAAGTAAAGGTGGCCACTCCTTGGTCTCTGGATTTCAGGTGACTGTCACCCTCTACGGCCTGGATGGAGAGAGTGAGCCCCATCACTTGTCAGACCCCGACTCCCCAGTTTTTGAGCGAGGAGGAGTGGATGTCTTCTTGCTTTCTACCCTGTTCCCTCTGGGAGAACTGCGGAGCCTCAGGCTGTGGCATGACAACTCAGGGGACCACCCATCCTGGTGAGTCAGAGAAAGCAAGCCACGGGGACCTTCACAGTCCCGGCTGGGCGAGGTGCTGCACATTCATTGCCTTCCTGGCCCTCACCAGCCTCTGCAAAACATGTAGAATGGACCTCCATTTCACCGACGAGGAAACCGGTGGTCAGAGAGACCACCTGGTTCAGGATCCACACATAGCAGATCAGGAGCGCGAGGACTGGAAGTTGCAGACCTGCTGTCCAGGTTTAGCCTACTCTTCACCTGTCACAGCGTCAACCTGACACTTGCAGCAAGTTCAGAGCAGGGTCTTCCCTTCTGTCTGAGGCCCAAACTAGTGACCCAAATGAATGGCGTCTGCCTGCCTTGCCCTCAGCAGATGGGGGTTTTAGAAAAATGCGGCATTTACACCACCGTCTTTAATTCACGGAAGGGATTAAGTATTGGCACCTTACGAGCCTCAGCCAACGGTTGGTTCCTGGGAAGCAGGCTCTGAGATGGAGTTGAGTATGTGGGTGTCTATTAAGGGGGTCCAGGATCAGACCTGGAAAGGAGGACGGGGGTAGGATGCGCCGGGGAGAGGTCCAGCCCAATGACAGCCCAGCCCGTGGGGGCTCTGGTCTTGATCCCAGGCCCTGCATCCTTGGGAGTTAGTCACCCCAGAGCATGACCTCGGCATAGTGATTTGCATCCCTGATGGGGCCTTCCTTTCTGAAATGAGCGATGCCGGCAGAGAGCCTCTCAGACAGTGCCCACTGTGCAGTGGACGCTGGTAAGTGGCTTCGCTCTCATGACGGTCCTCACTGCCTACAGTGGCAGGGAGAGCTGATGCTGGAGCTGACTCCAGGACAAGCCAGGTACTCCCATGTCCTCCTCAGCCCTCCTCAACCAGGGCAGATGAGCCCCATGAAGTCCCAGGCCCCAGATGGATGGTGGCCTCATCGTGTGGCTAGAAAGGCGAGAGAGGGTCATTTCAGTGTGCTGTCTGCGCCTGCCTGGGCAAAGCACTTCAACAACTCGGCTTCACTCGCTCATGGCTGGATGCTGGCCCTGGCCAGGTGCCACGGGGAGGGCCAGCAGTTTCCAAACGTGCCCTCCTGTAGCTTACCTGTGAACAAGCCACAGCCTCCCAAAGCCGGCTCTCCACAGGAGGATTGAGGTGCCAAAGTCAATGAAGTAAAGTGCAGTCTTTCTCCAGCAGCTCCTTTGCTTGGGGCTCAGGTCTGCAAAGAGTTAAGCTTCAGGGTACCAAGGGAAGTCTCGTCCCCCCACACCTCAACCTCACAACTGCGTGTCCCTTCTCTAGGTACGTGAGCCGGGTGCTGGTCTATGACCTGGCGATGGACCAGAAGTGGTATTTCCTCTGTAACTCATGGCTGTCCATTGACGTTGGAGACTGTGTCCTTGACAAGGTGTTTCCAGTGGCCACCGAGCAGGATAGGAAACAATTCAGGTTCTTTTTCTTTCTCTGCCATACTTGGGGCCCAGCAGTGTCTGGCTCACAGTACTGGGCTCAACAAATATTTGTTGATGAATAGGATAACGTGGAAAATCACTGGTGTTGACCACCTGCCCTTTCTTTGTGTACTTTTATCTGAAGTCCAGCCCACCCACACGCCTTTGTGTGGTGGTCAAAGTACTGGGCAGCCCTGGAGGGCGCTGGCATTGACTAATGAGTACAGGCATGCCTGCGAACCTCAGTTCTGTACACACCCTGGCAAGTCCGGGTCCTTGAGCAGCTCCTGTGGTTACACTCTATTGTACTCACAGGAAACAAGTTGAATTTTTACTGAGAATGGGGGGCCATTATGGGGAACCTGCCTTGCAATTTTTATTCTCTCAAACCAAACCCAATTTGAACCCAGAGCCAGGAATTTTTAACCATCATCTAATAATGCTCTAATTATAGCAAAATTAATATTATAGTTTGTTATATTAAAATTGTATCAAAAATAACAATACGAACACTGATGGAACACTCACCTGTGGGCTGGTTCTGTCCCAAATGCTTTACAAAAATGACTTTGAATCCTTCCAGCCACGTGGTGAGGTGGGGTCTGCTGTTGTCCACACTTTACAGACAAGTGAACAGAAGTGCGCAGATAGCATCACTCGCCGAGGTCCCAGGGCTACAAGAGGGCAGGCTGGGAGTTCCGTGCAGCTGTAGAGAGACCAGGCCCCCCACTCCTGTCTCCTAAACCCCGCCCTCTCCCTGCCTGCCCACAGCCACCTGTTCTTCACGAAGACCTCCGCGGGCTTCCGGGAAGGACACATTTGGTATGCCGTCTTCAGCGGCTCGGCTCGGAGCAGCTTCACACGCGTTCAGAGGGTGTCCTGCTGCTTCTCGCTGCTCCTCTGCACCATGCTGACCAGTATCATGTTCTGGGGGGTCCCCAAGGACCCAGCTGAGCAAAAGATGGACTTGGGTAATTCCTGCTGTTGGGACAGTCAGGGCTAGAGGCTGGTGGACCTCAGTCTTCACTGCCAGTCATGCCACGACGTTCCAGAGATTTATTGGGGCCCAGTCACATGGACACGACTGGCCACCCGCATGACTGATCTTAGCCTCCAGTCCCTCCAGGGTCAAGCTGACACCATGAGCCCCAGGCCCACCATAAATCACACTGTCAGCACAGACTATCTGACATGGTCCAAAGCTCCAGGTAAACATAGACACTTTTGCCAGGCAGGATGTCCAAGGGCTTCAAGGTGACCTCCCAAGAGCAGGGCCCGGTTGATCCTTCACTGTATAGCCACCTCTGGAAGGAGGGGAAGAGACTGGGCTCCGGGTGACTGTGCCTTCCTTTGCCCTGTTCCTCCCTCTTCCCCAGGTAAAATCGAGTTCACGTGGCAGGAAGTGATGATTGGCCTGGAGAGCTCCATTCTCATGTTCCCCATCAACCTCCTGATTGTCCAGATCTTTCGAAACACCCGTCCTCGGAGCAGAAAGGAGCAGAACACTGGGAAGCAGGACCCGGGGACCCCCAAGCTGACTCACTTACCACAGCCCATGGAGGATGGCCTTCTGACACCTGAAGCAGTGACCAAGGCATGCCCTCAACCTCAGCTTGTGTGAGGGGTGCTCTAGCTCAGGCAGAAGTGGGGGTGCGGGCTGGGGCTTGGGGCTCAGCAGCCACGTGCTGTTTCACAGCATCAGTTGCCAAAATTCGTCAACCATATACATACCACATGCACACACTCAGATGTGCACCCCCACACATGCACACGTGCTTTCTGAATGCCTACTGCGTGAAATATTCCACCCTCAGTAGTATAGCCTCCCGGCTTGGCAGCCAGTAGGAGACTCCTGCTCCCTTCTGCACTCGCTGTGCTTTTATTGAGCACTTCCTGTATTCTGAGGAATACAGCCTGGAGTGAGTCGGTTTATATCCTAGAAGAAGATGTTAGAGGTGGTGGACAGAAGCTGGGAGGTCGAGATCATGCCTCAGGGGGCAGAGCTGGGGTTCAGAGGCAGATTGCTGGGCCCGGGGGTGAGCTCTTGCCCCACGCGGCATGCCCTTACCCGGGGCTCTGATCCACTCACCCCACCTGGGCTGCCTTGCAGGATACGTGGAGACTCGTCAGCTCACTGTCCAGAGTCCTGAAGGTGCCGCTGCCTGCCGCCAGCTGGGACTCTGGGGGCTTAATGGACATCAGCGACCTCCTGGCTTTGGTGGAAGACCTCATTTGTCCACAGAACACCACGAGGCAGGGCTTCTGGGAGGAAGCTGAAGAAAGAGGAGACCCTTTGATCCCCGCTCCTGGATCTGTACAAGTGAAACGTGAGTCCTGGACGTTTCTGTGCCAAGAGAAACGAAATTCTGGAGCTAAGGGGAGCCAAGTCAGAGGGTCACATCTGCATTACTAGAGGGTCACAGGGTGGTATCCTCACCAGCCTGAGCTCAAACTGCAGCCACCTCGCCTTCTACACCACAGGCACCCGGCTGTCCTCACCACTCCTAGTTGCCTTCATGATGCCCCGGACCACTCCGGTCCTTCGGTCTAGAATGTTATTCCTCCTTTCTTTGCCTGGCCAGTTCCTGCTCAGCGTTAGGTCCCGTCTTAAGCATCCTTCCTTGGGGGAGCAAGCCAAGTCTCCCAGGCCACAGCAAGGCTCTGGGCCCCTGCTGTTGGGCCCCATGCCTCTCCTTACATTTACCGCTCGTGGCCAAATAATAAATCATGTAAAAGGTTGTTCAAGTCTGTACCCTCCTTTCTGTTCCCCAGACCCAGATCTGTTTTCAGACGTGTGGGGCAGGACACGAAACGATGACCAGGGCAGGAAAACACATGAAAGGATGTTGATTCAGAGAGTGATGAAGTTCTTTTCTCTATTTCTGTTCAATCCTCCTAGTTAATCAAGAAGTCAAGGAAAGTCTCAGTTGGAGCCACTGTGTCTTTTTTTTTCTTAATTTTCTATTTGTTCTAATTAGTTGGACATGACAGTAGACTGCATTTATACATTTTGATAGATCATACATAAATGGAGTGTAATCTCTCATTTTTCTGATTGATTATACATATTGCAGGATCACGTCGGTCATGCAGTAACATATGTACATGTGGTAATAATGTCTGTTTCACTCTACTATCCTTCCTACCCCCATTCTCTCCCCTCCCTTCACTTCCCTCTACCTAATATAAAGTAACTCTATTCTTCCCTAGCCCCGCCCCTTATGGTGAATTAACATCTGCATATCAGAGAAAATATGCGGTCGTTGGTTTTTTCCCTTTCCACCACTGCTCAGAGGTCCACTTCCAGGGAGACTTCAAGTTGGGTTGCACATGGCTGCATCCATTTTGAAATTCCCTGTGTCTTTAATGCTTCTCTATCACTTAATGATCTCCTGTTTGGCAGAGGTAGCAGGTCTCAAGTTCAGAGCCTTCTGCAACAATATCCAGCTAGAATTTAGTAACATTGTTTCATGTTACTAAGTCCTACATATGGTACTTGTTTTGGTTTGAACTGGTCTTCTTTCCTCTTGCTCCTTTTCCTGTCTGGGTCAGCTTTCCATCACTGCAACAAAATACTTGAGATGATTAACTTAAAAGGAGGAAAGGTTTATTTTGGTTCCTGGTTTCAGTTCATAGTTACTTGGCCTTGTTGCTTTGGGCCTAGGATGAGACAGAACATCATGGCTGGAGTGTAGCGTATGATACAGAAAAACTGCTCACCTCATGGCTCTAGTGGATTTAGAATGCTGCCAGTTTTAGCACCAACTGTCTAGACCTTGCCTAGAACACAGGGCAGGTTATAGAATGGGCAATTTGAATTTGTAATCTTGGTCCAAACCCCAGTGAATTTAATCTTCAGGGGCAGGCCAGCCATGTGCATTTTCAGCCAGTCACCTTGGTGCTTTTTATGCACCTTGAATTTTGAGAGCCACTGCCCTCCAGATGAAGTCCTGTCCCCTTACTATAGCACGTGGGCCTTTGCAGCCGGGCCACACTGACCCCATCCTTCAGCTGCTTGGAAGGATTAAGCCCTGGTGAGCTGGGTGTTGGCTGTCCGTGAAGGTCATCCTGGCAGGGCCCTGCTCGCACTGGTCGCTTGAGATGGGGGGCTTTGGTGTTGATAGCTGGGCCTGCAGGCACTGGGCCACAGACCTTAAAAACACAGCCAGACTCAGGACCTCCCGGGTGCGATAGCAACTGTGCCACTTGAGACAAGCTGATCGACCTCTCTGAGACTTAGTTTCCTCCTCTGTGAAACAGGGGTATTAATCCACATGGCTCCTTGGCTAGCTGTGAGGACTGAATGAGATCATAAGCTATGTAAAAGGCCTCGGGCCCCCACCTAACACAAAGCAAGTGTTCCCTTAGTTCTGCTTTGATTGGCAGGGATGGCACCTTCTTGGAAACATTAGCAGGAGCCTTGCAACATAGAGGGTATTTTATGCTGGGCTCTCGGGCTGAGGCTTCAGTGAGGGAGGCCCAGGGCAGGAGGGGGGAGGAGGCTGGCAGTCAGAGGCGGGTGGAGTGGACATTGCCGCAGGCGTTTACCCTATCAGGATCTAGCTGTGATACACACACCTCCCATGGTCTCTACACAGACAGACTCTTCTCATTCACCTCTCACTGGCAACGGTGGAGGGATCATGGGGAGAGGGCTCCATTGTGCCGTCTCCTACGTCCAGCTGCACACCCTCGGGGCGGGTGAACACAGGTCCAGAGCCCAGCACCCACTGTGCAGGACCACATGCCCTGAGTGCCAGCCTTCCAGGCCAGGGCCCAGAGACTGAGGCCTAGTTCTACCTACAGAGGCCACATTTCTCTTGAAAGGCACAAGGAATAATGGAAAGGTTTAGATTATTTTTCTTACAATAAATTTGTTACTTCTGCAATTTAAAACAATGAAAGAGTCTGGGTTTGTAGCTCAGGGTAGAGCACTTGCTTCTCACGTGCAGGTCCTAGTTCCATCCCCAGAACAGCAAAAAATTAAAAAAAAATTTTTAAGGAATCAAATTTGAACAAACCAACTATAGAATATTCATGAGAATATTTGGGGGCGGGGGTCTTGGCCTCTGGATATTTGATGGGAATATTGTTAATAACTATAAAGATTCATAGTCTATTATAGCTATTTTTTAAAGTCCTTCTCTTCTACATAAATATACTAAATTATTTAATGAATTGATACAAACTGGAATTTCCTTCAGAATGATCCATGTGGAGAGAGGGGTGCCAGTAAAACACCTGGGAACTGATTTTGCAGCCGGGAGTCAGGATGCACAGTGTCTTCTTATCACTCTCTATACTTCTCTGTTTGCACTGTTTCATGATTTAAAAAATGTTAAACACAAGATCAAGACTCACAGACGCTGCGTGATGATTAGGACTCACAGACAAACGTGCTTTAAGTTCAAGACTTACGGTGCGAAGTGTCTGAAACGGAGATGAGACCGCGGCTAAGACTGGCTCTAAGGCATTCAGGCAGAAGAAGCTACCGCTCTTCCGGCTGCCGTCTTTATTGCAGCTGCTTTGCCCTCAGCTCAGCTGTGGTTTTCTTCTTTCTCCCCCCAGAGAAAGTACAGTGCCAGGAGCCCCTGCTGGCCCGCCTCGGTCCCTGGAAGGGCAGGGCCTACAGGCAGTGTCTCTACCTGCAGCTGCAGCACGTGGAGCAAGCGCTGAGACTGGTGGGGACCCGAGGCTTCCCAGGCCACAGTCACGCCCGGGCCCTCGGGCAGCTGCAGACCCTGAAGGGCTATCTGGGCGGACAGCCAGGCACCTGGGCCCCAGCGTGTGCCAGGTAAGCCGCTTCCCCAAGGAGCAGGCTCCTGCCCTCCCCAGCCTGGGGCCCGTGGGAGAGGGCATCCTCTCCTGAGAAACCTGAGGCTGATGCCCCGGCCCCAGACCTCTGAGCAGCAGGGCCTTGGGATTCTGGGGGGAGGCCGGGGGACGAGGCTGTCCTGGAAGACACTGCAGCCCTTCGCACTGCACCTCACATTCGTAGCCATTTTCGTGTGGACTTCTGCCTGGCTGTGCCTTGGGCCAGTCCCTCTCCGAGCCTCGGTTTCTTCATGTGTCAAGCGGGAGTGATCATGGGTATCTCCTTTGAGTCTCCTTCTGAGATAAACAGTGAGAAAGGAATACAGACAGGTTGTCAGATGCACCGAGGAGCTATTGCTCATTTGTTAGCTGTGATGATGGCATAGTAACTTGGTAAGAAAATGATCATTTCGGGGTTGCATTTTGAGGTAATTAGAGTGATTTTATATTATGTCTGGAGTTTATTTTGAAATATTCTAGTCCCCCTCCCCCAAATAAAGGGAAAAGGAGGACAGAGACAGATGGGATAGTGTGTCAAGGTGGTGACAATGTGAGAACCAGTTGCTGTACCTGGGGCTTCTCTGTGCTTGATAATTTTTGTTTGATGAGACATTTTTCATAATAAAATGTGAAAAAAATCACATAGAACCAGATTCTAGGCTTGCTATCTAGATTCTAGGAACTGTCTTCTGGCAGACCTGAATGAACGAGACTGCTTTTACTTGACAGAATCTAGAATAGCCTTTTGAGGGAACAGGTTACAGAAGACAAAACAGAGGGTCTGAGAGGTCAAGGAGCTTGGCCAAGGTCATGTCAATGAGGTCAGGAAGGGATTTGAATTTGAACCCTCTGATGCCACCCTGACTGTCTTGTTCACTCTTCTTTGCAGCACTCCATGGGCCAGTAGGCCCCGTGGTGGCCTGCCCTGGTGGTGTGTCCTGGTGGGCTGGCTCCTGGTGGTGGCCACAGGGGGTGTGGCAGCTTTCTTCACCATGCTCTATGGCCTGCACTACGGGAGGGCCAGCTCCCTTCGGTGGCTCATCTCCATGGCTGTGTCCTTGGTGGAGAGTGTGTTTGTCACCCAGCCCCTTAAGGTCAGGACCCCTGTCCCAAAGCGCTGCCCTCCTCCCTCCACCTGCCCTTACCCTCCCGTGACTGGTACTGCCTTGGACTTGGGCCACTTATTCATTCAAGGAGCCTGCATGGAGCGCCACCTCAGTGCAGGCTCTGGGGTAGGGAGGGTCATGAAGGAGATCAGCATAATAACCCAAGCTATTGGACGCTCACTCTGGGCCAGGCTGAGTGTTGTACAGAGAGACTTGCTTTCATAATCACAGTTACCCTTAGGAGAATGACAAAACTTATAGGGAAGGAAACTTGAAGGGAAGAAGTTAAAATCACAGGCCTGGGGATGTAGCTCAGTGGTAGAGCTTGCCTAGCACGTGTAAGGCTCTGGGAAGAAGTTAAGATCACAAACGTCTTGCCCTGGATCCTCTGTATATATAAATATTAATACCCTATTTCCTTGATTCTAAGATATTTTTGATTGTGAGAGGATAGCAATTTATTCATTTAAATTTTCTTTTGTAGTTGTAGATGGACAGCATGCCTTTATTTGTTCATTTCTATATGGTGCTAAGGATCGAACCCATGTGCTAGGCAAGCACTCTGCCACTGAGCTACAGCCCCAGCCCAAGGATAGCAATTTAAAAGAAAATTTCCTTAGGAAAGAAATGCCCAGTCATTAAATGTGTGCAGCAATTAGGAGCTAGGCTGGTTCCGAAACATAAAATGGCACGAGAGCATGCCAGAATCAAAGGAACACCAAGCCCAGACCTGGAGCTCGGGTGGGGCAGCTTACCTTGGAAGGAGCAGGCAGCAGGCAGTTCCTGGAGAATTCCTGACAGTAGGGAAGAGAGAGGGTTGGGATGGGGGGCTGCAGAAAGCAGGGGCACTTGGTGAATCACGACCCCTGTGGGACATCACCAAAGCCCCACTCTCCTAGCCTTTTGCTTCCCATTCTACTCTGAACAGACTTTATGATAAGACTCAAAACCTTTGAGAACTCCCACAGACTGGCTAGAAGAATAGTAAGGGTGGCGGTGTGTCCCACCTGTGCAGAGTAGGTGCAGGGTGGGGTCTCCCACCACTGAACTCAGGAGGACAGCTGTCTGTGCTGGAAGTTCACTGGGGGGGGGGGGTAGTCCTGCGTGCTGACAGGACTCTCACCCCACTCTCATCCCTCCTCACCACCTCCCTCTCTGCAAAGGGTGGCCAGCTTCCTGCCACCTGCCCCAGAGCCTGGCTCCTGTGCCCAGCACACAAATGTCGTGCCCCTCTGGGACCAGGTCCTGAGAGTTTCCAGGGTGGGCTCAGGGTTCACACCAGTAATTTCCAGGTACTGGGCTTTGCTGCTTTCTTTGCACTGGTCTTGAAGAGAGAGGAGGAGGAGGAGACTATACCCCCGCTGCCGGGACATCTGTCCAGCCCAGGTAATGGGCCCACTATGGGTGGAAGCAGGGACGTGGCCACCTGGTGGTCTTGAGGAGGCCATATGCCTGCAGAGACCAGCCTCTGCAGCCTCTTGGGGGCAGGTGTGGGTGTTTCCCTCCAGCCTTCACCTTGGATTTGGGAGCTACACCAAACCAGCCAGACAAAAGTGGCCCCTTGTCTGCCGAGCCAGTCTGTTCCTTCCTTCCCCAGCCATTCTCTCTGACACTCCAGCATGACCCTTCTGCCAGAGAGGCACTTCAGGGACCTGGCTTTCTCTGCCCTGGCTGCTCTCCTCTGTGTGACCCAAGCAGGCAGCTTGCTTCCTGAGAATCAAGTCCCTGGGCAAGGTAGTTCCTCCGAGTGGAAATTCCCATGTTCTGACACCAAGAGGGTACAAAAACAAGGGAACAAACAAAGCAGAATCAACCCTCTAATAACTCATCTCAACTTTCAGGGAAAATAAGTTAGGAACAAACAGACCACAGCCATGCCCACACACCATCACACAGTGGAGTTGCCTCCAGCTGGACCGTGTTCTTATTTCTAGGAGAGAGTCTTGGCTCTGCAGATCCAAAAGGTCCATTAAAATCTTCTTTCAAAAGGAAAGAGTAATTTTTCTCCAAAGAAATGCCAGCCTCTGGCGCAATTACATATTCATTCCGTCATTTCTCTGCTCATTCTTCAGGGAGTTCCGGCTGCACGCTGGCCACGATAGCTCAGGAACATAATTTACATAAAATGTACCTACCGTCAGTGCACAATTGGTTGATTCTAATAAATTTAGAGAGTTATGTAACCACCCCTGCAATTCAGATTTAGAGTAGATCTGTCACCCCTGAAGATTCCCTTTTGCCCATCTGAAGCCAATTCCATGCCACCCTTGCTCCAGACAGTATGGTACTGCCTGGATGGGTCAGGTCATTGCCCCTGGAATAAAGAGTCCATCTGAAGAGATGACATTAAGCAAGTAAGTGCACAAATCAACATTTAAGAGCAGTGCTGGCAGGAGCCTGTGCAGGCCTCTGCTGAGGGTGCACCCAAGATGTCTGCTGAGGGGGAGGGAACATATGTGCACCAAGGTCCTGAGGCCCTGTGGAACTTGTCATTTTATAGCAATTATGGACAGTATAGCTGCAGCATGCAGAGTTGGGCGTGGAGGAGATGGTTCAAGGTAAGGTAGAGAGGGGCTGGGGAGCAGGTCATGCAGGGTCTTGGAGGAGCTGAGGTAATGCCGGGTCTTTAAATAGGAGAGTGACTGATCTGTTTTGTGATTTTACAAAGATTACTGTGGTTGTTCATGAAAACCAAAAGTATTAGGTTAGATGTGGAAATGGGGGGCAGTAGGGAGGCAAGAGATGATACATATTGGTGGTAGGGGTCGCTGGGGGCATGGATCCCAAAGGTAGTCAGGTCAGCACGCGCCCATTAGAATGCTGCAGCAGAAGAGTGTTGACACGGTGAGAACAATCAGGGTCTCCTTGCTGCAGACAGAGTCTGGTCCCACTGCCTGCTTGGGGGACTGCGCTGGTGTCCTTGTTCCCACAGGTCCCTCTGCCTTGTTCCGGGCGCGAAGATGTAGCAGCAAACCTGTCTACCAGCCACCTCTTGCCACCACGGTTGAGAAGATGAAAACCACCCGCCTCAAGGAACAGAGAGCATTTGCCCTAATCAGAGAAATCTTGGGTGGGCAGCCCCCCCACTCTGGTTCTCAGCACAGACCCGACACGCTCACCACACAGTCTGATGAATCTCTCCCTGCTTCTGGGCCTCAGTTCCCCTAGATGGCAACTTACCCCAGCTTCTGCTCTATACTTGAAATCCTTTAGTGTTTTTATGGCCCTTAGGGTGAAGTCTGAGCTCCCGGCTGGGGCTCCCCCCCTGCAGGCACCTGTCTCTGCCCCTGTACCTCAAACTCCAGCCTCACTGGCTTCTGCAGCTCTTAGACCTGTGCTCTCTCCCAAGCCTGGGATTTTGGCCAGATGATTCCTGCCCACCCTTACTCCCCACCTTTTCTTCTGGATAATTCTGTTTATCCTTTAAATCTCGGCCCAATCACTGTGTCTTCAGAGTAGCTTCCCTTGGCCCTCTGGCCAGGATTTCCAAAATCTCAGTGTGTGTCTTCCTCTGTGTCCCCTAGAGCAGATCTGTGTGCAGGAGCTCATTTGGGAGGTGGTGCTGAGTTCACTGCGGGAAGGGAGAGTACAAGGAGGGAAGGGAGTCAGAGGGCCCAGTCCTGCTGGGGGCCCCGGGTTGAGCATGTGGTACAGCCCTGAACTGTTCTACTCATTGGTGTCTGTCCAGGCCCCTGGGGGAAGAGTCCTCAGAATGCAGATTCCTGGGCCTAGACCAGGGTTCTGACTCGGTAGGAATCTGTTCCCCAAAGTGATTTTGATGCAGAGACTCCTGAACCAGATGTGCACCTAATGGGCCCTTACATCACTGTCCTGTCTCTGGCAACCAGGCAAGCTCTGTGGCAGGAAACAGCTGTCTCCTTCACTACTGTGTCCTCAGCAATGCAACAGGGCAGATGCTCTGTTTTAAAGAATTCTATTTGACCTGTCTATAGCACTAACACTGTGCAGCCTCTGTTTTGAATGCTTATAAATATTAACTGATCCCCTCCTCGCAACCCTGTGCCAGAAAATTATTATGCAAATGCCACAGATGAGGAGTGAGCCACAGAGGGGCTGAATCACTTGCAAAGGGCATGTGGGTAGCAAGTGGCATGGCTGGGATTTGAACCCAGGAGGCCTCCTGGTTGGAGGTCTTCACTCCCCTCTGTTGTCTCCATTAAGATTGGCTCTATTGTCCCAGAGGGCAAAGGGCTGCTCTGGGAGACCTCCAGCCTTCTGAGCCATGCACCATTCCACTCTCTACCCCTACTTGGTGGGAGTCAAGAATCCTGCCTGACCAGGGGCTGTGCATCCTTCCAGCGTACCTGGGCTTCCTGTGGATGCTGTTGCTGGTGGCCTATGGGCAGAGGGACCCCAGTGCCTACCATTTCAATAGACACCTCGAGCATAGCTTCACCCAAGGCTTTTCAGCCGTGCTGGGCTTCCGAGAGTTCTTCGAGTGGGCCAACACCACCCTCGTGAACAACCTGTATGGTCATTACACAGGTACGGCTCCCCTGCATGCTAGTTTCCAGGAGGAGATATGGGTCCCTGATGACACGGTCTTCTAGTGGGATGGTGTGAGTCTGCAACCTGCCTCCTAAGAAAGGCGAGTCGTAGGTGAAAGGTTATCCCGTTAGCCACACACTTTGAAGGCAAGACCCTTTGGATGTCTGTGCGTGTGCAAGGGAGGGTCACTAACTCTCCCCCAAAGCAGAGGGGAGGACGTCTTAAAGGAGAGGTAAGCAAGCACTCATTGGCTTGGCAAAAACAGGGTGCTAGGCAGGACAAACAACACGAGAAGAGCCGAGCCTGGTGCTCCGTGGCACATCCTAGGAACTGTGTTGCATCGAGCGTGGTGACAGCATAGGGTCTGAGTTAAGGACCAGCGTGAAGCAGAGACAGGCAGAGACCAGGCTATGAAGGATCTGAGTTCACCTTTTATCCTTGAGGAAAGGAGGCACCATGGAAGTTTTCTCCATGAGGGAGCAACACAAATCTGTGGTACAAGGATTACTCTGGAAGCACCAGGAAGCTGGGGTGGATGGTGGGCAAGTGAAGATACTAGGGAGACATGGAGTGGATTGATATAGGGCCAGAGGACAGTGGTGATGGAGAAAAGGGGGTGGGTGCATAAAACGTGGAAGAGGTTGTATTGTTGGGATATGGTGAACATTAGGATGTGAGGGTGGAACCAGGTACAGTAGAGCTCACTCACAGTGACTTGGGAGGCCGAGGCAGGAGGACTGCCAAGTTCAAGACCAGCCTCAGCAACTTAACAAGGCCCTGTCTCAAAATAAAATAATAAAAACAACTGGGGACGCAGCTCAGTGGTAAAGTGTCATTGGGTTCAATCCTCAGTGCCCTCCCTGCACCCCACAAACAAAGAGTGTGCGGGTTGAGGGAAAGGGCACAGATGGTATCCAGGTTGATGCTGGGGTGAGGAGTACCATTCCCCAAGAGAACTTATGGAGGGAGTAGAGTAAATCCAAAATGGAGAGCTGGCAAAGTCGTTGGGATGAATGTCGACCATGGTTGATCCTGAGCTTCTCTGGGCTGTCTCCACGATGGGCACACTGAAGTTCAGATGAGCATCCAGGACAGGGAGTTTGGAATGCATTAGGATAATTTTGATATCTAGATTTTCCCACCTGGTTTTCATCTTTAGGCTTTGTCACTGATGGAAACTCCAAGCTGGTTGGCAGTGCCCACATCCGCCAAGTGAGGATCCGGGAAAACTCTTGCCCTCTGGCCCCGCAGCTGCAGGCTTCTTTGGACAGATGTCATGCGCCATACTCCCCGGGTGCTGAAGACCTAGCAGACTATGGGGAAGGCTGGAATGCCTCCACCCTCAATAACAGCAATGACTGTCCTCTGGCTTGGCAGTACCAGAGCCAGAGCCAACGTCAAGGTTATCCTATGTGGGGCAAACTCACTGTGTACCGGGGAGGAGGCTATGTGGTCCCTTTGGGGACTGATCACCAAAATGCATCAAGGTAAGACTGACTTGATTCTTTTGTGGGGAAGTGGAACCATTTGCTAGAATCCACATCAGACTGTATGATTCAGCCTTCAAAATGGGGCTAAGCCAAGTTCCTTCACGTCACTGTGGGAGGGACGGGGAGACTCAGAATCATTCAGGCCCCTAGAAACTACATTCTCAGAGTTGGAAGGGAAATCCCTTTCCAGTCATTGTTACTATGACCATGGGCACACATGCACGCACACGCAGACACACACACACACATGCACACACGCGCGCATGCTCGCCCTCGCGCACCCACGCGTGCACACACGTTTTCTCCTCACAATGATCTGGAGGGACGGTAGATGAGGAAACTGAGACCTGGAGAAGTTGTTAGCTTGCACAGGGGGCAGCCAGGTTTGAATCCAGGTCCATGGGCCATCGCCAGAACATGTGCCACAGTTAGCTGGCAGGTCCCCAGGATCTGGTCTCATGAGTTACCAGCCTCCAGAGGACCTACTGTTGCACTTGCTGCCTGTGTAAGCCCCTGGTGTTTTATGACATTACTCCAATTCCATGGCTGTCATTAAAAAAGCCCGAGACTCCCCTGAATGGAGGACTCATCAGAGCACATATCCTCCAGCCTCCAGAGGGTCTGGGCGGGGCCTGAGAATCTGCAATAAGTTCTCAGATGCTGGTCTAGGACAGTCCTTTGAGAACCTCTGCTCTAATGGCCAGGAGACTGTGGGTGCCACAGTATCATATTATGGTTGGCAAACTGGGACCACTTCAAGGAGTAGCCCTGGTGACCAAGGGTCAGAGCAGGGGCAAAGGGAGGTTTAAACAGGAAACCTGGGTCCCATCCAGGGCTGAGGGGCAGGGGCCCTCCACAGGACAGAGATGCCCCAAATGCTGCTCTTTCCCACAGAATTCTTCAGTATCTCTTTGACAACAGCTGGCTGGACACCCTGACCAGAGCAGTGTTTGTGGAGTTCACCGTCTACAATGCCAACGTCAACCTGTTCTGCATCGTCACACTCACGCTGGAGACCAGTGGCCTAGGTGGGTGGCCTTGCCTGCTGGGTCTCCCCTGGGCTGGGTCTCCTGACCCAGCTGGGCTGGGAAGGTGGGAGTGGCTCTGGGTTCTCCCTGTTGCTGTGCATCCCTGGGCCCCCAAAAGCAAGGTGTCTGAGCTGGCCTGTCTTCCCTGTGACCCAAAGGGACACAGCTGGAGCTTGAAGGCAGCTCTTCCTCCCCATTCCTGAGCTTTCTATTGTGTTGCAGGTGCGGATGGGGATCTATAGCCAGGGGCTGGGAGGGTGCCTGGTAACTGGTAGTATCACCTAAAAGAACATTTTACAAGGTGTACATCAATCTACACTGGGAAGCACATCTGACATCACAATTCAACATTCGCATACAACTGAAACCAAAGAATGTTTACCCCGACGACATGTGATGATCTCCTGTTTCCCTTCCACACCCCCATTTTGGTCTCCTCTCTTAGAACGCTAATCACAAGTTATTAATAAACACCAACCTATAGCCTGTTCAGCTAATGCTCAATGTGCCTAAAACTCAACCTCCACTCTACTAAAAACTGAACATTTAAAAAATATTAAGGACGGCTATAGCTCAGTTGGTAGGGTGCTTGCCTTGCAAGCACTAAGGCCCTGGGTTCGATCCCCAGCACCACACACACACAAAATTAAATTATATTTTATTTATTATTTTTTTGTGGTACTAGGGATTGAACCCAGGGGTGCTTTACCACTGAGCTACATCCCCCATCCCTTATTTTTTTATTTAGAGACAAGGTCTTGATAAGTTGTTGAGATTGGCCTCAAACTTGTGATCCTCCTGCCTCAGTCTCCTGATTGGCTGGGATTACGGGTGTGGCCGCCATGCCAGCCAATATATATTACTTATATAATTACAACATAATTTAAGTCAGGTATGGTACTCACACCTGTAATTCCAGCAATTTGGGAGGCTGAGGCAGGGGGATCTCAAGTTTGAGACCAGCCTGGTCAATTTAGCAAGATCCTGACTCAAAATAAAAAATAAAAAATGGGAGGGCTGGGGATGTAGTTTAGTGGTAAAGTATCTTTGAGTTAAAGTCCTAACATCACATACACAGAAAAAAGTAATATATACTTGTGTGTGTGGTTTTTTTTTTTAAATTCAGTCTGAAGCCAAGTACACACCTGTAACAATCTCCAGCAATTTGGGAGATTGAAGTAGAAGGGATTTTAAGTTCGAGGCCAGCCTTAGCAACTTAGCAAGACCTTATCTCAGAATAAAAAATAAAAAGGGTTGGGGATATGGCTCAGTGGTAGAGTACATACTCAGCACTGAGCCACATAACAATAACAACAGCAGCAATAAATAAAAATAAAAATTCAAAATTGTGTCAAGTGAACAGTAAAAGGCGTTTGACCTCCACCGTCAATGGTTTCTTTGGTAATCTTTTTTTGGAGCTTTTTTGTATATCTTTTTGCCACCTTTTTTTGTCTCTTAAGGAACTCTGAAATAACTTGTCTAAACCACATCTGATTGGATTGTGTTTCCACACATAAGAAGTTGTGGGGAAGCCGGAGAAATTCTGCTGAGCACCGAAGTCCTTAGGGGCTCAGATGGCTTCCATGTCTTCCTTGTCGTTCGTCCTTAGCTGACTTTGTCTCCAACAGCCTTACTAGTCAAACTGGTTTACATTAGCACCCAAATATCATTACAGTGGAAAAAGAAATCACCGTCAATAACAATTAGCAGCAAATAAGGAAAAGACACGCAGTGCAGCAAAAATACTCAAAAGAAGGTTGGAGTTTTAGGCACACTGGCCACAAGGTGAACTGACGTGAAGTGGCTTTAAGCAGGTCAGCCTGGAAGAAGCCACCACTCATGCTGACGGGGTGGCTGTGCTTTGCTGGAGGTGACTGTGCATAAAGGGCCGCGTGTCCAGTGGAACTTCCAGAGCAGCCCCTTTTGTCGCTCCCAGTGTGTCCATGGTCTTTGGCGTCCAGCATGCGTCCACACTCAGTCCCTTGGGACTCGAGTCCTCCCCTCTGATTCCGCCACCCCGTGGAAGTGTTTGAGCTTGCGTTGAGCTTGAGTCCTCCAGCCTGACCGCTGGTCTGAGTGGCAGGCGGCCAGGGCTGAGCGTGTGCTCTGTGCTTTCAGGAACCTTCTTTGCACATGCGACCCTGCAGAGCCTCCGCCTGTACCCCTTTACCAATGGCTGGCACCCCTTCGTGGTGGCGGCGGAGCTCATCTACTTCGTCTTCCTCTTCTACTACATGGTGGTGCAGGTGAGAGGATGTGTGCACAGGCAGGGGTGGCCTTGGGTGTGCCCTGGGTGGGTGGGCCTGAAGAAGGTGGGGCAAGGCTTTGCCTTAAGTGTGGTGGCGACCATTAGTCCTTCAGTGAGTCCTGAGAGATGACCCAGGCTTCTGTCTACAGTGTCTGGCATGGGAAAGGCCAAGGCTGGCACTCCTCAGGACCGACGCCTCCGAGAGTGGTCCTTCTAGTGGGCTGGGGGTGGGGGGTTGGTCCTGTTTCTGCTTACCTGAGACCTTCCAAAAAGCTAGGGTGGGGGCGGTTGTCCCCATAGCAGAGGGTTCTCTGAGCTTAGATGGTGAGGTTCTTAGCATCTTCTGTTCTCACCAGTCGTCCCCGGGAAGTAGGCAAAACCCCTTTTCCTCCTTTACTGCTGTGTCACACCTGGAAGGTGCAGCTGTTGACGGTGGCGAGGCCTCGGAGATGCTACGACTTGCTGGGAGTCAGTTGCAGGGCCCCCTCTCACCCCAAGGGCAAACCAGATATCTAAAGGGGCCTGCTGGCCGCCGTGCCCCGCTCCTGAGGCTGCTTTCAGATCAGGATGGCACCGTGTGGCAGGCACTGTGCCAGGAAGCTTGTGCAGAGTTCCCCCTCCAGCGATGGGAGAAAGGACCTTTTGGCTCCACCGCAGAGTAGGACAGCAAAGCCCAGAGCTTTTCATCCAAGGGCAGATTATTTGTTTATTTATTTTTGCGGTGCTGGGGAGGAACCCAGGGCCTCGCACATGCTAGAACTGAGCCACCTCCTCGCCCCAGGATCAGAATCAGAACCCAGAGCCTGAGGCCTGACCTTCACACGCACCCCATGCTGCCACATGACCTCCTAAAGCAGGCCCTGCAGGGTTCCCACCAGCCCCAAGTCAAGCCCAACGCCACAGACATCAATATCACTCACCTGCTCCTCCCAGGAGAGGGACTGACCACCCCTTGGCCCCTCACTTCTCTCCTGGCCGTCTTTGCATCCTGCTGGCAGCTGCTTCAGAAGGTCATTCCTCCAAACCCTCACACCTCCTCAAAGTGCTGCTCAGCAGTTTGAAGAATCTTCCTTGCTCTCCTTTGTTATGGAGGCAAACTCAGCCCCTCACCAGCCAGACACAAGTCCCCCTCCTCAGGTCGAGGTTCTCCTGAGTGGAAGGGGAGGAGGTGGAAGCGGGAGGGCTGGGACCCCACACAGGATGACCAACTCTGACTTGGGACTCTGACTCGTTGGAAAAGATGACTAAGCCCAGTCTCCTGCCAGTCCAGAAAACCTCTCCCCAAGGCACAAAAGAAAGCAATGTAGTTGTTTTTAATTATTGATCTTTAACTGTGGTGAATATACATAACATAAAACTCACCCCTTTGCAGTCAAGGCACACACCTAAGCGTGCAGCAGGCACATTCCCGTCACCCCACGCTGTCACCATCTTCTCCAGAACTCTTCATCTTGCAAGACTGAAGCCACACGCATCAGGCAACCACTCCCAATTACTCCGGAGGAAAACAACTCTTGTTATTGAATAAGCATCAGATCAGGATGTGAGGTGTGTCCCACGTGCCCTGCTGTATGGCCAAGCATCTGGACCCATCTCACTCCTGCTCTGAAAGGGTGACGGGCACCCTCCAGCAGAGGCCTGGACTAACTACAGCACCTGTCACCTCGTCCTATCTAATTCACCTAGGAATCAGGTGGCCGCCTGTGTTTGCTAACTGCCTTAATCAAAAGGAGAAATAAGCGTTAACCTTTATGACAGGAGGGGGGCCTGAGGAGCTGGGCTCCTAGACCACACCCGGAGAACCCCCAGAGAGGGGCACTATCTTCCTCCATAATTACCTACCAAAAGGATGGCTCTGCGCCTTGAGAAAGACAGTTCTGAGTTGTAAAACTGGCAGGAGGCTTGTTTGGCTTTTGGAAAGATATATGTACATCTCCAAGGGGCAGAGAAAGAGTTTACAAGTTTTCTAAAGTAAAGTCTTTTGGAAAAGTGACAGAGGTGGGAAAGAGAGTATCTCCCCCCACACACTTTTTTTTTTGCATCAAAGAGAATTCAGTTGTTGTCTTAGTAGATATTGTATTTACTTTTACAGATCCTACAGCCAGGACTAGTGGAAGTCTGTACCAGGTTGGGGACAGACCTTGAGGCACTCTGTGCATGTGGGGCCAGAGCTGGGAGCCTTGCTGGGATTAGTAACACCCTGGCAAAGGGCCCTCTGGTAGGGCCAGGAGCAGCCGTCGGGTGAGGGGCAGTGATCATGGTCTTCAGCTTTAGCAGAACCTTGGGCTCCTTTCCAGGGCAAGCTCATGAGGAAGCAGAAGTGGGGCTATTTCTGCAGCAAGTGGAATCTTCTGGAGTTGGCCATCATCCTGGTCAGCTGGAGTGCCCTGGCAGTGTTTGTGAAGAGGGCTGTCCTTGTGGAGCGTGACCTTCAGCGCTACAGGAGCCACAGGGAGGAGTAAGTGACTATCTTGGCTCCCCTGCCTCCCCATGGCCTCTCCTCCTTTCAGCTCTGTCTGAGGCCCAGGGGTCAGAGGGAGGCTTTGGAAATCTTGTTGACCTCAGTGGATCAGGGGACACTCCTGGTAGAAATAATTGCAGCTGCCATAGATTCAGCCGTGGTGTCTGAAGCAGATACAACTGGAGAGGACCACTTAAGACACAATACAACATACCTGACTTCGGTAAATCTTACCAGAATGTAGGATCATGATGCATCCTGCTGAAGTCCTTCCCCGCCTCTCGGGGAGCTCTTGAAAGTATTAGGGCCCAAGTGGCGCCACACCTGCTACAGTGTGTGAAGTGTCCACTGTGTGCTAAGAAGGGGGAGTTCATACACCTGCCCGGCACGTATTAGATACATATGTGGCTTTTGTGCTCATAGATACATAAGAACTGATGAAGGCTGATGTTATCAGTGCTCCACTAAACAAAGAAATCGAGGCTCAGGGAACTCGTGTGACTCCCCCAAGGGCATTCAGTTTAAATGTGGCAGAGAAGTAACTTAAATCTAGCTGGAGTGGCTCTAGGATCCCTGTGGCTTATTTTGGGTCACAGTGTTTCTTACTCTTTTTTAAAGATATAACTAAAATTTATTGAGTTATTGCTGGATGTCCTACACTGTCATGAAAATTCCAGGACTTCACACATGCTGGTTAGGTGCTCTACCACTGAGCTATGTCCCTAGTCCCACAAAATCCCTGTAAAAGCACTTTTTTTTTTAAATTTATTTTTATTGTAAACAAATGGGATACATGAACACTTTCTTACCTATCTTAATATTCCTGAGAACTCTAAGAGATGGGATTATCTTCTCTTTTTTACAAATGAGAAAATCATTTGTAATGAGGCTTAGAGAGGTTAAGTTGTTTGTGCAAGGTCACACAGCAAGTAAATACTGGAGTCAGAATTTGAACTCTACTCCTAACCTAACATTGCCTCATTCATTCAACAAACCGACATTCAGCTCTTCTTTGTGCCACGCCCATGTATGTTTGTATGTATATATGTATGTGTGTGTGTATATATATATATATATATAAACTTTGGGTTTTTGGTCATAGAGATTGAACCCAAGCACTTTAGCATGCTAAACATGTATTCTATGATTAAGTTACATCCCCAAATCCCTATATATATATAAAATTAAAATATATACTAGAGGTATTGCTCAATTTAAGGAGATAATTTAATATTTATTATGTCAATATATAACTATATGTATATTAAATGCTTTTACAAACTTGGGATCATTCAATATTTTTCTATAATCTTGTTTTCTCCTTCGTGTTTAAGAATGAATTTAAAATACAAAGGCATAAGAAGAGAACCAAAAATGGGGCGTGATGTTGAGCACAACTTGAACTTAGAAATCAGACACCTGTAGAGTCCAACTTATCCTATGGCTCACAAGTGACTACTTGTGTCACCAGCTGTGTGACCCTGTGGAAACTTTCTGTCCTTATCTATGAAATGGAGATAGCAAGATGTACTTTATCCTATCGTGGTTTTTTTTGTTTTTAGTTTTTTTGGTACTGGGGATTGAAGCCAGGGGCAGTTAACCACTGAACCACATCCCCAGCCCTTTTTATTTCTTATTTTGAAACAGGGTCGTGCTAAGTTGCTTAGGGCCTTACTAAGTTGCTGAGGCGGGTTTGAACTTGCAGTTCTCCTGCCTCAGCCTCCCGGGTCGCTGGGAGTACAGGCGTGTATCACCATGCCTGTCAAGATGCATTTCATCCTGAAGTTCAAATGAGACCAAGCGAATGAAGTTCTCACTTAGTACAGCAGATACTTCTTTGATCCTTCCTTCAAATATAGGGCAGCTGTGGATGTGTACTCAGATAAGTGTACAGAGGGGGTGGCATCTACTGGTCCCAAAGTAGGGAGAGCGAGGCTCATAGACGTCCCTTAGCTCTATCCTCTTGATCCTGAGAGGATTCCTCCTTCTCCTTTCTTCCATAGCTCTACAGTCATTAATCAAGACTGCTAGTTACAGGCTCCATGACCTAGCCATAGCCATACATCATCAACATCATTATCATCATCACGACCACCATCATTACCAACATCAGTCCTCTCATCACCACCACCTCCATCACTATCATCACCACCACCAACCAATATCACTACCATTCTCATCCCCTGCCTCACCATTGTCATCATAATCATCACCCCATCATCATCAGTCATCAATATCACCATCATCATCACCATCATCACCACCACCATCACCATTATCATCACTATCAAATGATGACCATCATTGTCACCATGATCATCGCCACCATCAACATCACTACCATTGTCATCACCATCGTCATTACTATCACCACCATCACCACCATCATCATCACTATAACATCACCATCACTATCATCAACATCACCACTCAGTTTGGGAAATTGGGATCACTTTTTTTCCCCAGAACTGTTTCTGGATTTGATAGCCTCTGAGACCATGGTCAGTTTAGTCCTGTATCCAGAGATGGTGACGAATCTGATCCTGAATCCAGATGGGTTTTCATTGCATTCCCCATGGTCTCTGAGACCCAGACTTCCTATCTTGTTTCCACAGGGGGATCAGTTTCAGCGAGACGGCAGCAGCTGATGCTGCCCTTGGATACATTATTGCCTTCCTGGTACTCCTGTCTACAGTGAAGCTTTGGCATCTGCTCAGGTTGAATCCCAAAATGAACATGATCACATCGGCCTTACGTAGAGCCTGGGGTGACATTTCAGGCTTTGTCACTGTCATTGTTATCATGCTCCTGGCTTATTCCATTGCGGTGAGTGGCTCCCTTTGGAAAACCTCAGAGCTGATCTCCATGGAAGCCCAGGCTACCTGGTGGGGTGGAGTGGACAGTTAGAGTCAGGGAGACTCTGGGAACCTGAAGGAGATGGCAGATCTTCTGAGTCCAAGGTCTTTTAGCGGGGAGCTCATGAGATGGCCACCTCAAATAGCAGAGACTGGAGCCCTCAGTTGAGTAGGAGTGAGGCAGCATAGGTTCTGGAACTGAATGGGCCCAACTCCCTCCAATGATGGATTCCTTTCTTCAGCTAGACCCTGCCTGGCTGGGTGTGCCAGTTCTCTGATATCTAATTGTTCAAAAGGCATAGGACTAATTCCCAGCCAGGTACAGAGTACTCCTACTGTGCTGGTGGATAAACTGGGTTACCCCTGTCCTTGAGTTAGGGCAGGGATGGGAAGTGAGGGTTGACTTGTCCACAGGCCATGCCAGCACTGTTGCCATAGACCTGAGGTCTGAACTTAGTGGGATCAATGCTGTTTCATTCAACCCCTTAACACTGAGCACATTTTGACAATCACATCTTTTATAACTGGAAAACAAAAAAGAACAAAACAAAAAACTAAAAAAGCATTCAACTCAGCTGGAGATATAGCTTGGTTGGTAGAGTGCTTGCCTCCCATGCACAAGGCCCTGCGTTCAATCCCCAGCACCACACACAAAAACAAACAAACAAACAAACAACAAAAAAACAGAAACAAACAAAAATTCAACTCTTTATTACCAAGTAATGTGAGAAACTAAGACCCTCTTTCGACCCCAGCCACAGCCCTATCTGCATTCAAATGTGAACCCCAACCCTGATGCTCAACAGATCCACGATTTCCATCATACTCCAGTCCACCCCTCATCTTTGACCCTGTAGCCCCATCTTGATCTTCTCTTCCCCTGACACCTTCTCATTCTCACCCTGACCACATCCAATCTCTCATCTCCCACAGTCCATTGAATTCGAGTTCCCACTCTGTCCCTACCCTCATCCTTTGTGTATCCCTATCACCTCTGCCCTGACCGCTCCTTCCATCTTCCTGTCCCATCCTCAGGAACAGGGTGGGGTGCACTGATGGAGTGATGGTGTGTACTGAAAGGGGTGGTTTTATCCAAGTGCCCTGATTCATGTCAATTTATTCAGTCTGCCATTTGCTGTGCAAGGACACTGCAGTGTCCTCTGGGACCAGAAGTCACCAACTCAGAGCCATGTGGTGCTGGGCCTTCCTCTGACACCACAGCCCTGGGAAAATCTGGTGTGTGTGGGGTTGTGTGTTGAGGGGAGAGCCATGCCCAGACGGGTGAAGCCCACTGTCTATCCAACCCAAGTGCCCCTGAGGAAAGAGGCTGGGCATCAGAATGACCACTTTCCCTACAGTCTTTGCTTAGCCTTCTGGTGAAAGCGGCAGGGGCTTAGGTGGTGGGTGCCTGTGTGCACACAGCATACGTATGCAGGTGTGAAGCCCAGATGTACACGTGCAGGCAATCACACAGGGACACGTGTGGTCCTGCATGCACAGGCCCACAGAGGGAAATACACACATTCCCCACGGAACTGGACGTGGATACACCACTTCCTCGCCTCGGTGGGTATGGACAGCTTGGCAAGGCCAGACGAAGGAGGTAGCGGACACTGTGTCAGACAGCAGGATTTGGGGGCTTCATCCTCTCTTTCTCTGCTCATGAGGACTCTTTCTATGATAGTCAAACTTAATATTTGGCTGGAAACTCCATTCCTACAAGACCCTCTTTGACGCGGTAGAAACGATCATCAGCCTGCAGCTAGGAATCTTCAACTACGAGGAGGTAATGGTGGAGAAGACATTGCGACCACACCAAGTCTTTGTGAAAAGGAGAAAAATCTCTCCCCCTCCCCGCCCCCATCACCCTTCTGGCCCATGGCCTGGCAAGCACAGGGCAGTTTTGGTCACAAGCTCCCCTTTGTCTAGGCAGCCTGCCCTGGGGACCCCTGCCCACAGAACACTAGACACTGGATGCTCAGGGGAGGGCTATGCTGGGGGTCTCCACAGGAGTGGTGCCTGTCTTTGAAGGAGGTAGTGGTGGGCAGGAGGGCCACCCTGCCCCCTTCCCTGCCCCAAGCCAGCTCTGGAGAGCTCTGCCCATACTTCTCTGCCCAGTTCCAAGGCCCAGTTGCCCTCTAATGGTTCCAGGGTGGCAGCTTGCACACAGGATACCAGGAATGGCTGGCCTTTTTACTCTTAGGTCCTGAACTACAGCCCTGTGCTTGGCTCCTTCCTAATTGGGTCCTGCATTGTTTTCATGACGTTTGTGGTGCTGAATTTGTTTATCTCCGTCATTCTGGTGGCCTTCAGTGAGGAGCAGAAGTGTGGTCAGGTGAGTTCCTTTGGCCTATTCTTGCCTTTTAATTAACCTTGAACTATGAAGAGTCTGGCTGGGTAACATTACATGGTGAATTTCAAAGACCAATGTAACTCAAAATACCAATTTCTCAGGAAGGAAAACTGAGGCCCAGGAGAAAATTACTTTTTCAAGGTCACAAGCAAGTGAGCGGCAGTGCTGGGCTTAGGATGGAGTCTCCTGCTCTCCAGTGATTCTGGTCCCTGACTGCACCTTGGAATCACTCCTGAGACCAACACAAGAAGCTTAGCATTTAAAAAATCTCTGTAGTGATATGAATGTCCAGCCAAGGTTGGACACCGTAATCTGAAACCTCTGCCACAGCAGTGTGGCTCACCAGGAGAGAGCTGGGGTCCCTCGGTCAACCTTCCACCACAGGTGACCGACAGCCCTGGTGTGCCCCACAGGATGGGGACAGTGAAAGGTCAACCTCAGGGAAGTAGGCACATTCAGCTGCATGCTACAGAGAAGGAACCTGAGGCCCACAGAGTTGAGATCCCTGACATAGGGCCCAGAGCTAGAAAGGAGGAGAGGTGGGGCTGCAGCCCAGATCTGTCTGACTCGGATGTGTGTGCTTTAATGTCCTTCTAGAGATGCTGCTGTACTAGCTCACCCTCCCCTTCCCAGCTGGAAGAGTTCCTAAAATCTTTCCTGAAGTGCATACCTAACGGACCCTTACAACGCCTTCTCTGATTTTTCCATTTCTGTCCGACAGCACCGACTTGTTTTCTAAGTCGCAGTGCATACCATGTTAAAGGATCGTTTGGGAGAGAGAGCTGCTTTTCTCAAAGGGAGGAAATTTTGTGAGGTTTTCCCCACACCGACATTACAGTGATCACCAACTCGGGCTCCCATAAATTGACTCAGTTGCGATGCCATCTGCTCGGAGACAGTGTCAGATATTCAGGGGGAGGGCTCAGCCCCATAAGAATGCCCCCACTTCATACACACTGCTAGTTGTACACGTCACCTGTATTTCTGACCAGTCAGGGTTTCCACAACCCTCTCCTTGAGTTCAATTAACTTAATAATTCAGCTTACAGGACTTAGGGAAACTCTTATTTATTATAAAGGACATTATAATAAATTATAATGATATAAACCCATCATTATAAAGGGTGTTAGCAAAGGATACATGTGAGTAGCTAGATGAAGAGGCACAGAGGGGAGTTGAGAGGGAAGGGTGCGATGCTTCCATGCCCCTCTGGGTGAGCCGACCTCCCAGCACCTTCGTGGGTTTAGCCATGGGAAGCTCGTCACATCTTGCCAGTCCAGACTTTTTATAAGGATTGATTCCACTCTGCACTGCTCTCTCTCCTCGTGGAGACTAGTGGGTCTTTCTGGTGATAGCCCCTCCTGAAGCTCTCTAGGGGTCTTACCCTAAGTCACCTCATCGGCATATGTTCAGGCATGCTCATGAGGGCTTGTTACGGAACAACAAAGGACACTGCTGACACACAGGAAACTGCAGTGGCTTCAGGAACCAGGGACAAAGGTCAAATATACTTCCTGTTATATCACAGTGCTCTTGCCCTGCAAAGATCTGATATCGCGAAAGTGATTTTGTAGTGTTTAAGAAACACGTTTTCGTGTTAGCAGGGAAGAAGTTTTGACACTCAGGTACTCCAATTATACCTGATTTTGGAGATGGGGGTGTCAGGCAGTTACACAGACACCTTTAATTGAAGGCAAAGAAACTTGACTCGTTTCTGGTCCAGAAATTGGTTTTGAATGAAGAGATAATGCACATACCATAACATTCACCTTTTTAAAGTTTGTAATTCAATGTTTTTTGGTACGTTCAGAGTTGTGCAACTATTACAATTATCAAATTCCAGAACATTTTCATTATCCCACCACTAGTCATTCCCAACTCCATATCATCAGCCCCAGAAAGCAACTAATCTATTTTTTTTTTTTTTTTGGATTTTCCTGTTCTGTACATTTCATATAAATAGGGTCATATAAGTTAGCTTTTATGTCTGGCTTCTTCCTCTTAGGATAATGGTTGTGAGGTACAGATCAGTAATTCATTCCTCTTTACGCTTGAATCATATCCCATTTCATGGATACACCACAGACTACTATCCATTTGTCTGTTGATGGATCTTTTGGTCATTTCCATATTTTGGCTATTATGAATACTATTTCTATGCCTTTTTTTATTTTTATTTTTTTGGTACTGGGGATTGAACCCAAGGGTGCTTAACTTCTGAACCACATCCCCAGCTCTTTTCTAAATATTTTATTGGAGAAGGGTCTCACTGAGTTGCTAAGTGCTGAGATTGGCTTTGAATTTGCAATCCTCCTGCCTCAGCCTCCTGAGCTGCCAGGATTACAGGTGTTGTGCCTGTAATTATGACTATGCACATTTATGTGCAGGATTTGTTTGGACATTTTTGGGGGAATGCTGGGGATTGAATCTAGGGCCACATGCATGCTAGGCAATCACTCTACCACTGATCTGCACCCACAGTCCCTGGATATGTTTTCATTTCTCTTGGGTATATAGCTAGGAGCAGAATACTATGTTTAACTGTTTGAGGGACTTTCAGACTGCTTTACAAAGCAGCTGCCTGTTTTATATTCTTAGCAGCAATATGTGAGGACCTTTGTACATAAATTTTTAACAGCCTCTGTTGGAGGTGGCGGACGATATTTTCTGACCAGTTTATCAAATGTGATTTTTTTGGTACCTATAGCCTTTAAGTACAGTCTGCCATTGGTATTTTCTACAATTTTTTCTTTGCTATAAATCAAGTTTTTAATATATATATAAATGGTGAGAAGTGTGGGAAAATTGGAGAAAATTTTCCATTTCCCATAATTTCCTCTCATGCCAGGATAGGCTAGGAGGTAAGCAGACCAAGAAGTACTAATAATAAAGAACAAAATAAACAGACACTATAAACACTCTGACCTAGAGGGAAATGAGTGACAGTCATAAAGAGGGTCCACAGGTTGCCTGTGCTTCTTAAATTCAGGTCCAGAAGCCTGGCCGAGGCTTTCTCTACTTCAGCTTAGGATTTAAAATGTTGCCAGAAAAACCCAGGTATGCTCATCAGAGAGAAGGAGGGAGCCCAGAGGGGACAAAGGAGGGAGTACACATCCCTGGATCCCTAGAAGGCAGCCATACAACCCCATAACAGGGTTGGTGATGTAGCTCAGTGACAGAGCACTTGCCTAGCATGCATGAAGTCCTGGGTTTAATCCCCAGTACCATAAACAAACAAAGAAACAAATAACCTTAGAACAAACTAAATGATTAAGTAACCTCAGGCCAAGCACAGTGGCACACACCTGTGATCCCAGTGACTCAGGAGGCTGAGGAAGAAGGATTGAAATTTCAAGACCTTAGCACTTAAGAAGACCATGTCTCAAAATAAAAAATAAAATAGGCTGGGGATGTGACTCAGTGGTAAAGAATCCCTGGGTTCAATCTCCAGTACAAACAACCGAACCAAAAACAAAAGAAAAAACCTACCCCAAACAATAAAGTGATCTCAAGCTGGGACAATAAAAGCATGGTTTCTTCGTAGAAAGAAAACCCCCCGCAAAGAGGATGGCTACAAATACATTGTTTGGTCTTTCTCTTGCAGCTGTCAGAGGAAGAAGAGATCATTGATTTGCTTCTGATGAAAATATTCAGTTTCCTGGGCATTGGATGCAAAGGAGAGGCGCCTCAGAGCAGCAGTGACCAGCAGGAGACTCATGCTGAGTCTCCCCCCAAGGTTCAGGTCCCCCAACCAGCACCTGTTGTGCCCAGTGTTTAAGGTGTTCATCCACATGTGACATCCATCCATCGGGAAGGCCAGTTCCCCAGGCCTATGCTTACCAGAGATTTTACAGTCTCTCCGGGACAAGGGTTGTCTGTAGACTTACCAAGCCCAGCAAGTAAAAAAAAGAAAAAAGAAAAAAGAATATATACCTATAAGAATAAAATTGCCCCTCTGTGAGAGCCTGTTTGTTCAAATGTATTTCCCCATAGAAATAAAAATCTTCTCTACAGGGCAACTGTCTCATCTCTTTTGTCAGTCAGGGGCTGCCTTCAAATAATATTTGTTCAGGGTTTCTCCAAGAAATGCTCCTGAGTGTCATATTAGTGGTGTAGGGTTGCTAGAACAGTGTCACATACCAATGGCTTAAAACAACAGAAAGTAATTATCTCACAGTTCTGGAGGCCAGAAGTCTAAGATCAAGGTATTGACAGGGCTATGTTCCCTCTGAAGCACTAGGGAATAATCTGTGCCTCTTCCAGTTTCTGGTATTTCCCAGCAAGCTGGTGTTCCTTGGCTTGCAGATGAATCAATCACTCCTATCCTGGTGTTCTCCACAACTCTTCTTGACAGGGTGCCAGTCATATTGGATTAGGGATCCACCCTACGGCAATATGACTTGAATGAACTAATGACATCTGCATGCCTCTATCCCAATGCAGTCGTACTCTAAAGAGGTGGGTTTGGACTTTGACCTATCTCTTTAGGGGACACAGTCCAATCCATAACAGGTTTCGGGACCAAATAAATGTGAGAAATACTGGATGCAAGTTCCTCAGCATGAAATTGCACTGTAGGGTCTCCTGGCCTCCACGATGATTCCAAGACTTCTCTGACCAAGGTTCCAGATACTGAAGCACCTCATCAGGGCTAGTGTTCCTACATGACACTCTAGGAACAAGGCTCTCCCGCAGTGATCCTCAGCCTTGGCTGCATGCTAGAACCCCCAGACTTCACTCCAACATGTCAGAATCTCTGGGTTTGGACCCAGGCATCAATATTTACTCTCCACTTCCCCAGATGACTCCAAGGGGCAGAGACACTTGATAACAATGCTGTAAATTGTGGTAGTCACAAGTCTGGATAACAAAGGACTTAAAGCCGTTGGTGTAGATGGTGTAACACTTCCCTCCCAACATTGGAAATGATCCTCCTCACACACCCATTATAGCAGATATTGGAGATGCCCTGGCCCAAATCCACCCCACGCTTTCCTCTTTGCTATGAGAAACCTGGCTTTGTTCGGGTAGCCATCCAAGTCCCACACAACTCGTGCAGCCACCTCAAGGTAAACCCTAATTTGTCTTGGTACTGGCAAACCACTTTCCTTGACAGTGAGTGGTTTAGGTAGCTATGTGATTGTGACAGCTCTGGATGGTAAGTGAATGGAGGTCTGTCTCTAAGGTACTTTGGGAGAGGTTTCCTTGCTGATAAAATGAGACTCATAGAGATGGGCTCCTATGCTGCTGACATTACCTGATGTAAGACACCTGGAACTTTGGCAGCTACCTTGAGACAACAGGGGATAAATCTTGAGACCATAGGGGGAAAATCTGAATAGGGCAGAGCAGAAAGATAAGGGGAACAATGCATATTTGATGAGGTCTTTAAATGGCTGACTTACCCCTGGAGATGAACTACTGCTAGTTTTCCAGGTGGATGAGACTTAGACATTCCAAGACAACTGAATCAGGATCCCATCTTACTACCTTGACAACAAAAACCTACAGACCCACAGGTTCAGGATCCTTTATGAACACAGAGTCATATAACTTGCAATAGACATAGAACCTTGGGAATTTCATCTTCTATCTATCCAAGGGTCCATCATCCATTCCTTATTGCATCACGTATAAACATGAAGTATTTACACAGAGATATCCACCAAATAATCCACAGCAAGGTCTTCACACATGTCCCAATAGACTAGTACAGAAACTCACCAAGATATGTATCATGTCTGTTTCAAACAGGAAATGTTCTAACATCTGGAGTTTTAAATTCTTCTTCTCTTCATTCCTTCTTTCTCATTTACTCTTCACTTTCCTCTTGACTATAAATATCAAACAAACACCTCCTTCAATTCTATTAGGAGGAAAATATGTCTATCAGCCTAACATGACTGGGACCCTTCTGTGACACCTGGAAGAAATGATCACCTTCAATTTTCAGGTGCCTGTACCAAATGTGCAACAGATGAACTTTCAAAACTCAAGGAGTGGATGTTAAAGATTATCAAGTTGGGGGTGAATGAGGACGTTTGTTATACTTGTTTTTTTGAAAAAAAAAATGACACACTCACTACTTTTTTTGTTGGAAGGGCCTGTGATATGTTCCACTCATTGCTATGTGATCTTGTTCTTCCTATCAAATGAACTAGTCAAGCTGAGAATAAGAATTTTAGGGCATAGGCTCCACTGTACTGCACTGACTTGTGACACAACAGTACAAAGAGAATACTGACATTATGAAAGGTAGCCAAGATCTGGAGTCTACAGTCCATTAGTGTGATCCAGTGGGTATCCCAAAGGGAAGCAAGTAGAAGCCTACATGTTAAATCCTACTACTGCTGCCTAGCAGCCACTTCAGCTTTATTTAAGCCTCCCCCATTGCACTCTTGGGCAAGTTACTTAACCTTTCTGAGCCTCCAGGCCTCATCCATGAAATGAGAGTGACAACTTTCAGAATGGGGTTTGAAAAGGACTAACAAGACAAAGTTTGCACAGTGCCAGGCACACAGCAAGGACTTAATAGGTGGTGATTACTTGCTCAGAGGAAAAAGGAGCATGACCGCCCTTGCGGGCCTTGTGCCGACAAGCCTTCCTGTGGCCCTGGGCCCACCCAGTGGTACGGCGGGTCGGGCTTGAGGCCTTTTCACTCCAGCATTTCTCCTCCGATGGGGCCCGCTGTCTGAAGCCTGTGTTGAAGGTGAGCTCTTTCCCAGAACTTAATTGGTTTCTGTACTCTATGATGTTGACAAAGACTTGGGCTTTTCTCGGAACGACTTGATCACAGGGCTCGCTGATTAAGCACGGAACTGTCCGTGCTGGGTCTCAGCTCAGTCTTTTGGACACTCCTGCGTTAGAGACTGGCTCCAGTCCAACCTCCACCAAGAAGCCACTCCTGACCCTTGGCAAGGTCTTCGTCCTCTAGAATATTCCTGGTCTGCCTTGCCTCTTTGGGGCCTCTTGAGATCTGTAAGGAAATAAAGTGGGCTCCTGAACTGTTTTCAATATTTCAAAAAGTCAGAGGAATTGCATATGTCTATGCGACCTTGGCCAAT